>NC_137905.1:37508543-38083543 GCF_963455335.1 Martes martes
GTCCCACCTTGTCACCATCAGTCTGTTCATGTACCCCAGACACGGAGCCCACTTAGGGGGCAGGGACTGAACACAGTTTGATCAACATGTGTCACTGCAAAGCCAGCACAGGGCCTAGCATAGGCTTACAGAGATCTTTCTCTTGTACAGGATAGTCAGTGTCACCAGATACAAAGGTGTTTGAGGATCAGGTCTGCTTTTTTTGCCCAGTGTCTGGTGAAGTGCTGCATTCCTAGGGGAGACCTGGGAGCTTGGGGAGAGAATGGAGGCTCTGATATGCCTCCTGGTACTGCATGACCAGATGGTCTGAATCAGTAAGTGGGCCCAGCAAATGGGTCACCTCTGATCACCAGCCTTAGGGCCTCTGCTGACAGGACTTAAAACCTCAGATTCTTTTCAGATTCCAAAGATTCTCTGAGATTCTTCCCCCTTCCCTGTCCAGAAAGACTCATTCCTGATGGTGTAGCCTTGTCTGCTCCCTACCAGGCAAGCTCTAGATCACGGTCACTCATGCAGCTCTCAGCCTCATCCCCCTGAATGAGGCTCACAGTTCCAGAAGGTCACTGTTCCTGGCCTCCAGTCTAGGCTCACCATAAATTATCAATTTTAATTTCATGATTTTAAAGATATCAAAAACCTGTATTTGTTTTTTTTTTTAAAGTCCTTTTGTGAGTCTCCTTGAAGATGTAACACATTTAGCAAGAGTATAAAAACAATATCTATAAACACAGAAAGACTCAAAAATGGATATGGTTAAAGATCTGATGAGAGGTTATAATATAGCTGGCAAGGAAATTCAGTTATTTCTGTGGCACACAACACTTCAATAATCACCATATCAAGTGAGGACCTTACACCAGAAGATGTTAAAACTTTAGGAATTGTATATAATCTCTAGCTTACGGTATTTACCCAAAAATAACCTAAAGTTTATTATTTGTTTGACAGTGCTCTCCAAGTAACTTAACATACCAAATAAATAAGCCCAGCTGGTCAAAAAGACTTTATTTACAATTTAAATCTGAGATGTGTGTTTAAAAAATCCTTAGAAAGTTTTTAAAGCACAAGCATAATAGGATTACAGATCTTTATAAAACTTAAAACTTAATTAATTTAACTAAGGTGACAGTAAGAGAGTCCAAAGGTAAATAGGTAGGGTTCTATAGTTGTTAGCAAAGCTTAGCTCCTTTAATATGGAGAAGTTTTAACTAAGTAAACAAAACCTGATGAAGATAAAACATAGAATCTGGTTTTCCTGAGCAGATAGAGAAAAAACCCTTGTTTGCATTTTATCAAGAGCAGACCAATAATCCACAAAGCTTGACTTCTGAACAGAGAGAAAAGCAGAATTTTAATCTTATACCAACATACTTTTAAAACCCATTAATTTAAACTTTAGTCCATCCTAATGGCATATGAACTTCCTTTCCAAATATTTCCCTTCACAAAACCTTCTACCACTTTCCTTGCATTCAGATTTTATCCCAAGCCATTTCTCTCTGAACAACCAGTCTCATTTTACAACAAAATTACTTTCTTTTTTCCTTCAATAAAAATATACTTCCATTCCTTACATCTTTCTTACACACACAGAGTTGCTTCCCTTATTACACTTAGCAGAATCTTAACTCTTAGAAGCCTTTGTCCCCAGGGAAAACTAAGTAGGAATGAATTGCGAACTGTTACACCAGAATCTTTAGATGGCAAACTTATGAATCAATTAAGCACAAATCATGTTTTCCAATAGACTTAAATATCCTTTGTTTCTCTATAATAATCAGCCAAAAATACAAACATACTTTCAGTGATCAGTGCTGTAACACTCCATTCCATTTGGAAAAGACCTAGATGTCCAAGAATTCAATCCCATTTATCATCTGTTCAAAACTTTAAAGTTTCGGGGCACCTGGATGGCTCAGTGGGTTGAGCCTCTTCCTTTCGCTCAGGTCATGATCTCAGGGTCCTGGGATCAAGCCCCACATCTGGGTCTCTGCTCGGCAGGGAGCCTGCTTCTCCCTTTCTCTCTGCCTTCCCTTTCTGCCTACTTGTGATCTCTCTCTATCAAATAAATAAATAAAATCTTTAAAAAAAAAACTTTAAAGTTTCACGTTACCAAAGACATTGAAAACCACCCTAACAATTATCCAGGAAAACTTTCAGGCAAAATTAACCATCATTGTAAGTCATCTTTTTTATTGACAAATTGCAACAGAGATAACACAAGCTTATTTGACCTTCAGCAAACCTGGGTACAATGTTTCATATTTAATGCTGAATATATATCTAACTTAATTAAACCAAAAAACTTAAATGAGTTTAAATGCTGCATGTTTCACCTAGGTCCACTTAAAGATAAATAATGAATCTTGGAACACTACACCAAAAGCTAATGACATACTGCATGGTGACTAACAGAATAAAAAATAATTTTTAAAAAGATAATCAATTTGTTCCCCATTGTCAATTTTCACCTGGGACATGTAGGAAATTGGAAGTGAGTGGTGTGAAGTCCAGGGGGTGGTCTGCACTCCTAGACAGCAAGGTGGGGGAGGAAGAGCCAATGGTGCCAGAGACACTGAGGATGGTACAGCAGCCAGGTAGGCAGGCCGCCGGGAGGTGATGCAGAATCCAGAGGTGGGGGAAAAGGCAGAAGAGGTGAAGTGGCCCATGGAAGGCTAGAGGCAGATAAAAATCTGGATAGCAGAGAAAAGGGTCTCCCAGTTCTAAAGTATGTCAGCCCTGGCAGAGGAGCAGATGCAGGTTTGGGGTTTTTATTTTTCCCCCAATGAGTGGAATTAGGACATCCATGTCAGTTCAGAGAAGACAAGGAATTTTCCTGAAACAGAGGGAGTTTTGGCAACTGCTTGGGAATATTCTTTAAAGTCCCTGTCCTGAGGTAAACTAAACACAGTTATTCCCATTAACCAGGGAAGTGAGGGAGAGGCCTCCACATCTACTAGGAGGAACAGTGAGAGAGACAGCCACTCTGACAGGGAGGCTAGTGTTTCCTCCCACAACCTGGGTTTATTTGGAGGAGGCCTGTTTACATAAATACCATCCAGTATGTCAGAGTGGAGTTTGATGTTCTGGTTACTAACCAAGCATATTCTGCAAAAGGCTCTTAGATCCAGGTCCTGATTTAGAACCCAGAAGACTTGGATGGACCTAGGGTAATTCCATCCATTTGCCCTGAAGCCTTACTCCCAGGAGACCTCAGAATGTGACTGTGTGTGGACACAGGCCTTTAATAAAGAGACGATTAAGTTAAATTGAGGCCATTGGGGGTTCTAATCCAATCCGACCGCTGTCCTTATGAGATTAGGTCACACAGAGAGAGAGACACCAGGGATGTGTGTGCACTGAGGAGTGACCATGTGCCTGATCTCAGAGTTCCAGCCTCCAGAACTGCAGGGACATAAATGTCTGGTGTTTAAGCCACTCACTCTGTGTGCGGAGGCTTGGTGGCCTGAGGTAATACAGTGACCATGTGTACACACACCAAGCCCCAACAACGACCCCCTTGCACACACGCACACACATTGAGACCCCAAACTCTCACTGGCCCTTCCATGCATACACACGCACATATGCACACTCACCACTTACACACACTCGGGCCCCTCTCCATTCTAACTGGATGCTGGGATTAGGTCAGTTTTAGGCCATCTCTCGATTCTTATTCATGGTTGGATCAGTGAACTCATCGCCACGTAATTGATGTGTCTTCATTTGTCCAACAGGAACCTAAGGTGCCTTCAGGGAAACAGCCACAATTCACAGTCTTGGAGTGTTGGGAGTACAAGAGCACACGTCTCCCCAAAGGAGCTGCTCTGGGCACCCACAGCTGCTGCATTAGCACAACTCTAGGGGGTCTGGACTGTGCGACCATTTTCAAAAACCAACTGACGAACCAGAGATATAAGCAATAGATTACTGAACTTATGTGGAACTTTTTAAATGTTATGTTGATAATTCAGCAGAAGCTCCACGAGCCTGCAGATCCCTGGGGTCACAAGGCCGTTAGCAGCAGCATGGACACTGAGAAGTGCTGGATAACTGGGAGTTCTGCTTACGGGCCTGTCAGATGAGCTCCTTTCCCAGGGTTTCATGCAACCAGATTAAACTAGGTATTAGCCAGAGGGAATCCAAAGATGAGGCATTCTTGATTCATACATCCACACCATCTTTTTTCCAGTAGCTGGGAAGTTAAAGTGTCGAAGTCACCAAAACTTGCATTGACATGTTTGATAGTCTCCAAATATTCCTTCAGGATCAGGCTGGGCACTTCTCATAGCAGCCACCCACAAGCAGGCCAGGTCCCACCCGGGTTGGTCATCCCACTCTCTGTAGATGACAAAATGTTCTGGAGCAGTGGCCTATATGGCTATAGACTGTGGGAGCTCAGAAACCAGGAGGGCTAGACCTCCTTTCCCAAACCAAGCTTAGGTCTTGACCTTTTTGCCTCTCAGGGTTGGGGGTGGTGGTGTGCTCTATTCAGGAGCTGGAACCTGACCCACATGAGACAATGGGGCCCAACCTCCAGATCAGATCTGTGGCTATGCCATGTCTGGCTGGGCCCTCTTACCAACCCTTCTCAACCAAACCCCTCCTCCATCCATCTGGGGCCCAAGACTCCACGGTGGGGTGACCTGAACCTCAGGGCTATTTCTGGACTCCCAGGATATATGGGATAAAAGAAGGAAATGGCCCCAACTGGAAGTCTTCTGTGACTAGGGGATCAAATTATTTGTAAAGACATTCTCCAAGCAAAACAAAAATGTCATAGCCAAGAAGAGTTCTCCCTGCCCATTATCCTGATGCTGGCATCTTTGGGGACATCTGCCCCAGCCTGATTTCAATGTTCCCACCTACATATGAGCCTGAGGAAGAGGCTCACATGAACACTGCACCTTGTCCCTGCTTTCCAGACTAGGACGAGTGTCACTGCTCCTTCCTCCCCTGCAGGAAGGGGGCTGTAGTGTGTCCAGCTGGTTTTTCACTGCGCACAGGGGTGAGCCTGCTACAGTGTCCATCCTTCGCACCTCATCGTACACAGGAGACAGTTCCTCCACACAAGCACCAAGAGGTGGTGAGGCCCTGGGCAAGCAAGCCCTGAGGCTGAGTCCCTTGTAGGAAATTCAGGTCGTCAGAGCACAGGGCTCAGTGGCTAGGCCTGGTGCCCTGTCCCAAGCGGGGGTGGGACCTGAGACCTGCAGCACAGGTAGTGATCGCTGCAGTGAGAGAGCAACTGAGTCGACCCTGGACCATCCTGACGAGCCAGGGACCCCACATGGATGGATGCAGGTGCACCGAGTGAGGGCTTCCTGCTCTCCCATCAGAGTCAGAGCTTACATTCCCCTCCCACGGCCTTTCTCCTCCAGTACAGGGGCCCAGCGGGACATACGGACAAAGCCAAGTGTCTGGCACCACTGCTTCTCCTGCAGTAAAAGAAAAATCTCATGGGTTTGCTGCCGGTTTGTTCCCAGCAACGTTTCTGCCCTCACCTGGTTGGTCGGCAAACACTGACTTCTCAAAGGAACGGGCTGTTGGTCCTTCCATGGCACGTGGCTTCCCCACCACCACGCAGTGGAAGGTGGCCCATGCCCTATCCCCACTCAAGCCTGCCTGTGAGAGCCTCACCTAGTGTCTGGTAGGCACACGGCACACAGGCCGAGTCAGACTGAAGAGCCAAGGTTTCCAGTGGCAGCACAGAGCGAGGGCCTGTTGGGGACCGGGACTCTCCCAGGATGTGAGAGCTTGGGAAGAGCTGCAGTCTTGTTCCCCTTCAGCCCACCCTGGAGCCTAAGAGCCACAGGGAGGAGCAGGCACTATAGGTCCAAGCTCCCTGTACTGAACAACCACTGCAAGCACCAGCTTACCTGGCATCCTGCATCCGGGCCCCAGTCCCGTACTACTTCTCAGAGCCAGTGAGCCCAAAGGCCCTCTGCGACTTCACCACTCACTCTCCAGCTTTCTGGAAACAGCAGTTAGGTCCAAGAGTGCCACAGGGGACGTGACTTAAACTAACATGTCAGATGCGCCAAGCCCCTACCCTTGGCAAGCAGGTACCTGAGGGCAGCTTCTGTCTACACTGCAGAAGTGGGGTCGCCTGCCAGGGACAGCCTCCAGCCCACCTCCCTTCTGGCCCAGTCAGGCTGGGCCACAGGGCTCGGTCCTTCATCAGGACCCTCTTACCGCTGACATGTGCATTTTATTATTACATAAACAATGGATTCATCACAGAACACTCAGGAGACAGAGAAAAGGATGAGAGAGAAACAAAAACCTAATAATGCCACCAGTCAGGTCAACCTGTGCTGATCCTGCCAGGATTTTCTCTCACAGGAGCAATGTACACCTGTCATCACCTAGAAAGACACCCCTCCGTTCCCTGACTTTGCTCAGTAAGGCACATTTCTTCCCGGATGACGAACTGTACTTAACTCCGGTGTTAACGGGCTGGGGGTGATCTAGAAGCAGAACCAGCTCAGCCGTGTCTCCGCTGAAAGGTGGGCACGCAGGTGTCCCCGGTCCTTGGGGTCCCAAACAGCCGTCTCCACAGCAGAGAGCTCACAGGTCAGCTGTTCCTTTTGCTTTGAATTTCTTGGCAGATCACTCACTTGACCGAAGCTGGAATTTGCTTCCATAAACGTAGGAAATGAAGCCATCGATTTCCACTGCAAACACACAGTTTAGCTTGGGGATGACTGAAAACAAAAACAAAAACAAAAACAAAAACAACAACTGGAGAAAAAGGACAAGGCAAAAAAAAAAAAAAAAATCCTGACAGTTAAGCTCACGCTGAAGCACAAGACCTTCCTTAAATGTCTGATTTAGAACGTAAGCTAGTAAGGAGCGGAGAGTCCGCAAAGTTCAGCAGCACCAGGACGACAGGGCGTTTTTCTGCCATAAGACCGATGTATTCAGATTTTAAATATAACAACACTAATTTTCAGAGTCAAAGGCTCTAAGCCAAACTCCCAGAAAAAGTGCAAAAAATGGGTCTCCCCACATAGTTTTCAGACGGATTCATGGCTTTATGCCGAGAGTGAGGGCACCCAGACACCACTTACTGAGGTTTAAAATGAGACAAGAACATACAAGGAAACAGAAGGAAGCAGCAAGAAAAAACAAAGTCTAAAATAAAGGAACGAAAACCTCCCACTGTGGTTTTGCAATCTCAGATTTGTGGGTAAGGGGTGTGGAAATGTCGACAGCGCAGGTGCTTATGCTTGTCTCTGCCAGAACAATTAGCTCTGGCACACCCAGTGGGTGAGGCTGCACCTGCTTTCCTGGAACCCAAAGGTTTACCGGAAGGGGCCAGAGCCTGGAACCCCAGGGACAAGCACTAAGCTGGCTCTCCTCAGGGTCTGCATAGCTCCACTCCTTGGGGCAGGGCAAGTTGGGGCAGGGGAGGGTCTCAGTCATGGAAAGAGACCCTCATATCTGGAAGCGCAGCCCAGCAGCCCTCCCTCCAGTCCTATCTGGCTGAGCTCCAGATGCCCTGGAGAGAGCCGTGAGGGCAGGGGCGTTCTCGGCAGGTGGCAGGTGTGGGATGCACGGTCAGCAGGGATCTGCAATCTGTGCTGACCTAAGAGGCCAAATGGACCCACTGAAGCCATGAGGAAAGGGCCGACGAAGCCAGGGAAGCCACAGGCCACACACCCTGAGACAATTCCATACCTTTCAGGGGGTCTTCTTTGGTGAGGATTTTGAAAACGTGCTTTGTTTCCTGTAAGAGGATTCCTGTAACACCCACATAGGACGGGCATTTGGATTTCGTGACTGCAAAGGAAAAGGGCATTCAATGCCTCAGCCTTGGGGGCGCTGGGCAGCCACAACCAGCTAGGTGGGGGGGGGCGCTGGGGAGTGTGGGGCTCCTCAGCTGGACAGGGACCAAGCTGGATGAGAGTCCGGGGTCCCAGTCCCTTGACTATGGCTCTGTAGCCTCTGGGCTGTTCTGACAAGACGTCCTTTGGAGGGCCTGCAGCCACAGGGGTATTGGGAAGGACTCTGGAGCCAAGAGGTCACGTGTGTGTCCAGCAACACCAAGATTCACAGGTTGCTGGGATGGGGCCACGTCTTGGTGATGGGATCTGAAGGAACAGCAGTGCATCACATCCTTCCCACGACCCACCAAACTCTGGCCAGAATGGGATCTTGCTACAGGTGGTGAAGCAGTGACTGAGGTGAACTGTCACCACAGGCAGCCGGCCCCTCGGCTCTCCTGACCCATGTCCCCGTGTAGCCTGTAGACAAGTCACTGAGCACCTGCCACGTGCCTGGCACCGTCCGAGGTTGGTGCTGGGCGCGAGGGTGAACAAGACTGTTCTCGGCTCTGCTCTCAAGGAGCTGATGTTCTAAAGGTAGGAGGGGAATGTGTGCCACATCAGACAACTGCATTTTCTGATCATGGTAACTGTTATGAAGAGAATACACAAGGTCATGGGAAGAAGGTTCACTGTTAGTCATGGTAGGTCCTTGAGGGAAGTGACTTGTGAGTAGGGACCTGAATACTGAGAAGCAGTCAGTCTGTGACACACAGAACTCTGGAAAGAGGGAAGGAACAAAGGCAGAGGCCTGACGTGGGGCCATGCCTGGTGTGTGAGAACCAGAAAGCAGGCCGATGTGGTTAGACCTAGTGCTCAGTAGAGCCAGAGGGGCCTTTTATTATTATTTTTTTATTTTTTTATTTTTTTTTAATTTTTTAATTTTAATAAACATATAATGTATTTTTATCCCCAAGGGTACAGGTCTGTGAATCGTCAGGTTTACACATTTCACAGCACTCATCATAGCCCATACCCTCCCCAATGTCCATTTCCCCACCACCCTCTCCCGTCCCCCCTCCCCCCTGCAACCCTCAGTCTGTTTCTTGAGATTGAGTCTTTTATGGTTTGTCTCCCTCCCAATCCCATCTTTTCATTTTTTCTTTTCCTACCTCCCCCCAACCCCCCCCCACTTGCATCTCCACTTCCTCATATCAAAGAGATCATATGATAGTTGTCTTTCTCCGATTGACTTATTTCGCTAAGCATGATACCCTCTAGTTCCATCCACGTCGTCGCAAATGGCAAGATTTCATGTCTTTTGATGGCTGCATAGTATTCCATTGTGTATATATACCACATCTTCTTTATCCGTTCATCTGTTGATGGACATCTAGGCTCTTTCCACAGTTTGGCTATTGTGGACATTGCTGCTATAAACATTTGGGTGCACGTGCCCCTTCGGAGCACCACGTTTGTATCTTTAGGATATATACCCAGGAGTGCAATTGCTGGGTCGTAGGGTAGCTCTATTTTCAGTTTTTTGAGGAACCTCCACACTGTTTTCCAGAGTGGTTGCACCAGCTTGCATTCCCACCAACAGTGTAGGAGGGTTCCCCAGAAGGGCCTTTTAGACCACAGTAAGGAAGCAGAAGACAAACATGGGCCGAGTTTTGTCCTAAAACCTACCCTCAGGTTGCCTGGTTGGGGAGAAGCAGTGTGTCAGCACAGAGAGGGCTAGGCAGCTTCTACCGGAATCCAGGGGTGATGGCGGTGGCTTGGATTCGGGTGCTAGGACATGCTGAAGGATGCTGCTGAGGGATCAGGGAAGAAGAAAGGTGTTACCACCCAGGTTTTGGGCCTGAACAACCACGGTAAACATTGGTACCATGAATGGAGCTGGGAACACCAGGGCAGGGGCTGATGTGAGGAGGCCAGTGTTGTTCTGGGTATGGAAAGGTTGTGATGCCTGCTGGACAGGGCGGCTGGATGAATGACGATGGTCAGGGGAAGGTCTGCCCTGGAGATGACACTGGGTTCTGGGAATCTGTAAGTGAGACTGGAAACTTTGGGGAAATGGGTGAAAGGGACTCTCCGCTCAGGGCTGGGGACACGTGCAGCAGCTGCTGTGCCCCCTGGGAGAGCAGCAGGGGTCCCTGTGTAGAAAGACACATGAAGACCATTGAGAGTGTATCCAAAAAGTGGCCAGAACTGGCTCGGGTAGCTAGTCATCTCCCACCCTCAACGTTGGTGATCTGGAAACATCCATGTGACAAGAGTGTGTCTAGCCCTGTGGCACAGAGCCATGCTGCCACTGAGTGATGCTGTGGGTGTTCAGGGGACTGTGGGCTCGTAGGCAAGGTACCTGAAACGAGAGCCCCGTGAAGATCTGCCTTCAACAGCTTGGCCTGAATCATGTGCGGCTGCCTAGAAGGTAAGCAGAAGGCCTCAGTGTTGACCATGAGCGAGAGTTCTGAAGGGGCACACAGGTCTATGAACTTCTGCAGCCAGCTGGCTCCAAAGGCTTCATTCACAGTCATCGTAAGCCTTGGGTTCTTCCCCAAAGGGCAGGGCTGCAGACATGCAACTCACGTGTCTGGCTTGAGACCACCACACAGGTCCCGGAGGTACTGCTTCCAGAGTTCATGCAGAGGGAGGAAAAGACTGTATCTGTAGCAAAGGTAGAAAGAAGTAAAGAGTTAGGCGACCTGAGCTTGGGATTGTGACATCAACAGGGCACAGAGGGCAGCCTGATGCCAAGGACCCCTACCTGGGTCATGGGGAACTGGGTGTGGATCCTAGTTCCACAGCTGATAACCCGACAGACTGACATCTGCTTCCCCTTCCTGAACCTGTTTCCGCTGCTAGAACCCTCCTGGTGCCGCTCCATCCTTCCTGCTGGCTACATGCAGCCTGGATGGCCGGCGCTCCAGCTGAACCCTCAGACCATGAGGTGCCCTACACAGATGGCGGAGCAGCCAGGTGCTCCCAGGGCAGCACCGCCCGAGTCTCTGCCACACCAGCCGGGGGCCCTGGGGGTGCTCATCTGGACGGCTTTTCACGAACTAAACTTAAGTCTTGCTTCACCATTGCTCCCTGAGGAGAAATTCAGGCTAGGTTTGTACTTGGTTTTCACAGCAAGGCACAGACAGTCAAACAGCAAGAGCCTGGCTGTGCCTTGCTGTGAAAGCCAAGTGCAAACCCAGCCTGAGTTGGTAAAGGGAGGCTGCCCCCTTGTGGCGGCAGTGGGAGAAGCTCCCTTAACTTCAGGGGAACTGGGTCTCCCAAAGCCACACCCACTCCAGGAGGAGGAAGCTGCCTCAGGGAGAAAGGCAGGAAACCCCTGGCATACCTCTGCTGCTCTGGCTTAATGTCAAAGAGGTGCAGCTCCCTCCTCTGCCTGGCAGAGAGGCCCTTGGATTTCTTTCTCTTCTTGTGCTTCTGGCGACTGGCGTACTCCAGGACTACAACCTTGCGTTGCAGCTGTTCCTCACGGGCTTGCTGGCTCATGTGGGGCGTGCTGCGCTTCAGGAAGGCCCTCATGAAGGCCTCGGCCTGCTGGGCTACCGGAAGCTACATGGGGACAGGGCGGCAGGGTGCCCACTGTTCTGGTGGGGGCAGTCCCAGACCCCAGGCCCTCCTAGACACGGCAGGTGGCATGCCTTCCCTGACCCATCTGCTTCCCAACTGAGCCTCACACAGCCTCTAGTCTGCTGAAGGTGAGCTCCCCACAGCTGTCCAGATGTGAAAGTCACCCTCAAATACCAATTCAGACGCTGCACAAACCAGCCACATCAAAATTCAACTTCCTACTCTACCTCTCTGAGGTTATTTTGAAGGGATTAAAAAAAAAATCCCCAAGACCCTTTATATTAGGAGGAAAAGACTTCTCTGATCCCTGGCAGGGTGGAAAGCTCAAGAAATGTATGCCAACAATATTTATTCAGTAACGAACAGATGAAGGCAAGCTATGGCCTCTGAAGTAATTATCCGTACACTTGTGAAAATGGTACCACCTTGTGCCCCAGGCTGGGCCACGCCTTGGGGAGCAGGAATCTGACATGATGCCCACGTGGCAATCCTCTTTACTTGGGTTTGACCGCATGGATGTGTCATGGCTACTTGCTAGGTCTGTCTCTGCAGCACTTGGGGAAAGGAAGTAGCAGTGCATCTCAGCGTCCTGGGCTCACTCTCTTCCAAGAGAAGAACAGCACTTGACGGTGACTCAGTACAGACTCCTAGGACATGTGGGCAAAAGAACTGCCTTGATTGTGTGTAATTCTTGAGAACTCCGAACATCACTGCCTGTCATGTGGGGAGTTCCACCGGTCTACTCCTCATTCAGCTGCCCACGTCCTAGGTCGGCCACAGCCCAGGCAGCACTGTCTACGTAGGTCCTGCCTCTTGGCTGGGGATTTCCTGACCCCCTGCTGCACTAAGCAGGCTGTAAACCCTGTGAAGCTAATGTGTCAATAATCACACTCTTCCTTATGGAGAAGTGGGGCCTGAGAAGGGATGATGTGATACACAATCTTCAAGGCAGCTCAGCCAGGAGGGCAGTCAGCTTCGACTTTGCACCTTAGATACTAACTAAAGATTCATTTTTGTCATTATTATTACTGTGACAGGACAATTACTTACTTTTTAAAAATACCTAAGTCGCCTTCTTCATGAAGAAACCAAATAAAAGTGTATCGGTCTTTCAAAATCTTGATTTCCTGTTAACTCCCTCATTAGGAGTCCCCAGTGGAGCTTCTGCCAAACGGACAAAGCATATTGGCAGCATCCAGATATAATCCAGAAAATCCACTTAGGAAATGTGATTGCCTGCCCTCTTCAACAGTGAAGTGGGCCCCGTGACAAAGCCAAATGACAGTGCTCACCAGGGCAGGTTTTAGGTGGGCACAGCCAGTGTCCCCTACACAGTGGGAGAGGACACAGGATCAAGAGGCCCCAGTTAACCAAACAAAATAGAGGCCAGCATCTGGAAACAGGCCATCAGAACAAGAGATCTCAACGGGGCCTAACACATCTACTGGAAGCATGAGGAGTAAGACATGGGAAGGACATCTAAAGCAGTGCTAGGGGATCGAGCCATCCTTGTCATCACCTCTGCTGCTCCCAGACTTCCTGCCATGCACTGTACCTGAATGTCGAGCTCTTTGGCCTCTTTCTGAGAAAAGGCATGGTAGATCACACCTGGGGAATTCAAACAAACAAGAAATGGCCAATTCAGGTTGGGCATGACTATAAGACTCATGACTTTTCTAACTATGAAACTATGGTTATTTAGAGATCAGAGAAGACAGGGATGCTACAGGGAGCACAGTCTTCTAAGCTTTCTTGGATGCCTCTTATTCTACCCTCTGGCCACCCATCCTAGGAGTTCCAAGAGTGTGCTTTCAAACAGTGCTTCTTGGGATGCCTGATTGGCTCAGTCAGTTGAGTGTCCAACTCTTGATTTCAACTCAGGTCATGATCTCAGGGTCCTGGGATTGAGCCCTGTGTCTGATTCTGCATTCTAGGTGAGTCTGCTTGAGAATCTCTCTCTCCTTCTGCCCCACCACTTTAAGGGCTCTCTCTCCATCAATTAAATAAAGAAATCTTTAGAAAGAAATAAAACCAAATCAATGCTTCCCATATATTAGTTAATGTAGGAAACTAATTTCTTATTAGACTGTAGATACCTAGGCCCCACACCCAGGTCTGGCATTTCTTTTTCTTTTTCTTTTTTAAGATTTTTAAAGATTTATTCATTTGAGAGAGAGAGAGAAGAGGACGTGTACACAAACAGGGTCAGATAGAGAAAGAGGAGCAGATCCCCCACAGAGTAGGGCTTCTGAGAATCAGACTCCCCACTGAGCAGGGCATCTGATGTGGGGCTCCATCCCAGGAACCTGGGACCATGACCTAAGCCGAAGGTGGAGGGTTAACCCACTGAGCTACCCAGACGCCCCCAGACCCTGCATCTCTAACAAGTTTCAGATGCTCCTGCAGGTCAGTAGACCACACAAGAATTCAACTGATTTAATCTGCCACAGGTTAGGGGCTTGAACAGTCGCTCTCTAAGTCCAGCCGAGTAACTCACATAAATGTTATATCACAGAGCTTCCCAGGATGCAGATGGTAGCAAATATTACATTTTGTTGACTGTTAAATGTTAAAAAAAAAGACTTTTCACATTTCAATATTTATGAAATGGGGGTTTATCATACAATAGATGGTGTCCCACACTGATGAAACACAGTAGGTCTTTCTTCAAGCTCAAAATATATATAGATCAATGTGGTTTCAACCTCTAAAAACTCCACATGCCTGTTTCTTACTTCATGTGTGTAAAGGAGAAAAACGTGGTTCTGGGGAGAGAGTATGGGTGTAAATAGAATAAGTATAAGACAAAGGCCTGGTATAAGGGTCAAAGGACTAGAAAATCTGGTTCACATGACACTCTGTAAATTCCATCCCAGCTCGCTTGTATTTCCTTGAGTACATCTGAACAAGCAGGCCAAAGTGTTTATATTATGTAATATACACAGTATATTGTATTATATACATATCATATTATTATATGATATACAGAGTCTTGTTCTCCTTCAAATGCAAGAGTGGCATTAAAATCTGTTTCTAAAGAGCAACCCCAGGAATGACTTTGCTTCACCTGTCACGGGTGCTTCGATTAGATTTGGAAGTCTTTTCTGGAACAATCCACATCTAACAGTTACTGAGCATTCATTACTTGCCATGCACTTGGCTAAAAGCTACACATTTTATCTCATTATATTTTCTGAACAATCTTTTAAAGCAGACATTATTCCTATAATGCACATGAGAAAACTGAAGCTCAGATTTGCTGAGACCCATAACTTGATTACAGAGAGAGGAAGTGGCAGAGGTGGAAATGAATGTACCGGTCCAAAAGCCAATTTTCATGGTGTCTACACTCCCCTGCTTATAACTTCCCCGGTTGCTTGCTCCCTTCCTAGGCATAGCTCTTCTCTGCTCAACTCCCAAAGTCCGGAGAGGAATACCATTCCTCAGCAGGCTCCCAGCGCTTTCCACCAGACAAGGGTCATTCACAGAACAGCTGCCGGGGCAGGAACCACCATCAGCACCTCACAGAAGGAGAAACCAGGTCAGAGAGAGGATCAGGGCCTTAACCACTGTCAGCAGGTGGCAGGCAGTGGCCAAATCGGCCCAAGGCCCTCGGCCCTCCTTTAGCACACTGAGTGGGCCGCATGGGGGCCTGCCACCGGCTCCAATATCAATCTTCAGTGCAGAGACTGTGCCAGGCCAACGGGGACTCCAGGCCTCGGTTTCACTTATGTCAGGGGGGACAATTCCCTTAGCAGTTTCAGTCAGTCTCTGCTGTGAACCAGTCTACCTACCAGCACCAAGTTCCTGACCCTTTACATTGTAAGGGCTTCTTTAGCCAGAGCAGCTCCATCCTGACCCTGCCCATCCCTCTTCAGGGCTTACTTAAAAACAAGTTCCGGAAACCAGTTCCAGGTAACAAAGTCCAAATACAAGGGTGGGTCAGGCCAGGTGGAGGTATTCAATCAGTGGGGTCGCATACTGTCTCCTAGCTACCAAGGAGTATGGGCCCCACCCTTTGGGTGCCCTTTGGGCACCAATTCTGACCAAGGTGATAGGCTAGTTCAAATATCTACTATAGGGTAAACTGTAATTCAATTGGTCACGTATGTGTGACCTAGCAGGATTGTGCAGCTTTCTCTGTGTTAAAATCTCATTGGCCACCTGTGCATGGCCAGGCCCAACCACATGACCTTTGCCCTTAAAAGCTAGTCTGTAAGGCAGAGGAATGTTGGCCTCTTTGCAAGAGACGGCCCTGGCCAGTCAGTTAGATTCTTGATGCTTGGCGCGAAATAAAGCTTTGCTTGACCTTCACTTTGTATCAGTCTGGCTCCTTTGACCATGGACCCAACAACATCCACCCCTCCCCTACTCACAGGCCTTCAACCTCGCTTACTCTTCATCCTCCAGCCGCTTCCAGTGCGTTCTGATGACGTTTCCGGTGGGCGACCCTCACTCTTTACCTCTCTTCACTTTTCTCAGCAGCGCTTGGCCATCAAAACTTCTCGTTAAAGTTTGGGCTGGAGGGAGGTACTGTGACCAATCTTGTGCACCATGCTAAGTCACCAGACTGAGACTCTGCAACTCTCACCTGGAGTCGCTGGTGCACTGGCTCACAGATGGCGTCGTCTGTGACGTCACTGACGCATGCCCTGGGTGGTGGCTCCGCTACACCAGAGGCAATGACAGTCTTCACGGTGTCTCTGCTTCGTGGGGCTTTCTCAGCTCCCGTGTACTGTAGGTGGGGGAAGGCCAGAAACCTCGGGTTATGGTTAGGGCGTGTGGACTGCTTGTGAAGAGCTGGAGTAGGGTGGGGCCAGCCAACCCAAAGAGGACTCCGGGGACTTGGGGTATCAGGGAAGTACGGAAATGGGACAAGGGTGGTGGGAATGAGGTCCATGGAGTCGATCATCAGCCTTCTCTACAGAGTAGCTGAGGCACTGAAGTTGGGATGGACGGCTTAGGCTCTAATTTTGTCCTGCTGCTAAACTAACTATGTGACCTTGCTTAAGGCACTTCCCATCTCCAGCGTCCCTTTTCCCATCACTGTGAGTGGGTTGGGCCTGATAGTCTGAACGTTTTCTTGAGACCCAGAATGCTAGTTTCTGTCAGGAAGTCAAAAGGCAAGCATCTGATGCCCATTGTTCTGGGGAAGGGTCAAGAATTGTGGCTGGAAGGCCAGAGCAAGTGCAGATGTCTCCAAAGTGACCTGGTGTGCTTCACTGTGCAGCCTTCATTTGTGCGGAGTGTGGGTCAGGAGAGCAGGATAGCCCCTCCACTTTAAGTCAGTGGGTCAAACATCCAGTAAGGTATAAAGTCCTTTTAAGGGAGCGAAAATTGTCTAGGAACCCTGAGGTTTTATGTCCACAGATCCTAGTTTGGGAAACATTGATTTAATTGTTTTTGGGTGGTGACCTTGAGCCATTTTGATGTTAAACATAGGACTGCAGGCCCTGGAATTCATTGGCTATCATGGGACTTGTCCCAGTGAACATGAACCTTGTATGTATATTAACATCAAAGTGGAATTACATTTAAATGATTGCATTTGGAGATGCCAGAGAATAGTTAGGAGTCTATGGGACTAAGCTTGAGAAACTGCTCTTGGGGACCCATACCATGTGAACTACCAAACGTGAGCTTTAAAAGAGCAGCATGAGACAGCAGAAGATAGTAAGAGCCAACTTCAGAGCTATAGTCTAAAGTGGGCCCTTTTGAGAGAACCTTTGTGATTATGACGACAAGAGGGAGGCAGACCTCTCCCTTCTTGAGAGCTGCTTTTTTAAGGGTTATTAGTACTCTTTATCTCCCAATGTACCCATTCTGAAATAGTCAAGTCAGCTTTGAGGACTGCCTGTCTTCCATGGAGTTCCCTGCTTGTGGTGGGGTGAGCACTGAAAACTGCAGTTACTTTACAATTTACTTTACTTTACAGTACTTTACAATTCCATGATCACTAAATGGTTTTTTAAAAAACAAACAAACCACTTTAGTATCCTTGGGAAATAAATGTATGAAGATTGGTACCTGTCCTTACAGATATTGGTATTATTGTGATTGTTATTTACAATAGTAAAAAGCTTGGAAACCACTCCAACACAAGACTGGATTAAATAAATGAACTATGTGCTAATTCATTAAGTAGGCTAATTAAATGCATTGCAATCACAGGGTAAGCTTCAAAAATTCAGATTCCTCAGCATCCCTGGAAATTCTTATTTAGCATTTGGGTTCTAAGAATCTTTATTAAAAAAAAATGTTCCCAGGTGATTTTGTGAGTAACTAGTTTTGGGAACTATTGTATGGTACATTTATAAAACAATATGGGACAGAGACAAGATGGCGGGGAAGTAGAAGGAGGCACCATTTCAACCTGTACACTAAAGTGAGCTGATTACCTAGTAAAGAACTCCAATCACCCATGAAATCAGCCTGAGATCAGAATTATACATGTCTGGATCTCTACAGGGGCAGAAGATGCCAGTGGGCAGTGTTTCTGTGTATTTGTGTTTGTCCTGATAGTATATATCTTATATTTGGGGTTCTTTTTGACGAGGTTCTTCTTTTTTTTTTTTGCTTATATATATATACATTTTTTTCTCTTGTCATATACTTTTATCAGTCCTTTTGTTTGTTTGTTTTTGTTTGTATACTTCATAAATCTTACCTTGGGGCCCATTTGGGCTGAGCCTTCTCTTTTAGCTTCCCTTTTTTTCCTGTCTCTCTCTCTCTCTATTTTTTCTTTTTCTTTTTTTTTCTCTCATTTGGGTGGGGAATCCTGATTGCTCAGAAACATTAAAGGGTGCACCTTGACTGCACCACGGTAGATACATCCAGCTACATACATTCAGCCATCTCTCACCAAAATGACTAGGAGGAGGAATGCCCAACAGAAGAAAAATACATAGGATGGGCCTTCTGCAACAGAGCTTATGGCTATTGACATAGACAATATGTCAGAAAGGGAATTCAGGCTAACAATTATCCAGGCAATAACTAGGTTGGAGAAAGCCATGGATGACCAAACGGAATTGATTAGGGCAGAACTGAAAGCCACCAGGGATGATGTTCACAATGTTAGGGCAGAACTGAAAGCCACCAAGGATGATGTTCACAATGCTCTCAATGAGTTCCAATCTAATCTAAATTCTCCAAAAGCTAGGGTAACTGAGACAGAAGATAGAATTAGTGATCTGGAGGACAAACAGATAGAAAGAAAGGATCAGGGGGAAGCCTGGAACAAACAGCTTAGAAGCCACAAAAACAGAATCAAGGAAATAAATGACTCCATGAAACGTTCCAACATCAGAATTATTGGAATCCCTGAAGGGGAGGAGAAAGAAAGAAGTCTAGAAGGTATAGTGGAATAAGTTCTACATGAAAATTTTCCCAATCTCGCGAATGGAACCAACGTTGATGTACTAGAGGCAGAACGGTTTCCCCCCAAGATTATAGATTCTCTAAAGTCCTCAAGACACCTAATAGTAAGAATGAAGAATTATAATTGTAAGCAGGACCTCTTGAAGGCAGCTAGGACAAAGAAGCTCCTTACATACAGAGGAAAGCCCATCAGAATAACGTCAGACCTGTCCATAGAAACCTGGCAAGCCAGAAGGGGATGGCAAGACGTATTCGGGGCACTAAATGAGAAAAACATGCAGCCAAGAATACTTTATCCAGGAAGACTGACATTCAAAATGGATGGAGAGATAAAGAGTTTCCAAGACCGGCAAGGCTTAAAAGACTATGCAACCACCAAGCCGACACTGCAGGAAATATTAAGGGGGGTTCTATAAAAGAGGAAAAATCCTAAGAATAGCATTGAACATAAATATAGAGACAATCCAAGAAAGAAAGACTTCAAAGGTAACACGATGTCCATAAAAACGTATCTCTCAATAATCACTCTCAATGTGAATGGCCTAAATGCGCCCATAAAATGACACAGGGTTGCAGATTGGATAAAACGACAGGACCCATCCATATGCTGTCTAAAAGAGACCCATTTTGAACCTAAGGATACACCCAGACAGAAAGTGAAGGGATGGAGAAGCATCTTTCATGCCAATGGACCTCAAAAGAAGGCCGGGGTAGTGATTCTCATATCAGATAAATTAGATTTTAAACTAAAGACTGTAGTCATAGATACAGAAGGACACTACATAATTCTTAAAGGGACTATCCACCAAAGTGGCTGCACCAGTTTGCATTCCCACCAACAGTCTAAGAGGGTTCCCCTTTCTCCACATCCTCTCCAACACACGTTGTTTCCTGTCTTGCTAATTTTGGCCATTCTAACTGGTGTAAGGTGGTATCTCAATGTGGGTTTTTTTTTTCTTTTCTTCTTTTTAATTAAATTTTTTATTTATTTTCAGCGTAACAGTATTCATTGTTTTTTCACCACACCCAGTGCTCCATGCAATCTGTGCCCTCCCCAATACCCACCACCTGGTTCCCCCACCCTCCTACCCCCCGCCCCTTCAAAACCCTCAGGTTGTTTTTCAGAGTCCATAGTCTCTCATGGTTCACCTCCCCTTCCAATTTCCCTCAACTCCCTTCTCCTCTCCATCTACCCTTGTCCTCTATATTATTTGTTATGATTTGAATCTCCCTGATGGCTAGTGATGATGAACATTTTTTCATGTGTCTGGTAGCCATTTGTATGTCTTCATTGGAGAAGTGTCTGTTCATATCTTCTGCCCATTTTTTAATATGATTGTCTGTTTCCTGTGTGTTGAGTTTGAGGAGTTCTTTATAGATCCTGGATATCAACCTTTTGTCTGTACTGTCATTTGCAAATATCTTCTCCCATTCCGTGGGTTGCCTCTTTGTTTTGTTGACTGTTTCTTTTGCTGTGCAGAAGCTTTTGATCTTGATGAAGTCCCAAAAGTTCATTTTCGCTTTTGTATCCTTCGCCTTTGGAGACATATCTTGAAAGAAGTTGCTGTGGCTGATATCAAAGAGGTTACTGCCTATGTTCTCCTCGAGGATTCTGATGGATTCCTGTCTCACGTTGAGGTCTTTTATCCATTTCGAGTTTATCTTTGTGTACGGTGTAAGAGAATGGTCGAGTTTCATTCTTCTACATATGGCTGTCCAGTTTTCCCAGCACCATTTATTGAAGAGATAGTGTGGAGATTCCTCAGGAAATTAAAAATAGAGCTTCCCTATCACCCTGCAATTGCACTACTGAGTATTTACCAAAAAGATACAGATGTAGTGAAAAGAAGGGCCATCTGTACCCCAATGTTTATAGCAGCAATGGCCACGGTCACCAAACTGTGGAAAGAACCAAGATGCCCTTCAACGGATGAATGGATAAGGAAGATGTGGTCCATATACACTATGGAGTATTATGCCTCCATCAGAAAGGACGAATACCCAACTTTTGTAGCAACATGGACAGGACTGGAAGAGATTATGCTGAGTGAAATAAGTCAAACAGGGAGAGTCAAGTATCATATGGTTTCACTTATTTGTGGAGCATAACAAATAATATAGAGGACAAGGGGAGATGGAGAGGAGAAGGAAGTTGAGGGAAATTGGAAGGGGAGGTGAACCATGAGAGACTACGGACTCTGAAAAACAACCTGAGTGTTTTGAAGGGGCGGGGGGTGGGAGGTTGGGGGAACCAGGTGGTGGGTATTAGGGAGGGCACAGATTGCATGGAGCACTGGGTGTGGTGCAAAAACAATGAATACTGTTACGCTGAAAATAAATTTTAAAAAAAAGGGATTATCCACCAAGATGATCTAACAATTATAAATATCCACGCCGCCAATATGGGAGCAGCCAATTACATAAGAAAACTATTAATCAAGATAAAGAGCCATATTGATATGAATATATTAATAGTAGGAGACCTTAACACGCCTCTCTCAGTAATAGATCATTGAAACAGAAAATCAATAAAGAAACAAGAGCATTGAAAGACACATTGGACCATATGGCCCTCATAAATATATAGAAAACATTCCACCCTAAAACAACAGAATACTCATTCTTCTCAAGTGCACATGGAACCTGCTCCAGCATAAACCCCATACTGGGTCACAAATCAGGACTCAACTGATACCAAAAAGCTGAGATTATTCCCTGCATATTCTCAGATGACAATGCTTTGAAACTGGAGCTCAATCACAAGGAAAAGTTCAGAAGGAACTCAAACACCTGGAAGCTAAAGACCACCTTGCTTAAGAATGCTTGGATCAACCAGGAGATCAAAGGAACTGAAACAATTCATGGAAACCAATGAGAATGAAGACACTTTGGTCCAAAACCTGTGGGATACAGCAAAGGCGGCCCTAAGGGGGAAATCCATAGCCATCCAAGCCTCCCTCAAAAAAATTGAAAAATCCAGAATACACAAGCTGTCTCTACACCTTAAAGAACTGGAGAATCAACAACAAATCAAACCAACTCCACACGTAAGAAGAGAAATAATCAAGATTAGAGCAGAGATCAATGAGGTAGAAACTAGAGATACAGTAGAACTTATCAATGAAACTAGAAGCTGTTTTTTTGAAAGAATCAATAAGATTGATAAACCACTGGCCACACTAATCCAAAAGAAAAGAGAGAAAGCTCAAATTAATAACATTATGAATGAAAAGGGAGAGATCACAACTAACACCAAGGAAGTAGAAACAATCATCAGAAGTTATTATCAACAGTTATATGCCAATAAGCTAAGCAACCTAGATGAAATGGATGCATTCCTGGAAAACTATAAACTCCCAAAATTGAGAGGCGCGTGGGTGGCTCAGTGGGTTAAAGCCTCTGCCTTTGGCTCAGGTCATGATCTCAGGGTGCTGGGATCCGGCCCTGCATCAGGCTCTCTGCTCAGCAGGGAGCCTGATTCCTACTCTCTCTCTGCCTGCCTCTCTGTCTACTTGTGAATTCTGTCTGTCAAATAAATAAATAAAATCTTAAAAAAAATAAAAAAATAAACTCCCAAAATTGAACCAGGAAGAAATTGACAACCTGAATAGACCGATATCTAGTAACGAGATTGAAGCAGTGATCAAAAGCCTCCCAAAAAACAAGAGCTCAGGACCTGACGGATTCCCTGGGGAATTCTACCAAACTTTCAAAGAAGAATTAACACTTATTCACCTGATGCTGCTTCAAAAAATTGAAGCACAAGGAAAACTTCCAGACTTTTTTTATGAAGCCAGCATTACCCTGATCCCCAAACCAGGCAAGGACCCCACCAAAAAGGAGAATTTCAGACCAATATCCCTGATGAATATGGATGCTAAGATTCTCAACAAGATCCTAGCAAACAGGATCCAACAGCACATTAAAAAGATTATCCACCATGACCAGGTGAGATTCATCCCTGGGTTACAAGGATGGTTCAACATTCACAAATCAATCAATGTGATAGAACAAATCAATAAGAGAAGAGAGAATAACCACATGATCCTCTCAATTGATGCAGAAAAAGCATTTGACAAGATCTAGTATCCATTCCTGATTAAAACGCTTCCAAGTATAGGGATAGAGGGAACATTCCTGAACTTCATCAAATCTATCTATGAAAGACCCGCAGCAAATATCATCCTCAATGGGAAAAAGCTCGCAGCCTTCCCGCCAAGATCAAGAACTCGACAAGGATGCCCACTCTCACCACTCTTGTTCAACATAGTATTAGAAGTCCTAGCAACAGCAATCAGACAACAAAGAGAAATAAAAGGTATCCAAATTGGCAAGGAAGAAGTCAAACTCTCTCTCTTTGCAGATGACATGATTCTTTATATGGAAACCTGAAAGACTCCACCCCCAAACTACTAGAACTCATACAGCAATTCAGTAACGTGGCAGGATACAAAGTCAATGTCCAGAAATCAGTGGCTTTCTTATACACTAACAATGAAAATACAGAAAGGGACATTAGAGAATCGATTACATTTACTATAGCACCAAGAACCATAAGATACCTCGGAATAAACCTAACCAAAGAGGTAAAAGATCTATACTCGAGGAACTACAGAACACTCATGAAAGAAATTGAAGGAGACACAAAAAGATGGAAGACCATTCCATGCTCTTGGATTGGAAGAATAAACATTGTGAAAATGTCTATACTGCCTAAAGCAATCTATACTTTTAATGCAATTCCAATCAAAATTCCACCGGTATTTTTCAAAGAGCTGGAGCAAATAATCCTAAAATGTGTATGGAATCAGAAGAGACCCCAAATCGCTAAGGAAATGTTGAAAAACAAAAATAAAACTGGCGGCATCACTTTACCTGATTTCAAGCTTTACTACAAAGCTGTGATCACCAAGACAGCATGGTACTGGCATAAAAACAGACACATAGACCAGTTGAACAGAGTAGAGAATCCAGATATGGACCCTCAACTCTATGGTCAAATAATCTTAGACAAAGCAGGAAGAAATACAGAGTGGAAAAAAGACAGTCTCTTCAATGAAACTCGACCATTCTCTCACACCGTACACAAAGATAAACGTGAAATGGATAAAAGACCTCAACATGAGACAGGAATGCATCAGAATCCTAGAGGAGAACTTAGGCAGTAACCTCTTCGATATCAGCCACAGCAACTTCTTTCAAGATATGTCTCCAAAGGCAAAGGAAACAAAAGCGAAAATGAACTTTTGGGACTTCATCAAGATCAAAAGCTTCTGCACAGCAAAGGAAACAGTCCAAAAAACAAGGAGGCAACCCACAGAATGGGAGAAAATATTGCAAATGACAGTACAGACAAAAGACTGATATCCAGGATCTATAAAGAACTTCTCAAAATCAATACACACAAAACTGATAATCATATCAAAAAATGGGCAGAAGATATGAACAGACACTTCTCCAATGAAGACATACAAATGGCTACCAGACACATGAAAAAATGTTCATCATCACTAGCCATCAGGGAGATTCAAATTAAAACCACAGTGAGATACCACCTTACACTTACACTTACAAGTGCAGTTAGAATGGCCAAAATTAGCAAGACAGGAAACAACGTGTGTTGGAGAGGATGTGGAGAAAGGGGAACCCTCTTACACTGTTGGTGGGAATGCAAGCTGGTGCAGCCACTTTGGAGAACAGTGTGGAGATTCCTTAAGAAATTAAAAATAGAGCTTCCCTATGACCCTGCAACTGGGTATTACCCCAAAGGTACCCATGTAGAGAAAATAAGCTCCTTCTGTACCCCAATGTTCATAGCAGCAATGGCCACGGTCGCCAAACTGTGGAAAGAACCAAGATGCCCTTCAACGGACAAATGGATAAGGAAGATGTGGTCCATATACACTATGGAGTATTATGCCTCCATCAGAAAGGACGAATACCCAACTTTTGTAGCAACATGGACAGGACTGGAAGAGATTATGCTGAGTGAAATAAGTCAAACAGGGAGAGTCAAGTATCATATGGTTTCACTTATTTGTGGAGCATAACAAATAATATAGAGGACAAGGGGAGATGGAGAGGAGAAGGGAGTTGAGGGAAAATGGAAGGGGAGGTGAACCATGAGAGACTATGGACACTGAAAAACAACCTGAGTGTTTTGAAGGGGCGGGGTGTGGGAGGTTGGGGGAACCAGGTGGTGGGTATTGGGGAGGGCATGTATTGCATGGAGCACTGGGTGTGGTGCAAAAACAATGAATACTGTTACACTGAAAAGAAATAAAAAAAAAACCAATATGGTAGAACTTCACATAGCCATTAAACAAATTACAATTTTTAAAAGGTTTACAAAATATTAACACAAAACTAAATATAGACAAACAGGATTGAAAAGACAATATAGAGGAAGTTTTTAATGGCTGCATTAATGAGCTTATAAGAGATTCTTTTGTCTATTTTTTAAATTTTATTCAGAGAAAATAAGGCTATGTTAATTTTTTTCTTTTTATATCTATAAATTATAAACTTTCAGACATGGCTACACATTTGTTTTCCCACTAGGTGGCTTTGTGATAGCTGCATAGGAAATCAAAATTCAAGGGCATTATTGAAATGATCATCCCCTTCCCCTCAAACAACTTGTGAAAGATTTCAAAAGTGCAGAAAATGGAAAGAATTCTATAGTGAACACCCATATGCTTTTAAGTTCTATAGTTTATATTTTGCTTTCATTGGACAGGTTTCTTTTGATTGCTGCTTTAAGACAGTCAGGCTGTTAGATTGAGTACTCAAAATTTTCGTATTTAAGCTGAAAAGATGAAACCTCAACTGCTATTAAATAAGTGCTTTTCTATGAAAGTTAGGGCCTGGTGCGCCTGGGTGGCTCAGTCATTAAGTTTCTGCCTTGTGCTCAGGTCATGATCCTGTAGTCCTGGGGATGAGCCCTGCATCAGGCTCCCTGCTTTGTGGGAAGCCTGCTTCTCTCCATCCCATTCCCCCTGCTGTGTTCCCTCTTTCTTTGTGTCTTTCTCAGTCAAATAAAGGAATAAAATCTTTAAAGAAAAAAAAAGTTATGACCTGCCTTATAAATAAATACACAAATACGGCATAGAGTGAGATGATGCCTGTGTTACAGGAGAGCCTGTGACAAACAACACAGTTGGACAGGACAGCCATCATTATCTGCAGTCTCATAAAACTGGCATAGTCCCTGTGGCTCAAGATTAAGAATGTCTCTCACCCCTTGATCTGTATGTTGGTCCAGACGTGGCATATTGATAAGTGGTTGTGGGAGGGGACCTGGACACAGTGGCACCAGCAATCATTCCTTAGGCTTAATAGTGCTGTGGGAGATTCTCTGTGTGACAGAGAGTGAGGAGAGTAGGCAGTAAGGTTCCAGTTCTAACACTGGACATTCCTGCCCAAGAAGCCCTTTCCATCTAGGTGACTGCTGTTCTGGCTACAAGAATCAAAGAGTTGATGCTCACAGAAGGATGACATACCAACCCCTCTGGTCAAGAGACACTTGACCAGAGCTCTAAGCCAATTTAAAGCCAACAATTTACAATTTCAGACAGCAGGGACTACAATGCTTAGCATGTATGGCCAAATATGAGTTTCTGAAACCCAGGTTTGTCAGTCTTTCAAAATCCAAAGTCACTCTTCAAGGCCACCTTGATCCCAGATGTCTAAAATGCAAATTATAGGGGCACCTGGGTGGTTCAGTGGGTTAAGCCTCTGCCTTCAGCTCAGGTCATGATCCCAGGGTCCTGGGATCAAGCCCTGCATCGGGCTCTCTGCTCAGCAGGGAGCCTGCTTCCCTTCCTCTCTCTCTGCCTACCTCTCTGCCTACTTGTGATCTATCAAATAAATAAACGAAATCTTTAAAAAAAATTTAAAAAATGCAAATTATAGATTCTTCCAGTTCCCTGAAGATGTTTCCTTTTCAGCTGAATGCACTGAGGAAAGCTCATTTTTGCTTTTCATGGTAGAGTGTCTGAAGAGGAGGGTTTTTGGGAACCTAAGAGATCTCTTTCACTGGGCTCAAGTGGTAATTGCTGAGTCATTTGGAGGATTTGTAGGGAAATCTCTGCAGGCTTCATGGAGCATATGTCTATGCAGCTCACACTCCCCCTCCCCTGTTCTGACCTGTGTTCAATGTTAGGGAAGCAGCCATGGACTCCAGGCCTAAGAGCTATGTGTTAACATGCATGAGTCCATTCTGGGCCAAAATACGGGAAAGTGGGTGGGAGAAAGGAGCTAATTCCAAACTGGAATTAGGACAATGCTAGAAACCTGGGTTTTCTGCTATTTGAGTCCCAAAGCCCTGCTGGAGGTAGGGGAGAGACTTCCTTTTCAAGATATTTGAAGTAAGAAGGGGACCTGAAACTCTTTAAATATCTGATTTAGTGAAGAGGTCAGGCCCTCAGCATAGCTGCCTGATGGGAAAATGTGTGATCTTTCTGAGCGATGGGTCTACCTTTTAATTGCCTTCAGTCTCTGTTCTTTAATACACAACATACAGCTTAAAATTCGTTAAGCAGTATATCTGCAAAGAAGCAGGAACTGTCACCCAAAATCAAGAGAAGAAATGTCACCAGAATATGCCAGAAATGTCACCTTTACAACACTGTTACAGGAGGAGGAGTCTTAGGTGTCAGCATAGGACAATCCTGAACTCACCTGTTCCCATGGACACACTGAATCTATACCTACATATAGAAGAATTCTTCCTGAAGAAGCAACCAAGGGCAGATGGAACAGCTGCTGCACAATGAAGGATAGAGGGACCACATAGAAAATGGCAGGAGAAATGGAGACATAGTAATGTTGGGGACCCCACTCATGATGCCTTGAACTATGGTAGAGACAGCACTGAGGGACCCAGATGCAGATTTGCCAGATCTGTGGCAAAGCAACACCTCCCCACCACCAAAAAAAAACAGTGGTTTCAAGAGCAATTAGACAATAAGTAAGGAAACACGTTTACTAGGACTAGAGGGTCCACCAATGTTGGGGAGCAACTTCTGGAACTGTCTCTGGGTTTGGCAGCACTGGCAAGCACCACTGTTACGTTTCCTCTCTGTTGATAGCACAGATGGGAGCAGGGCCCAGACATTCTGGCTGGCCCACCATCTCAGTGAGCCTTGGCCCCTAGCCTAGAGTGGCCCTAGCCATTCCCCCTAAGAGGCCTGCCTGCCCATGCTCTCCC
Source organism: Martes martes (assembly GCF_963455335.1). Taxonomy (NCBI): domain Eukaryota; kingdom Metazoa; phylum Chordata; class Mammalia; order Carnivora; family Mustelidae; genus Martes; species Martes martes. Next base: position 37,536,495 of record NC_137905.1, read on the forward strand.
CAGCTCCAACCATCCCACCAGGGTGCCTGTGGCATATGATACCTTGAGGCCCACTGGCCCATGCCCACTTCAGCTGCAATGGTCCCACCAGTGCACCCCCTGCATGGAGGGCCCCAGACTGTATCCACCTCAGCTCTAGCCATACTGCCAGGGTGGTACCAACCTGGAGCATCCCAGGACTACCTGGGTCATGCTTGCTCCACTTTCAGCTGTTTTGCCAAAGTGGCTCCAGTATGGAGTACCTTAGAACTCATACTAGCCCCCATACTAGCTCCAGATGTTCTGTCAGCGTGGCCCCATGGAGCATCAAAGGAGTACCTGGCTTATCCTTACTCCTATTTTTCAGCTGTCTTGCCAGGGTGGCTCTGAGTTAGAACCCCTGGAACCTTTTGGCTCATACTTACCACAGCTCCAACCATCTCAGCAGGGTGACCCTGGACAAAGTGCCCAGAAACCACCAACCTCTGCCTATTCCAGCTCCAGCCAACCAGACAATGTTGCCAGGCATATGCAATCTACACAGGGGACATTCCTACACAAGGATACTCCTTCAAAACTGGTAGAGTTAGCTGTTCCGCTTAGTTCACAGAAATAAACACAAACAAAATGAGGAGACAGAGGAATATGCTCCAAATGAAAGAATAAGGCAAAACTTCAAAAAATGAACTAAATGATACAGAGATAGGCAATCTACCTGATACAGAGTTCAAAATAATGGTCACAATGATGTTTACAGGACTGTAGAGAAGAGTGGATGAACTCAGGAAGGACTTCAACAAAGAAAGGGATAGGCAGTATTAAAATAAACATCAATCAGAATTGAATAATTCAATAATAGAAATTATTTAGAGGGAACATACCTCAACATAATAAAAGCCATATATGACAAAGCAACAGCTAACATACTCAATGGTGAAAAACTGAAAGATTTTCCTTTAAGATCAGGAATAAGACAAGAGTGTCCATTCTTGCCACTTTTATCCAACAGAGTACTGGGAGTCTTAGCCATAGCAATCAGACAAAACAAAAATAAAAGGAATCCAATTTGATAAGAAAGAAGTAAAACTGTCACTATTTACAGATGACATAAAACTATATGTAAGAAACTCTAAAAACTCCACAAAAATATTAGAGATAATAAATGTTTTCATGTAGTTTCAGGATGCAAAAATAGTATACAGAAATCTGTTGCACTTTGACACACTAATAAACTAGCAAAAAGAAATTTTAAAAACCCTATTTATAATCACACAAAGAAGAATAAAATACCTAAGAATAAGTTTAACTAAGAAGTTGTAAGACCTTTACTCTGAAAACTATAAGCCTTTCATGAAAGAAACTGAAGGTGACAGACAAATGGGAAGGTATATACGCCATGGATTGGAAGAATCAATATTCTTCAAATGTCCACACTACTGAATGTCCACACTACTGAAAACAACCTAAAAATTCGACTCAATACCTATAAAACAAAATAGTTGTTTTTTCACAGAACTAAAACAAACAATCCTAAAGTTTGTATGGAGCCACGAAAGACACTAAATAGCCAAAGTAATCTAGGGAATGAAGACAAAGCTGGAGGTATCACAATCTCAGGTTTCAAACTATATTATAAATTTACAGTAATCAAAACAATATGGTAGTGGCACAAAATAGACATAGATCAGTGGAACAGAATAGAGAGCCCAGAAATTAATCCACACTTATATGGTCAATTAATCTACAAAAAGAGGGATAAGAATATACAATGGGGAAAGAGTCTCTTTTCAATAAACAGTGCTGGGAAAATTATACATATTTGTGTATGTACACCACACACAAAAATAGATTCAAAATGGATTCTAGATCGAAATGTAAGTCCTGAAACCTTAAAAGTCCTAAAAGAAAACATAGGCTGTAATCTCTTATAAATCAGTCATAGCAGTATTTTTCTGGTTCTGTCTCCTCAGACAAGGGAAACAAAAGCAAAAATAAACTATTGGGACTACATCAAACTAAAAAGTCTTTGCATAACAAAGTAAACTATCAGTAAAATGGAAAAGCAACCTACTGAATGGGAGAAGATGTTTGCAAATGATCTATCTCATAAGGGCTTGATTTCCAAAATATGTAAAGAACTCATACAAGTCAACACCAAAAATACAAATAATTCAATTAAAAATGGGCAGAATTCCTGAATAGGCATTTTCCCAACTAGATATACAGGTAACAAAAAGAACTGCCTATGTTCTCCTCTCAGGATTTTGATGGATTCCTGTCTTATCTATTCGGAGGAGCTTCTGCACAACAAAGGAAACAGTATAAAACTAAGAGGCAATCCACAGAATGGGAGAAGATATTTGCAAATGACATTACAGATAAAAGGCTGGGATCCAAGATCTATAAAGAACTTCGCAAACTCAACATCCAAAAACACACAACACAGTCAAGAAATGGGCAGAAGACATGAACAGACAGTTCTCCAAAGAAGACATACAAATGTCCAACAGACACATGAAAAAATGTTCAACATTACTAGCCTTCAGGGAAATACAAATCAAAACCGCGTAGAGATACCAGCTTACACCAGTTAGAAAGGCAAAAATTAACAATGTAAGAATCAACAAAAGTTGGCAAGGATGTGGAAACATGGGAATCCTCCTACACTGTTGGTGGGAATCCAGGCTGGTACAGGCACTCTAGAAAACAGGATGGAGGTTCTTCAAGATGTTAAAAATAGAGCTACCCTAAGACCCAGCAATTGCACTAATAGGTATTTACATAAAAGATACAGATGTAGTGAAAAGAAGGGGCATATTCACCTCAATGTTCATAGCAGCAATGTCCACAATAGCCAAATTGTGGAAGGAGCTGAGATGTCCTTCAACAGATGAATGGATAAAGAAGATGTGGTCCATATATACAATGGAATGTTACTCATCCATCAGAAGGGATGAATACCCACCATTGCATCTGTATGGATGGAACTGGAAGGGATTATGCCAAGTGAAATAAGTCAAGCAGAGAAAGACAATTATCATGTGGCTTCTTTCATATGTGGAACATAAAGAATAATGCGGGAAGGGAGGGAAAACTGAATGGGAAGAAATCAGAGGGGGAGACAAACCATGAAACTTTGGACTCTGGAAAACAAACTGAGGGTTACAGAAGGGAAAGGGAGGGATGGCTTAATTAGGTGATGGGTATTAAGGAGGGCAGATCCTGCAATAGCACTGGGTGTTATACGCAGCTAATGAATTGTTGAACACTACATCAAAAACTAATGTACAATATGTTGGCTAATTGAAATAATAATAACAAATAATAATAAAAAGAAATACCATAGGACACAGTTTTCCACTTCTGGGTGTTTATCTAAAGAAAACAAAGACACTAACTGAAAAAGAGATATACACACCCCTATGTTTATTGCAGCATTATTTACAATGGTTAAAATATGGAAGCAACTCAAACATCCATCAGTCAATGAATGGATAAAGAGTATGGTCAAGTTGAACTTTGAACAATGCAGAGGTTAGAGATGCCGATTCTCTGCATTGTAGAAAATGTGCACATGTACTCTTTGCAACCCCAGAACTTAAATACTGAAGTCTACTGTTGCCCAGAAGCCTTGCTGATAACATAAAGTCAATAAACACATATATTCTAAGTTATGTATATTATATACATAGCGAAGTCAGACCTCATTAATGAGGAACTGTTCCTGCTTCTCAGTGAAGCAATAAGGAGGACAAGCTCTACTTTATCCTGGTGCTGACCTACAGAGCAGTCAGGGCCTGGTTGGGGACATCAGCCATCTTTGTGAGCTTTAGGTGTTCCTCTATTTGTCACAGTCCTCTGGACTCAGTGGAGACACCCAGGAGCTGTGAGGGTATCGATGGCAGATCCATCTCTAGCACACTCCTGGAGGTCTGCTGGTCTTTGCTTTTGGTGCATTGATGGCTGTGAGGGAGACCCCCACACCTGGCTCACAGCCAAGAGCAGAGCCCAGCCCATCTGACACAGAGTTGGGTGGTGGGAGAACATGAGAAGGTAGATGGTCTGAGGTGCCGAGGACAGGACAAACTTCAGATTTCCAACAAACATTGAGTCAGCTGTGAAATCTCTTTTCCTATATAATGAGGTTCTTTGATGCCTGAAGAAGAACTGGCTTTGATATTAAATCAGCCATTTAGGCTAAGACAGGTTATATTGGCATCTGTTATTTATTGGTTTACATTTTGGGGAGGGGGAAGGTTTTAGAATGTTAGATATAACACTGATAGAGCATGCTGTCTTGGGTCCTCAGCTGCATACCCCAGTGTGTCACGAGATGGCAGCCTAACACAAAGATTGAGTCAGTGGCCTGCAGCCTCCTCCAGAGTCTTGGAGTCATTTTCCTCCAAGCCTGTCAAAAACTGGGTTTACCATCCACTTCAAAGAATTGCAGCCTGGATACTAAAAACCACGACCATCCAGGAGATGGGTTCTCTCTAAACAATGTAACTTGATTCTGATCAACACTTTCCCTGCCAGAATGGATGGTGACCAAGTTAAGTGGTTTAAACAAGATAGAGATTAAAAGGAGAGAAGAATGATGAAACCCTGGGGAAGAGGCGTGATTATGGCTGACATTCAGAAATTAATGGTACAGCAGGTGAGGAGCAATTCTGCTCGCTGGATTTCGGGTAGATTGCAGCGAGTTCTAGGTGGGGCTGCTAAGAGGAAGGTGAGGGAATTTCCACTGCGGTGGGGTTTGTTTGTTTTTGGAAGTGCCTTTTTTTCTTTTACTGCGAAATGATTTTCTGTCCAGTGTCCTTGTTATTACCATGGAGAGAGACACTCCTACCCACAGAGTAAGTGATACAACATGAGGCAGTGATGTATAGATATGGGCTTAAGAAGTGTCCTTTTCTGTGTTCATGAAGACAAAGGGAGCTCAAGCTACTTAGCAAAATTGCTACCAATTAAGTTTTATTATTATTTTTTAATTTTTTTTGATGTTGGACTATCTGTGACATTTGTTTATGACAGCTGGGTTAGGAAGAACTTGATTGTAGTTTTCTCTCCTCATCAAGGGACAGCAAGTGCTTATGGAGGGGAGGCAGAAGGTGGCGAGGGCAGTGGAATGGAATGCTACCATTTGTTATTCCAGACTGCCCGTGGGAATTGTGGGATCCACAGTGTGGGAACCCCAAGGAGATGCAGAGAGTGTATTTGAAGGGATGCATGAACGACTGCATGTTTGCAATCCACTGAGAGGCACAGAGAGGGGCCGCCTCATGCTTAGGCAGAAGAGATTACTTCCTGAGCAGTGGGAATCCAGGGGCACCATAAAATGCCCCTGTGGGCACCCCCACTCATATAGTAACAGGCATGCTCCTGCTTGGAATTCCAATGAGGAGTCCTTCCTTCAGGGGAGCATTGCTTTCTCCAGAGCATTATCTTAAAATATAAACACTAATTGAAGGTAGCAAAGAAACTTTGCCATGTGATAAGTGAGCCCCTCACCTGGCATCTGAGCCTGGTCTAAGGAGTCAGAATGGGATGGGGGTGGGGGCAAAGGAGGAGATAAAAAGTGAGTTGGCTCATTTCACCCTTTTGCCATCACAGTTAAAACGTACTTAGAATTTCATCTGTCGGAGCACAGTCCTGAGAGTTTGACTTATCTTGGTTGGCTGTAACTGGGGAGAAGTAAAATGTTTTCCTTCTTTATTATTTCCTGGCCTTCCTTCCACTGAGGATCTTGATAAAACTGTATGCAAAACCACTAGACGTGGAGGTGTGGGGAGCCTTCCTGTGCCTGCCTCTTCTTGTAAAGTGGGCCACCTTGCTTCACCTATCTATGCCAGGCACTAAGTTCTGTTTATCCAAAGGCTGACTTCTTTAGGAGGGATCCCCTCCCTCTTGGAGACACACATGATTTCCTTGAAAGAACAGAACACAAATTTCTCATTGTGCATGAAAGTTATCTGTTATTATGCAGAGTCCTGATAGAGAACCAGTTCTGAGGTATAGGTGTGCTGCATTGGAAATATATAATTTCATTCTGATGCCAAGTCCCTTCCTGTATTTTTCTTTCATTAGGTAATTGATCAATAACATTGATCAGAAATATTATGCCTTGTTAGTTATATTCTCAGATGAAGATCAATTAAGTTAATTTTTAGTACATCAATTCCTGCATCTGGCACTAATTGGAAGGGATAAAGTTGTGCAGTGTGTTACTAGATGAGATCTGGGGCAGCCACACCTTCAAAAGGTTACCAGGAAATTTGATTTATCAACTTATAATAAAATGGAAATTGTACCTGTTGGATGGAAGTCTAAAACTGTTCCAGTCCTCTAACATGAATACTATTTGATGATCCCTAAGTATCCTTTCCGAGAAGGAAAAATCAGAGCTGGTAGCAGCCCCTTCTCCTTGTACTGCAGATACGAGCTTCCCCCACCTTCCCTTCCAGCATAAATTTTCTTTTCTAGACCCCATATCTTGCCATCATTGGGGGAAAAACTTTAAGTTGAGAGATGACAATTAGCTGTGTCAATTGCAGAGAAAGCCAGAAATCATCTACCAGCAAAGGCTTTTGGGGTCAGAGTATAATATATGGCCTTTTTATTTTTTTTTATTTTTTTTATTTTTTTTTTAATTTTTTTTATTTTAATAAACATATAATGTATTTTTATCCCCAGGGGTACAGGTCTGTGAATCGTCAGGTTTACACATTTCACAGCACTCATCATAGCCCATACCCTCCCCAATGTCCATTTCCCCACCACCCTCTCCCGTCCCCCCTCCCCCCCGCAACCCTCAGTCTGTTTCTTGAGATTGAGTCTTTTATGGTTTGTCTCCCTCCCAATCCCATCTTTTCATTTTTTCTTTTCCTACCTCCCCCCAACCCCCCCACATTGCATCTCCACTTCCTCATATCAAAGAGATCATATGATAGTTGTCTTTCTCCAATTGACTTATTTCGCTAAGCATGATACCCTCTAGTTCCATCCACGTCGTCGCAAATGGCAAGATTTCATGTCTTTTGATGGCTGCATAGTATTCCATTGTGTATATATACCACATCTTCTTTATCCATTCATCTGTTGATGGACATCTAGGCTCTTTCCACAGTTTGGCTATTGTGGACATTGCTGCTATAAACATTCGGGTGCACATGCCCCTTCGGAGCACCACGTTTGTATCTTTAGGATATATACCCAGGAGTGCAATTGCTGGGTCGTAGGGTAGCTCTATTTTCAGTTTTTTGAGGAACCTCCACACTGTTTTCCAGAGTGGTTGCACCAGCTTGCATTCCCACCAGCAGTGTAGGAGGGTTCCCCTCTCTCTGCATCCTCGCCAGCATCTGTCATTTCTTGACTTGTTCATTTTAGCCATTCTGAGTGGTGTGAGGTGGGATCTCATTGTGGTTTTGATTTGTATTTCCCTGATGCCGAGTGATGTGGAGCATTTTTTCATGTGTCTGTTGGCCATCTGGATGTCTTCTTTGCAGAAATGTCTGTTCATGTCCTCTGCCCATTTCTTGACTGGATTATTTGTTCTCTGGGTGTTGAGATTGATAAGCTCTTTATAGATTTTGGATACTAGCCCTTTATCTGATATGTCGTTTGCAAATATCTTCTCCCATTCTGTCAGTTGTCTTTTGGTTTTGTTAACTGTTTCCTTTGCTGTGCAAAAGCTTTTGATCTTGATGAAATCCCAATAGTTCATTTTTGCCCTTGCTTCTGTTGCCTTTGGCGATGTTCCTAGGAAGAAGTTGCTGCGGTTGAGGTCAAAGAGGTTGCTGCCTGCATTGTCCTCAAGGATTTTGATAGATTCCTTTCGCACATTGAGGTCCTTCATCCATTTTGAGTCTATTTTCGTGTGTGGTGTAAGGAAATAGTCCAATTTCATTTTTCTGCATGTGGCTGTCCAATTTTCCCAGCACCATTTGTTGAAGAGGCTGTCTTTTTTCCATTGGATATTCTTTCCTGCTTTGTCGAAGATTAGTTGGCCATAGAGTTGAGGGTCTATTTCTGGGCTCTCTATTCTGTTCCATTGGTCTATATGTCTGTTTTTGTGCCAGTACCATACTGTCTAGATGATGACAGCTTTGTAATAGAGCTTGAAGTCTGGAATTGTGATACCACCAACTTTGGCTTTCTTTTTCAATATTCCTTTGGCTATTCGAGGTCTTTTCTGGTTCCATATAAATTTTAGGAGTATTTGTTCTATTTCTTTAAAAAAATGGATGGGATTTTGATAGGGATTGCATTAAATGTATAGATTGCTTTAGGTAGGATAGACATTTTCACAATATTTGTTCTTCCAATCCATGAGCATGGAATATTTTTCCATTTCTTTGTGTCTTCCTCAATTTCTTTTATGAGTACTTTATAGTCTTCTGAGTATAGATTCTTTGCCTCTTTGGTTAGATTTATTCCTAGGTATCTTATGGTTTTGGGTGTGATTGTAAATGGGACTGACTCCTCAATTTCTCTTTCTTCTGTCTTGTTGTTAGTGTAAAGAAATGCGACTGATTTCTGTGCATTGACTTTATATCCTGACACTTTACTGAATTCCTGTATAAGTTCTAGCAGTTTTGGAGTGAAGCCTTTTGGGTTTTCCACATAGAGTATCATATCATCTGCAAAGAGTGATAGTTTGACTTCTTCTTTGCCGATTTGGATGCCTTTAATTTCTTTTTGTTGTCTGATTGCTGAGGCTAGGACTTCTAGTACTATATTGAACAGCAGTGGTGATAACGGACATCCCTACTGTGTTCCTGACCTTAGCGGAAAAGCTTTCAGTTTTTCTCCATTGAGAATGATATTTGCGGTGGGTTTTTCATAGATGGCTTTGATAATATTGAGGTATGTGCCGTCTATCCCTACAGTTTGAAGAGTTTTAATCAGGAAGGGATGCTGCACTTTGTCAAATGCTTTTTCAGCATCTATTGAGAGCATCATATGGTTCTTACTCTTTCTTTTATTAATGTATTGTATCACATTGATGGATTTGCGGATGTTGAACCAAACTTGCAGCCCTGGAATAAATCCCACTTGGTCGTGGTGAATAACCCTTTTAATGTACTGTTGGATCCTATTGGCCAGTATTTTGGTGAGAATTTTCGCATCTGTGTTCATCAAGGATATTGGTCTGTAATTCTCTTTTTTGGTGGGATCCTTGTCTGGTTTTGGGATCAAGGTGATGCTGGCCTCATAGAATGAGTTTGGAAGTTTTCCTTCCATTTCTATTTTTTGGAACAGTTTCAGGAGAATAGGAATTAAATCTTCTTTAAATGTTTGGTAGAATTCCACTGGGAAGCCGTCTGGTCCTGGACTTTTGTTTGTTTGGAGATTTTTGATGACTGTTTCAATCTCCTTACTGGTTATGGGTCTGTTCAGGTTATCTATTTCTTCCTGGTTCAGTTGTGGTAGTTTATACATCTCTAGAAATGTATCCATTTCTTCCAGATTGTCAAATTTGTTGGTGTAGAGTTGCTCGTAGTATGTTCTTATAATTGTTTGTATTTCTTTGGTGTTGGTTGTGATCTCTCCTCTTTCATTCATGATTTTATTTATTTGCGTCCTTTCTCTTTTCTTTTTGATAAGTCTGGCCAGGGGCTTATCAATCTTATTAATTCTTTCAAAGAACCAGCTCCTAGTTTTGTTGATTTGTTCTATTGTTTTTTTTAGTTTCTATTTCATTGATTTCTGCTCTGATCTTTATGATTTCTCTTCTCCTGCTGGGTTTAGGCTTTCTTTGTTGTTCTCTCTCCAGCTCCTTTAGGTGTAGGGTTAGGTTGTGTATTTGAGACCTTTCTTGTTTCTTGAGAAAGGCTTGCACCGCTATATATTTTCCTCTCAGGACTGCCTTTGTTGTGTCCCACAGATTTTGAACTGTTGTGTTTTCATTATCATTTGTTTCCATGAATTTTTTCAATTCTTCTTTAATTTCCTGGTTGACCCATTCATTTTTTAGAAGGATGCTGTTTAGTCTCCATGTATTTGCGTTCTTTCCAAATTTCCTCTTGTGATTGAGTTCGAGCTTCAGAGCATTGTGGTCTGAAAATATGCAGGGAATGATCTCGATCTTTTGGTACCGATTGAGACCTGATTTATGACCCAGGATGTGGTCTATTCTGGAGAATGTTCCATGTGCACTAGAGAAGAATGTATATTCTGTTGCTTTGGGATGGAATGTTCTGAATATATCTGTGATGTCCATCTGGTCCACTGTGTCATTTAAGCCCTTTATTTCCTTGTTGATCTTTTGCTTAGATGATCTGTCCATTTCAGTGAGGGGAGTGTTAAAGTCCCCTGCTATTATTGTATTACTGTCGATGTATTTCTTTGATTTTGTTATTAATTGGTTTATATAGTTGGCTGCTCCCATGTTAGGGGCATAGTTATTTAAGATTGTTAGATCTTCTTGTTGGACAGACCCTTTGAGTATGATATAGTGTCCTTCCTCATCTCTTATTATAGTCTTTGGCTTAAAATCTAATTGATCTGATATAAGGATTGCCACCCCAGCTTTCTTCTGATGTCCATTAGCATGGTACATTGTTTTCCACCCCCTCACTTTAAATCTGGAGGTGTCTTCGGGTCTAAAATGAGTTTCTTGTAGGCAGCATATTGATGGGTTTTGTTTTTTTATCCATTCTGATACCCTTTGTCGTTTGATTGGGGCATTTAGCCCATTAACATTCAGGGTAACTATTGAGAGATATGAATTTAGTGCCATTGTATTGCCTGTAAGGTGACTGTTACTGTATATTGTCTCTGTTTCTTTCTGATCTACTACTTTTAGGGTCTCTCTTTGCTTAGAGGATCCCTTTCAATATTTCCTGTAGAGCTGGTTTGGTGTTTGCAAATTCTTTCAGCTTTTGTTTGTCCTGGAAGCTCTTTATCTCTCCTTCTATTTTCAATGATAGCCTAGCCGGATATAGTATTCTTGGCTGCATGTTTTTCTCGTTTAGTGCTCTGAATATATCATGCCAGTTCTTTCTGGCCTGCCAGGTCTCTGTGGATAGGTCTGCTGCCAATCTAATGTTTTTACCCTTGTATGTTACAAACTTCTTTTCCCGGGCTGTTTTCAGGATTTTCTCTTTGTCGCTAAGACTTGTAAATTTTACTATCAGGTGACGAGGTGTGGACCTATATTTATTGATTTTGAGGGGCATTCTTAGCATTTCCTGGATTTTGATGTTTGTTCCCTTTGCCATATTAGGGAAATTCTCTCCAATAATTGTCTCCAATATACCTTCTGCTCCCCTCTCTCTTTCTTCTTCTGGAATCCCAATTATTCTAATGTTGTGTCGTCTTATGGTGTCACTTATCTCTCGAATTCTCTCCTCGTGGTCCAGTATTTGTTTGTCTCTCTTTTGCTCAGCTTCTTTATTCTCTATCATTTGGTCTTCTTTGTCACTAATTCTTTTTCTGCCTCATTTATCCTGGCAGTGAGAGCTTCCATTTTTGATTGCACCTCATTAATAGCTTTTTTGATTTCAACTTGGTTAGATTTTAGTTCTTTTATTTCTCCAGAAAGGGCTTTTATCTCTCCGGAGAGGGTTTCTCTAATATCTTCTATGCCTTTTTCGAGCCCGGCTAGAACCTTGAGAATTGTCATTCTGAACTCTAGATCTGTCATGTTACCTATGTCCGTATTGATTAGGTCTCCAGCCTTCAGTACGGCCTCTTGTTCTTTTTTTTGAGGTGAGTTTTTCCGCCTTGTCATTTTGTCCAGATAAGATTTGCTTTCTCCTGCTGTGGAATTCCGCTGTTCTTGGTGACTGAAGTTGGTTTTGGATGGGTTTCTTGTTGATCTTCTGGGGGAGGGGCCTGTTGTAGTGATTCTCAAGTGTCTTTGCCGCAGGCGGAATTGCACCACCCTTGCCAGGGGCCGGGCTAAGGAATCCGATTGGGTTTGCTTTCGGGAGCTTTTGTTCCCTGAGCGCTTTCCGTAGAGTTCTGGAGGACGGGAATGAAGATGGTGGCCTCCCAATCTCCAGGCCGGAGGAGCTGAGAGCTTGGGGTTCCACTCCTCAGTGCGCTCTCAGAGCAAAGCGCCCAACAGCCCCACCTCCCTGGCTTGCGGTCGCGCCTCGAGGAAAGCAGTCAATTGCTGGAGCTGGAGAAAAGCACCGATTTTCTTTTGTCTCCGTGGCCTCTGGCCGCGCTCCGAGCCCACCCAGCCTGCGACTGGCACAAGGTAACCCCGGGCTTAGAGCTCACTCCTCAGCTTTGCCACTGTAGCCGGCTTCCCCGCTCTAATACCTGCGAGCTCTGCGGCACTCAGACACCCCCAGTCCTTCTGTGACCCCGCGGGACCTGGGGTTATGCTGACCCCGCCTGGGTTTCCCTCCAGTTTAGCCTCTGGAGCGATGTCTCCCAGTGGAGCCGACTTTTAAAAGTCCCGATTTTGTGCTCCATTGCTCCGACGCTTGCCGGGTGCCGGCCCCTCCCCCCGGGGTCTATCTTCCCGTCGCTTTGGATTCACTTCTCCGCAGGTCCTACCTTTGAGAAAGTGATCGATTTTCTGTTTCTGGAATTGTTGCTCTTCTCTTCGATTTCCCGTTGGATTTGTAGGTGTTCACAATGGTTAGATAAGCTATCTAGCTGATCTCCTGCTACCCGATGTCGTCTCAGCCTGCTACTTCTCTGCCATCTTGACTCCTGTCTCCAATATATGGCCTTTTTAAAGTGACTTTTTTGTGTGTAGTTTTTGGACAGCTGGCCAGGAAGTGGGTCAGAGAAGCACTGGCTCCTGGGTCCTGGGAATCTGGAGTGTCAGAGCTGGTGCTGCAGTTGCTGCCTTGACCTGCGATGGACAAAGCAACGCAGAAGAGAAGGATCCACCACAAGTAGAAGGCCCAGTTGGGTCATAGACTTAACTCTGGTCTGGATTCTCAGGCACTGATCAGGAGAGATTCCTTACTGGTGATATCTCTTTACCTGTGACTTCTTTACAGCACTTGTCTGATATTGAGTTGTAACGGCAGAATGTTTTATGACTGGGCTTGGGGCACCTTAACATTTCCTTTTTCCAACTGCCTATTTGACTTTAAAACAATTCAGGTGGTTTTCAGCACAAATTATTGTTATGATAACCAAGTGTCATTTAAATGGAACCAAAAGGTCAAGAAATTAGGTTTAAAAGAAATCCAAAGAGAATATAGTCAGATGATTTGACCAATTTTGCCATCAGGGTACATTGGTTCTTAAGAGGAGTAAGGAGAGTACCTGCTTCCTTGAGATTTTATAAATGAAGGAACCAGCTACCTACTCTAGGTGATGTTGCTGTTCCCCATTCAGGGGCAAGAGGCTGAACTAGTTGGTGTTCAAGGTTCTCTTGCCTTGAGGACTTGAGTTGTCCATGAGTGTTGTATGATAAATGAGTAGGTTTTGTGTGCACTGGGAGTTGGGGGGTCAAGACTCCAGACTAAATTGTGTCTCTCCCACCCAAGATTCATATGTTGAAGCTATAATACCCAACATCGTGGTGTTTATAAATGGCACCTTTGGGAAGTAATCAGGTTTGGGTGAGGTCATAAGCATGGGGCTCTCATGATGGGATTAGTGCCACATAAGAAGAGACACCAGAGAGCTTGCTCCCTCTCTTTATCATGTGATGACACATTGCAAAGGCAGCCATCTTCAAGCCAGGACAAGGATTCTCAGCAGAAAACTCAATCCTAGTCCCCTGAACCTGGACTTCCAGCCTCCAGAATGTGAGAAATTAAATTTCAGTTGTGTAATTCACCCAGTTTATGAGATTTTGCTGTTATGGCAGCCTGGGAAGACAATGCCCAAGAAGGTTCAGACTGCTGTGTCTGTAGAGGGGACTGATAATCTGTGTCAGTAGGTTCTTTGTTACAGGTGGTGGGCAAGGTTGGTTAATCCCTCCAGGCAGCTGTCCTGGAGCCTTCAGTGGACTCCCAGTCTTGGGAACTTCTCTAATTTTGGTGGAACACTCCAGGTTTCCTCCCCCTTCTGCCCTTAGACTCTTACTTAACTCCTACTAAGAAAAAAAAAATCAGAGAATTCAATTTTGTCCTTCAGAGATTTCTGTATATCTTGAAAAATATCAGAATACCCTCCTATACTCCCAGTAACACACTTTTATGGCTAAAGACATGTAATTTTGCTGCTCAAGAACCAGCAAGGTAAAACCTGGAATTCAGGGGCCTCCCATCAGGAACTGTACTCCATTTGCCAGCTCACAAGTTGGCCTGCCATTTTCATGGATGCTGATTGAACACACGGAGTCCTGGGTCAGAGGCCAAGGACTCCATTCTCATAACAATAACAGTAACCCATAATCAACATTTTCTGGTACTAGTTCAACTCAACTCCACAAGAGAGGAATCCTTAGGACCTCTGAATTTTTGTAATGGAAATTCAGCATACCTGTCTTTCAGTCGAGGGAGAGAAAATCTATTTGTCTTTCAAGGTTGTTCACTGCACAAACATGCTTGAAAAGATAGTTCAGAACAAAGATCACAAGTGCCTCTGTTCACAAGATAGGCAGAAACATGAGATATCCATGAAAAACTGTCTCCCAACATCTCCATAACCCATGTCCCAACTTACCTGTCTTTACCCTCGCCTTACACTACATGCTCAGTCATGACAAGCTGCTTGTCTCCCTGCCTCATCGGGCTGCTGATTTGTGATGCTCTCTCCCTCCCCAGATGCTTCTTGCTCATTCTTTAGGGCTCAGCATGAGTGCATTGACTATGCACTGTGTTAGAAACCCTCCCTGGCGAGCTTTCTATGGAAGACCACGAATTCCTTGACAAGAAATATAGGGTGTGGCACACTTTTCCAGAGTTTAGTGCCCCTCCCTGGTTTACCATCATTGCCACTCTAAAAGATTGTAGGCAAATTCAGATAGGAGTGTGGTTCATCCTTCCATGGGAATCTCTCCTTCCCTAGCCAACTGCAAGCTCCCTGAGGATGGATCTCTGTGTTGGGCACCTTGGCAGAGTGGCCAGCAGGTATTGGACACAGACTAAGTCCTCCCTGATGGGTGAGCTGTTTGACGCTGTGACTTGGCAGGGATGGTGCTGGCGGAGCAGACACATGCTGCTGATCTGTGCTATGCTGAGGTTCTTTCTCAGACATTGAGGTAGCCTGCTGGACACAATTCTCTTAAATTGTATTGACCTGTGGACTCTTTCAAGTAGCTATAATCTCTGCAAGAAGCAGCCCCTACAATACACCAAATTTGTTGATATCTGGGTTTAGATGTTTTCTATTAATTAAAAAGCTGCATTTTCTCATTTTGAATTATAGTTCCCTCAAATAAGTGAAACCATATGATACTTGACTCTCTCTGCTTGACTTATTTCACTCAGCATAATCTCTTCCAGTCCTGTCCATGTTGCTACAAAAGTTGGGTATTCGTCCTTTCTGATGGAGGCATAATACTCCATAGTGTAAATGGACCACATCTTCCTTACCCATTATAGAAGGTAATTTCTGGGAGAAGGAAACACAGGTGTTCACGAATCATCTCCCCTACAGAGGACAGAAATTCAAGTTCATCTGGCAAATGTTTATTGAGCATTTATAGTATGTGGGGAAATTAGGAGGATAGAAAGTGAGTGTTAATGACAATCTGGTTCGTGAACTCTGGAAGTTTCTATCCAACAGGATGGATTGTGGCACTGAGAATAAGTCCTACAAATACTGGGTAACCAGGAAACAAGTCTTGTTTGCCTTCATCTGGAAGTGGAGCTATATTATTTATTTTACTGCATAACAGATGACTCCAAAACTGTTAAGAGAATATTTGTTATCTCCATTTCTGTGAATCAGGAATTTGAGAGTCGGTTAACTGAGGAATTCTGGTGCTGGGTTCATCATCTTGTAGCCCAGACACCAGTCACAGCTTTAGTCAATTGAAGGACTGACTTGGGCTGGAGGGTCTGTTCCCAAGAATGGTTTGTCCACATGGATATGGTCAGGAGACCTTGGTTCCTTGCTATGTGTGTCTTTCCATGGGACTGTTTGACTATCTTTCACAAAATATCAGCTGGGTTCTCCCAGAGTCAGTGAGAAAGCAAATGAGAAGCTACAGTATCTTTTATGACCTACCCTCCAGAGATATCATCATGTCTTCAATATGCTATTGGTTGCACAGGTCAGTCCTCCTCAATGTGGAAGAGACAATACCAGAAGACATCGATAATTGGGCACCATTTTGGAGGCTGGCTACCAGGGTTGTATCCTGCTAGCAAAGGGACCCAGGATTCCCAAATATCCCTCTGTCTGTTCTCACTCTTGAACAAACTGAAGCCTCTGTGGAGACTACTGGAACCTCTGCCTCAGGCTGCAGGCAGCAGTGGGTGCTCTGAGTCTGCTCTGGAGATATTGCTCGTGTCTGCTTGTGATCACAGAGATGCCTCTGTTTTAAAAGAATTTTCCTGGCTGGGCAGTGAGAGAAGCAGCAGGTGGCTGTGCACTCTGCTTGTTGGGTCCGTTATCAAAGGAAAGAAACTGAGACAAAGTGAAAGTTATGCAAAGCCTTAATCTATGCCAAGCACTGGAAGTTAGACTGACTGGCCAGGGGAATGAGGCTGAGACAAAGTGAAAGTTATGTAAAGCTTTATTCTATGCCAAGCATTAGAAGTCAGACTGACCAGCCAGGGCCGCCTCCAAAGAGAGCAATGACCCCTTGGCCTTACAGGCTAGTTTTATAGGGCCCAACCGCAGACCTCTACATATGTGGCTTTGGCTGATTGGATGTTTCCACCTGTCTGGCCTTGTTTTAGGTGTGTGTTTTAGCAACAGTTACCTGGAACCGATATCAATAACTGTTGAGGCGTTTATTAAACAAAATGGCCTTGTTTTAGGTGTGTGTTTTAGCAGCAGTTACCTGGAACTGATATCAGTAACTGCTGAGGCATTTATTAAACAACAAAATGTCTACCTTGGCAACATGGAGGCACTATAACTAAGTAGGCTCAGGCAGGCCCTAGGTGTTTAACAGGTTTTAGTGTGGAATTGGCCCCAATACTCCCCCCTTTTCTTTGGAGATTAGTCAATTCTTTGACTCTTTCTGAACTGCAAACAAACCAGGCTCTGGTGGGGGCCTTAAGGAAGTTAGTGAAGACAGTAGGGACTATTATGGTCCATTGGGCTGTTTTAGGCCAATGAGGTGTTCCTTGGCTGCTGCTGAGTAGGAACAGGGTTATAAGTTATGAAACCCTTTTGAGTCTTAGTTTTAGTCCACAGTTGGTAGGGTCCACCGGCAGTGGCTCTTATTTCTGGGGGGTGTTCTTGCTTTCGGCTTGTTTGGTGTGACACGTGTGAATCCAGGTCCTGATGTCTTTTACTTTTACTGCCGTGGGGGTGGTCAGGATGACAGTGAATGGTCACTTTCAGTGAGGCTTCAAGTTTATATTCAGTGGCAGTGTATCCAAACCAAGTTTCTGGGTTGGTAAGGATGTGGTTCCATCTCCATCTCCGTCTCAGTGTAGGCAGCTCGGATCCCTGTGTGGGATCTTTTTAAGATAGACTTTGTGTCTGCAGTGACTAGAGTACAGACTGATCAGTCATTTTTGTTAGGGTAACCTTTTGTAGTCATGGGCAGAGTGGAGGGGTCTCCCGAACATTATTTTAAATGGGGTAACCTTGTTTAAGTAGGGTGTACATCACACCCTAAGGAGGGTGAAGGGAAGGAGATCCACCCATCCACCGTCAGTTTTCAGAATTAACTTTGTCAAGGTTTCTTTAAGAGTCTGGTTCATTTTCTCTACTTGTCTGGAACTTTGGGGCCAGTAGGCACAGTGTAGTTTTCAATTAGTGCCCACGGCCTTGGCCAATGCCTGTGAGACTGAGCTCACAAATGCAGGGCCATTGTCTGACCCGATTATGAGAGGCAACCCAAACCTAGGAATTATTTTTTCTAGTAGCTTTTTGGCTACTATTTCTGCCATCTCATGTTTGGCAGAAAAAGTCTCTACCTACCCTGAAAAGGTATCTATAAAAACTAACATATATTTGTGTCCAATGGGTTCTGTTATTATCCCTACAGAATATTTGGCACAATCATCTAAATGAGCTATTGTGTAACTTCTCTGAAGTTTATCTCAAGTTGTCTAGTTTAGATAAACATTTAAGGACAACAAAATCTAGAACTTAATATTCACAAAGGTGTGTTACTGAAACAATTTTTCTTTCTAAAATAACCCTCATTTTCAGACATAGCCAAATCAGGATTAATTTAGTTGGAAAACAAGTCCAGTTTTAACAAACTTGGCCTAATTATTTAAATAAGCTCAGCAAGAACAGTGAGTGATCATATCGATCTTTTAGTATCTGCTTTGCTGGAACTTTTTTTTTTTTTAAGATTTTATTTATTTATTTGTCAGAGAGAGTGAGCACAGGCAGACAGAGAGGCAGGCAGAGGCAGAGGGAGAAGCAGGCTCCCTGCTGAGCAAGGAGCCCGATGTGGGACTCGATCCCAGGACGCTGGGATCATGACCTGAGCCGAAGGCAGCTGCTTAACCAACTGAGCCACCCAGGCGTCCCTTGCTGGAACTTTTTATAAGAAATCTCTGGGTTGAACTTGTAATAGCCTCTCCAAGCCAGAAGCCAAGCCAAGTACTTGCCATCAGATATGCATGCCTGCAATACCAGTCAATTTGGGCAAATTCCTCTCTCTGTGGTCCGCAAAGTATCCTGAGGTTCCTGCACCTGCCAGGAAGTGACATTCTTTACTCACCTGGTGAGGCTGCTGGGAACTCTGTAAGCAAGGTATCAGGCCAACAATTTCAAGGTGCTTTATGGCTCCAGGTTTTATAAAGTCAACCTTAGTTCCTTTAAGCTGTCTGGTCATATCTGAGTCTTTCTCAAATATGATATTCCAGTCAAAGCCTTGGTAAAATAAACAGTGTTTCCAATGGTGTCCTGTTACAAGGAGAAGAGATTCTTATTGAAATTATGCAAATGACTGATTGCCATGGAAGAAAAAATACTTGCTGAGGCCTTTTGAGTTTTAGAGGATTCAGACTCTCTCTAGAAAAGTTGAATGCTTTGATTTATTTACAAACGAATATTTTTACATTTCTGTAAGTTACAGATAACTTAAGAAAAAGTTTCCCTGGTCTGGAAGAGCAAACATCAGTTTGTTTAGTCCCATATTACTAATTCTGGTTTAGTCTGAGTGCAGTTTTTACTTAGTTCTGGAAATTCTTACCCATTTTAGTTCTAGAATTTTTAACATATCAAATACCTGTATTTGTCCTGAAAGTCATTTATATGAATCTCCTTTCTTTTCTTTAAAGATTTTATTTATTTATTTGACAGACAGAGATCACAAGTAGGCAGAGAGGCAGGCAGAGAGAGAGAGGAGGAAGCAGGTTCCCTGCCCAGCAGAGAGCCCGATGCGGGGCTCGATCCCAGGACTCTGGGATCATGACCTGAGCGTAAGGCAGAGGCTTAACCCACTGAGCCACCCAAGCGCCCCTATATGAATCTCCTTTAAGGTAAAACTTCTTTTACAAGAGAATTAAAACAATTATAAATGACAAAAACTCAGAATAGATATGGTTTTACAATTTAACTGGCAAGAAAATCAGGTTACTTTCATTGACACACAGTGTTTACCCAAATGTAACCCAAGGTTTATCATTGGTTTAGAAGTACTTTCTGAGTAACTTAGCAGACGAAGGAAAATTCTTTTGAGTCAAAGAGATCTCATTTACAATTTAAATCTTGTTGACAATTGCTAAAATCTAAGTTTTAAAGCACATGACTAAATAGGATTACGGATGAAACAAAACATAGAAACTGGTTTCTCTGGGCAGGCAAAGAGAAAACCATTTATATTCTCTTCTTAACAGCAGATCAATTAATCTAAGAAAACTTTGTCTTTTTGAACAGAGAGGAAGCAGATTTTTTTATACCAGTGTTTTTAAGTTTACATAATAGTCAACATTTACTTGAGTGGATCACCAATATAGATTTGCTATGACACGGGGCTTTAGTCTTTCTTTCTTAAGAACAGAAACATTTTGCAGGAAAAGATTTATTAGTCTTTTTTCCCTTCTCGTGTATACATCCATCAAAACTGACTAACATGGTTAAATTTCCAACATATTTTATTGTTCTCTTTCAAACCTATAAACCAAGGCAAATAAAGGTCACTTTCCCCAAGCCTTCTATGACTTACAAAATACCCTCAAGTTTAGTTTTTATTATTTTCTTTCATGTTCTGGGGCAATCAGACATTTTTATTTTAAGACAAAACTACTTACTCTCTCAGGCCCTCTTTTTTGTGTGTGTACAGTTTTTCTAAACTTACTATCAGTTATCAGTCAACTGCCTTTCCTCTGGTTTTTTAGACAACATTAAAACTTTTAATAAAAACCTTAACAGTGTTTTTCTTTTGGTAGTCTAGAATACATGGAGTCATTTCATTTGTATTTATCATTCTGATGTGCTACATTTTAAAATTCATTTTAATCTTAGTCTGTCTTGACTATACCTAAAATTTATTTTTGAAGATTTCCCTCCACAAACCTTTTACAACTTTTTTTGCATCTTGGTTTTGTCCCAAACCATTTTTTTTTCAAACAATTATCTCATTTAGGAGAAAATTACCTTTTATCAAAATGTATTTCCATTCCTTTTTTTAAATGTATCTCCTACTTTTTACATACACGGTTGTTTTTCTAACTTCCACCAGTCTTAGTTACAGTTAGCAGAATTTTTTATTCTTAGAAACATTTTAACCTCTAGTGATGGCTAAGTATTAACCAGTTGTGAACAGTTACAACAGAACTCTGTAGATGGCAAATTTATGAATCAGGTAAGCATAAAACATGTTTACCAACAGATTTAAATTTTTTTTGCAGTAAGAAGTCAAAAGCACAAACCTGGTTCCAGTAATTAATGCTTTAGTATTTTATCCTATTTGGTTAAGACCTAGATGTCCAACAAATTTAATTCCATTTGTCATCCAAGCAAACCTTTAAAGATTCAGGTTACCTAAGACTTTGAAAGCTACTTTAACAATTACCCATTAAAACTTTGAGACAGACAATTAATCATTAGTTCAGTTATTTCTTTATTAACAGATTTTAACAAATAACATGAGCTTATTTGACCTTAAGTAAACTTTGAAGTTTCACATTTACTGCTGTAACTCTAAAGACATGTCTATCTTAATTAAACCAAAAAACTTAACTTAGTTTAAATACTGATTTATGTTTCACCTGGACCCGCTCCACTTTTAGTGTTTACCTGAGACACGGGTGGGAAGATCTGGAGTGGGGGGTGTTATGTCCAGGGGGTGCTCTTTTTGTTCCTTGACAGTGAAGAGAGAAGGAGCCATGGTGCAGGAAGCACCAAGGATGGTCTAGAAGCCAGTTATGCAGGCCACACCCAAGCTGGTGCAGAAACAGAAGGGGGAGGCAGAAGAACAAAGTGCTGCCAGAAGGCCCCCCTAGCAAGGGGGAGGGGCTAGGCAGTCCAGGTCGGGCCAGAGAAGGCAAGGAATTCCCCGAAACAAAGGGAGTTTTGGCAGCTGCTTGGGAATATTCCTTAAAGTCTCTGTCTTGAGTTGAGCAAGGGAGAAGTCCCACATCTATTAGGAGGAATGGAGAGATGAAAGTCAGAGCCCCCTTACTCTCTGCTTGCCCCATTTTTTCAAACACAACAAACAACACAACAGACAACAAAAATACAAGACACAGATAACCACAGACCCAGCGGCCCTTACCCAGAACCTGCCACTGGTGGGGATTTTCTCAGTCCCCTGCAACCACCCGCTGGTGGGGAATTTCTCGGTCCCCTGACCACCTAGGGGGACTCGAACCCCTTGGTGATCTACCAGAAGAGGAATGGGGCATCCCCACATCCACTCCAGCCCTGGGGAGCATGGCTGCATCCAGCTTCTCCTGGTGGGCCATACCCTGGAGCTCCGCAACCAGACAGACAGACTGGATCTCACAATAAAATCTGGAGATCTTACCTCTGGAGGCTTTTCCCAGAAATTCTGATGCTGGCTCAGTTCTCATCGTTTGATCCCAGATGAGCCCCCAAATGTTGGGTCCGTTATCAAAGGAACGAGACTGAGACAAAGTGAAAGTTATACAAAGCCTTATTCTATGCCAAGCATTGGAAGTTAGACTGACTGGCCAGGGGAACAAGGCTGAGACAAAGTGAGAGTTATGTAAAGCTTTTTTCTATGCCAAGCATTAGAAATCAGACTGACCAGCCAGGGCCGCCTCCGAAGAGAGTGATGACCCCCTGGTCTTACAGGCTAGTTTTTTAGGGCACAACTGCAGACCTCTACATATGTGGCTTTGGCTGATTGGATGTTTCCACCTGTCTGGCCTTGTTTTAAGTGTGTGTTTTAGCAACAGTTACCTGGAACTGATATCAGTAAGTGCTGAGGCATTTATTAAACAACAAAATGTCTACCTAGGCAACATGGAGTCACTATGGCTAAGTAGGCTCAGGCAGGCCCTAGGCGTTTAACAGGTTTTAATGTGGAATTGGCCCCAACATGTTCACCCTCTGAACTGGCTCCTATGTGATGGCTCTCTTTTCTCCACTTTGCACCTTCAGTACAAAAGCTTCCTCAGCCCTTCATCCAAGGGATGGTGGTTCACCTCTCTCAAAAGGAAGCTTTTGCACTGCTGACCTGGATTGGTCTCAGCAAAAGTAAGATGTGTTTTCTTCTATGACACAAGGCAGTCAGCCCCCAAATGAAGTTTATTTCATAAAGGAGTTAGTTCCAGTCAAGTTCTTGAGATGGAATTATGGGTTCATTTGAAGCAAAATTGAAGAGGCAGCAAGATCAAAGGTCAAGCAGAAGCAAATGAACCATGTTTTCTAAGCAGATGTTGCACCATCTGAAAGACACAATGCTTCTAGAATGACAGTTTCATTTTCCAAGCTTGTGGATCACTGTCTCTCTCCTTCTCACACATACTGTGTAGGAGTACATTCCATCACAGATGCACATGCAGGCCATGGCTCTTTGTGTTTGTGTTCCATTCCTGCAGCAGACTCCCCAGAGCTGATGCTTCAGAGAGATTCACGTAGGGAACACTAATTGTTGGTGCCTCCCAGCATGCATTTCTCTCCCCTCTCCCTCCCAGGAATAAGGTGACTGTTCTTCATTCTAGCCCATGTGCATTCTGTGAAGGTGAGGTCATCCTGGCTCACACAGTCAGCATATTGGGTCCCTCTGGCCTTGGCGATTGGTTCCAAATGAGCCTATGATTCAGGCCAGGTCACATAGAACCAGGAGTCAACCCCAGAACTTTTGTTCAGTCCGTGAACTTGCTGCCATTAAGTTACCACAGGTAGCTACCTGTCCATCAGGTAACCTGGGAGGGCTCTGGAATGAGATGCAGCCAAATACAGCCCTATAAATTCTCTTTTGGTTTAAACCAGTTTGGATTGCCATGTTCTATCAATATGATACACTTCTGAATTGTAGAAATCAGGTGGTTGTACCTCTTCTATGTGGAACTTAATGCTTCGGTACGGATGCTATGGAAGATGGATTTCTTGTATCTTGTATCTTGTCTATGACACACCATTTGGGTGACCCAAGGCAGTCCTAAACTGTGGCCTTGAGCTCCACGTTCTGATGCCCACTATCTCAGTGCATTTATGGGACTTACTGCCACTGCTGCAGGGGGTAGGTCTCAGAGTTGCGATCTTAGGCTGCTAGAAACAAATTTGAGGCTTGTTTTCAGGCTGTCATAAGCTGACATGTAACCTGCCCATGTGTTGTCAACCTCTCTTGGTAAAGAGGGAGACCATTACCTGGATTTCAGACTTGCTCTCTCTAATCTGCTATTTTCCTGCTTTGGCACTCACTCTTCCCTTTGCACAGAGCCAAACCCTTCCAGCTTCCCATCTCCGGGGATCTTGCTCCATCAATTACCTTCCTTCTTCCATATCTCAGGCTCTACCTGTCCACTGCCTTTTCTTCCTCAGACTATGCACAGATTGAAGACTTGGATAGTGAGCAGAAGGTGTCCTCTCGCCTCTTAACACCTTGGTCCTGCCTTCCACTAGCTACTAATCTTCTTCCCTTTTCAGCCAATTTTCTGAAAGTATGGCCTGTACCACTTCGCTTATCTCATTCACTCACCTGCACTTCAGTCTTCTCTGAAGTCTGGACCAGTTTTCCATATTGGCAAAACCAGTGAAACAATCATATGCAAAGGCACAGCACAGGATGTAGTCATTGCATGGGTTGCATTGTGCCTGTGTAAGACCTTCTGACATTGATGCTCTGGGCCTCTGGAGCAAGGACACTTGGACCCCTTCAGTTTCTTGAAACTCTTCAAGCCCTGAGTTCCAAAACTTCATTATTTGCTGAACTTCTTTCCACTTATATCTTTCTTCTACTTCTATATCATAGTCTCTTTTGTGCCTACCCTGTCCCTGTGGGTTTTGTATTTAAGATACTATCCTTCCTCCACTACAAGTTCTCTCCAGTTGCACTTATGGTCTTATTTGCTAGCTGTATGCACTTGCTCCCAAATATTTATCTCTGGCCCCAACCTGTCCCATAAGGTGAGTGAGTTTCTAGGAAAGGAAAGTCCAAACAGGGCCCAGTGGTTTTCCCATGATGAGGAGACTGGAAGATTCAGGGAGGGCAAAGTTGTTAGCATTTGCAGGCAGACTACCAGAACAGGGTGAAGAGAGAAAGGTATGAAGGGATGGAGGAGAGAGAGAGAGAGGTGGGGTGAAAAGACAGGAAAAGAGGGAGAAGAGAAAGAGAAAGAGAGAACACTCTGGACTCGTTCAGGTTCCACTCAAGTCTTCAGCTGATCACCAGTCAGTGCATGAATGTGAGGAAATTACTTGAGGCAACTGAAGGAACCACTGGAAATAAGCAGGTAGAACAATGTTTCCAGAACTCATACAGGGCTGGAATAAGTTTTGTTCCCAACAGCAAAAGTGGAAAAGTCTTGTAATACACAAAGCATCAAGAAAAATAATCATTACTCCACAATTTTAGATAAAATGTACAAGTTTCTTGGAAGACACAAATTACTAAACTTACTCACGAAAAAAGTACATAACTCAAATAACCCAATATCTATTAAAGAAATTAAATGTATAGTTAAAAACCTTCCCACAGGGGGATCTGGGTGGTTCAGTCAGTAGAGCATGCTACTCTTGATCCTGAGGTCATGACTTCAAGCTCTATGATGGGTGTTGAACCTACTAAAAACAAAACACACAACAAACAACCAACACAACAACAATGACAAAGTTTCCATTAAAAAAACTACATGCTCTGGTGGCTTTAGTATAGAATTCTACCAATCATTTAAGGAAGAATAGTGCCACTTCAATCCAAAGTGTTTTAGAAAATTGAAGGAAGACATCCTAATTTATTCTATGAAGCCAGCATTGCCATTAACTTCAAAACCAGGTAAGGACAATATAAGAAAAGAGGACTTCAAATTAAGATTTCTCATGAACATAGAAATATGAATATTCTTAACAAGAATATTCTTAGGAATATTCTTAACAGGATTTTAGCAAATTGGATCCAACAGAACATAAAATAAAACTCCCAAATTCATTCTATGAGGCCAGGATTGTGTTGATCCCAAAACCAGACAAAGACCCACTCAAAAAGGAGAATTACAGACGAATATCCCTGATGAACAAAGATGTCAAAGTATTCACCAAGATACTAGCCAGTAGGATTCAACAGTACATTAAACGGATTATTCACCATGACCTTGGGTGGGATTTACTCCTGGGCTGCAACTGTGCTTCAGCATTCACAAGTCAATCAACAAGATACATCACATTAATAAAAGACAAGAACCATATGATCCTCTCAATTGATACAGAAAAGCATTTGAAAAAATATAGTATCCCTTTTTAACCATTATTTTTAAATTTAAATTCAATTAGCCAAGATATAGTACATCATTAATTTTTGATGCAGTGTTCCCTGATTTCTTAGTTGCATATGAACACCTGAATACCCAGTTCTCATCATATCACATACCCACCTTAATGCCCATCACCAAGTTACACCATCCCCCCACCAACCTCCAGAGTTAGGAGTGTCTCATGGTTTATCTCCAGCTCTGATTTTTTCCCCTTCAGTTTTCCCTCCCTTCCCCTATGATCCTTCTTGCTATTTCTTATATTCCAGATATGGGTGAAACCATATGATAACTGTATTTCTCTGACTGATTTATTTCACTTAGCGTAATACCCTGCAGTTCCACCCATGTTGGTGTAAATGGCATGTATTCATTCTTTCTGATGGCTGAATAATATTCCATTATATATGTGCACCGCATCTTCTATATCCATTCAATGGTGGAATGGACATTTAACAATGCTTATTCTTCCAATCCATGAGCGTGGAATGTTTTTCCAACTCTTTGTGTCTTCTTCAATTTCTTTCATAAGTGTTCTATAGTTTCTAGAGTACCGACCCTTTACCTCCTTGGTTGTGTTTATTCCAAGCTATCTTATGGTTCTTGGTGCTATTGTAAATGGGATAGATTCCTTAATTTCCCTTTTTTCAGTCACATTGTTAGTGTATAGAAATGCAGCTGGTTTCTGTGCAGTGATTTTGTATCCTGTCATGTTGCTGAATTGCTATATGAGTTACAGCAATTTTGGGGTGGCGTCTTCTGGGATTTCCATATAAAGTATCATGTTGTCTGTGAAGAGACAGAGTTTGACTTCTTCTTTGCCAATTTGAATGCCTTTTATTTCTTTTTGTTGTCTGACTGCTGATTTTAGGACTTCTAACACTGTGTTGAAGAACGTGGTGAGAGTTGGCATCCCTGCCATGTTCTTGATCTTAAGGGAAAAGCTCTCATTTTTCCCCATTGAGAATGATATTCACTGTAGGCTTTTCCTAGATGGTTTTTATGGTATTGAGGTATGTTCCCTCTGTCCCTACACTTTGAAGAGTTTCATCCAGATAATACACCATCCTTTCATCCAGAAAAGATGGTGTATTTTGTTAAGCAGTTTTTCTGCATCATTTGAGAGGATCATATGGTTCTTGTCTCTAGTTTTATTAATGTGATGTATCACGTTGATTGATTTGTGAATGTTGAACCTCCTTTGCAGCCCAAGAATAAATCCCACTTGGTCGAGGTGAATAATCCTTTTAATGTACTGTTGGATCCTATTGGCTAGGATCTTGTTGAGTATGCTGGAATCCAAGTTCCTCAGGGATATTGGTCTGTTCTCTTTTTCAATGGGGTCTTTGTCTGGTTTTGGGATCAAGATAATGCTGGCCTCATAGAATGAGATTGGAAGTTTCCTTCTATTTCTAATTTTTCTGAAAGAGTCTCAGTAGAATAGGTATTATTTCTTCTTTAAATGTTTGGTAGAATTTCCCTGGGGAGCCATTTGGCCCTGGACTCTAGGTTTTTTTTTTTTTTTTTTTTTTTGCAAGGTTTTTGATTACTACTT
The DNA here is from genome assembly GCF_963455335.1 of Martes martes. Classification (NCBI taxonomy): domain Eukaryota; kingdom Metazoa; phylum Chordata; class Mammalia; order Carnivora; family Mustelidae; genus Martes; species Martes martes. Next base: position 37,563,921 of record NC_137905.1, read on the forward strand.
TAGTTTCCTTACCAGTTATTGGTCTATTCAGATTTTCTACCTCTTTCTGTTTCAGTCTTGGTGGTTTATACATTTCCAGGAATGCATCCATTTCTTCGAGATTGCCCAATTTGTTGTCATGTATTTGGTGGTAATGTGTTCTAACATTGTCTCTAATTGTCTCTAATAATTGTCTCTATTTCCTAGGTATTGGTTGTGATCTCTCCCCTTTCATTCATAATTTTATTAATTTGGTTCCTTTCTCTTCTCTTCTGGATAATTCTGGCCAGAGGATTGTTGATCTTATTAATTCTTTCAAAGAACCAGCTTCTAGTTTTGTTGGTTTGTGCTACTATTCTTCTGGTTTTGATTTCATTGATTTCTGCTCTAATCTTTACTATTTCTCTTCTCCTGCTTGGTTTAGGCTTTATTTGCTGTTCTTTCTCCAGATACGTTAGAGTGTAAAGTTAGTTTCTGTATTTAGGATTTTTCTATCTTTTTGAGGGAGGCTTGGGTGGCTATGTACTTCCCTCTTAGGGAAGTATATATGGCAGTATCCTATAGGTTTTTGACTCGATGTGTTTTTGTTCTCATTAGTTAGCATGAATTAAGTTCTTCTTTAATTTCCCCTTTGACCCATTCATTCTTTAGCAGGATGTTCTTTACCCTCCAAGAGTTTGAGTTCCTTTCGATTGTTTTCTTGTGACTGAGTTCCAGTTTTATAACATTGTGGTCTGAAAATATGCAGGGAATAATTTCAGTCTTTTGGTATCAGTTGAGACCTGATTTGTGACCCAATATATGATCTCTTCTTGAGAAAGTTCCAGGTGCACTTGAGAGGAATGAGTATTCTGTTGATTTGGGATGGAATGTTCTGTGTATATCTATGAAGTCCATCTGGTCCACTGTGTCATTAAAGCCCTTATTTGCCTGTTGATCTTCTCCTTAGATAATGTGTCTATTGCTGTGAGTGGGTGTTAAAATCTCCCACTATTACTGTACTATTATCAGAATATTTTTTACTTTGGTTTCTTTTTAAAGCTAGTCTGTTTATTGTCCTACTCTGAAAAAAAACCTATGATGGATTTTTTTGAATTAGAAGAGTGATTTTGTTGACAATGCAGCAGATAATAATCCCACCATCATGGAAGCCCTGTGGAAGTCGGAAACTCTCGGCACTTTTCTTTTCTTTTCTTTTCTTTCTTTTTTTTTTTTTTTTGAAAGCAGACAGCTCCTTAAAGTTGACTAGAGAAGAAAAGGAACAATGGGGCAAGTAGAAATGAGCATGGGGACGTGGGCTCCAGGTGCTGCCTGGAGAATAGGGAAGAGCAGGGCTCTCATGACACACCAGCCACTTTCAGAGGTAACCAGAGCACTTTCAGTTTGCTGAGAAGAGCAAAGCAGGATAAAGTTCTTCTCCACCCAGGGTACAAAGAATTGGGCATGCAAATTAACCATGACAACTCCTGCCAACAGCTGTTCCAGAAGGGCAACCTCCCCTTCCAGCTCTAGTATCATGTGCTGGTAGCATTTCCTTGACACAAAAAGTGTTACATGACAAATGCCTTAAGTTGATCTTCATTCAAAAATGAATTCTAGCTGTGAAGGCAGAAACTGGGTGCCACCCTCTGCAGCCAGATGGATGAAAGAGCTGAGAGCAGCTCTGGGGAGAAAATGGCAGCTGTTTCCAACCACAGTTCATAGACAAACTGGATGACCTACAAGCAGACATGTGGTTCAGAAAGTTTTAGAACCCAGTGGATGAAGCACAATATGAAGTCTCTGTCCTTTCTCTTTATTTATTTGACAGACAGAGATCACAAGTAGGCATAGAGACAGGCAGAGAGAGAGGAAAGCAGGCTTCTGGCTGAGCAGAGAGCCCAATGCAGGGCTCAATCCTGGGACCTTGAGATCATGACCTGAATGGAAGGCAGAGGCTTAACCCACTGAGCCATCCAGGCACCCCTCTGTCCTTTCTCTTGAGCAGATACTGTTTTTTTTTTTTTAATTTTTTTAATTAAATTTTTTATTTATTTTCAGCGTAACAGTATTCATTGTTTTTTCACCACACCCAGTGCTCCATGCAATCCGTGCCCTCCCTAATACCCAATACCTGGTTCCCCCAACCTCCCACCCCCCGCCCCTTCAAAACCCTCAGGTTGTTTTTCAGAGTCTGTAGTCTTTCATGGTTCATCTCCCCTTCCCATTTCCCTCAACTCCCTTCTCCTCTCCATCTCCCCTTGTCCTCCATGTTATTTGTTATGCTCCACAAATAAGTGAAACCATATGATACTTGACTCTCTCTGTTTGACTTATTTCACTCAGCATAATCTCTTCCAGTCCTGTCCATGTTGCTACAAAAGTTGGGCATTCGTCCTTTCTGATGGAGGCATAATACTCCATAGTGTATATGGACCACATCTTCCTTATCCATTCATCCGTTGAAGGGCATCTTGGTTCTTTCCACAGTTTGGTGACCGTGGCCATTGCTGCTATAAACATTGGGGTACAGATGGCCCTTCTTTTCACTCCATCTGTATCTTTGGGGTAAATACCCAGTAGTGCAATTGCAGGGTCATAGGGAAGCTCTACTTTTAATTTCTTGAGGAATCTCCACACTGTTCTCCAAAGTGGCTGCACCAGTTTGCATTCCCACCAACAGTGTAAGAGGGTTCCCCTTTCTCCACATCCTCTCCAACACACGTTGTTTCCTGTCTTGCTGATTTTGGCCATTCTAACTGGTGTAAGGTGGTATCTCACTGTGGTTTTAATTTGAATCTCCCTGATGGCTAGTGATGATGAACATTTTTTCATGTGTCTGGTAGCCATTTGTATGTCTTCATTGGAGAAGTGTCTGTTCATATCTTCTGCCCATTTTTTAATATGGTTGTCTGTTTTGTGTGTGTTGAGTTTGAGGAGTTCCTTATAGATCCTGGATATCAACCTTTTGTCTGTACTGTCATTTGCAAATATCTTCTCCCATTCCGTGGGTTGCCTCTTTGTTTTGTTGACTGTTTCTTTTGCTGTGCAGAAGCTTTTGATCTTGATGAAGTCCCAAAAGTTCATTTTCGCTTTTGTTTCCTTCGCCTTTGGAGACATATCTTGAAAGAAGTTGCTGTGGCTGATATCAAAGAGGTTACTGCCTATGTTCTCCTCGAGGATTCTGATGGATTCCTGTCTCATGTTGATCTTTTATCCATTTCGAGTTTATCTTTGTGTATGGTGTAAGAGAATGGTCGAGTTTCATTCTTCTACATATGGCTGTCCAGTTTTCCCAGCACCATTTATTGAAGAGACTGTCTTTTTTCCACTGGATATTTTTTCCCGTTTTGTCGAAGATTATTTGACCATAGAGTTGAGGGTCCATATCTGGGCTCTCTACTCTGTTCCACTGGTCCATGTGTCTGTTTTTATGCCAGTACCATGCTGTCTTGGTGATCACAGCTTTGTAGTAAAGCTTGAAATCAGGTAACGTGATGCCGCCAGTTTTATTTTTGTTTTTCAACATTTCCTTAGCAATTCGGGGTCTCTTCTGATTCCATACAAATTTTAAGATTATTTGCTCCAGCTCTTTGAAAAATACTGGTGGAATTTTGGTTGGAATGGCATTAAAAGTATAGATTGCTCTGGGCAGTATAGACATTTTAATGATGTTTATTCTTCCGATCCAAGAGCATGGAATGGTCTTCCATCTTTTTGTGTCTTCTTCAATTTCTTTTAGGAGTGTTCTGTAGTTCCTCGAGTACAGATCTTTAACCTCTTTGGTTAGGTTTATTCCGAGGTATCTTATGGTTCTTGGTGCTATACTACATGGAATCGATTCTCTAATTTGCCTTTCTGTATTTTCATTGTTAGTGTATAAGAAAGCCACTGATTTCTGGACATTGACTTTGTATCCTGCCACATTACTGAATTGCTGTATGAGTTCTAGTAGTTTGGGGGTGGAGTCTTTCGGGTTTTCCATATAAAGAATCATGTCATCTGCGAAGAGAGAGAGTTTGACTTCTTCCTTGCCAATTTGGATACCTTTTATTTCTCTTTGTTGTCTGATTGCTGTTGCTAGGACTTCTAATACAATGTCTTTTTGTTTGTCTGTTTTTGTTTATATATGTCATAAATCTTACCCTGGGGCCCATTTGGGCTGAACCTTCTCTTTTAGCTTCCCTTTTTTTCCTGTCTCTCTCTCTCTCTCTTTTTTCTTTTTCTTTTATTTTTCTCTCGTTTGGGTGGGGAATCCTGAGTGCTCAGAAGTATTCCAGGGTGCACCTTGACTGCACCACGGTTGATACATCCAGCTACATCTGTCCAGTCACCTCTCACCAAAATGACTAGGAGGAGGAATCCCCAACAGAAGAAAAATACAGAGGATGGGCCTTCCACAAAAGAGCTAATGGCTATCGACATAGACAATATGTCGGAAAGAGAATTCAGGCTAACAATTATCCAGGCAATAGCTAGACTGTAGAAAGCCATGGATGACCAAACGGAATTGATTAAGGCAGAATTGAAAGCGACCAGGGATGAAGTCCATAATGTTAGGGCAGAGCTGAAGGCCACCAGGGATGAGGTTCACAACGCTCTCAATGAGGTCCAATCTAATCTAAATTCTCTAAAAGCTAGGGTAACTGAGACAGAAGATAGAATTAGTGATCTGGAGGACAAACAGATAGAGAGAAAGGATCAGGAGGAAGCCTGGAACAAACAGCTTAGAAGCCACGAAAACAGAATCAGGGAAATAAATGATGCCATGAAACGTTCCAACGTCAGAATTATTGGAATCCCTGGAGGGGAGGAGAAAGAAAGAAGTCTAGAAGATATAGTGGAACAAGTTCTTCATGAAAATTTTCCCAATCTTGCGAATGGAACAAGTGTTCAGGTACTAGAAGCAGAAAGGTCTCCCCCCAAGATTATAAATTCCAAAAAAACATCCAGGCACCTCATAGTAAAATTGAGGAATCATAATTGTAGATACAATCTCTTGAAAGCCTCTAGGACAAAGAAGCTCCTTACATACAGAGGAAAGCCCATCAGAATAACGTCAGACCGATCCACAGAGACCTGGAAAGCCAGAAAGGGCTGGCAAGATATATTCAGGGCACTCAATGAGAAGAACATGCAGCCAAGAATACTTCATCCAACAAGACTGACATTCAAAATGGATGGAGAGATAAAGAGTTTCCAAGACCGGCAAGGCTTAAAAGACTATGCAACCACCAAGCCGACACTGCAGGAAATATTAAGGGGGGTTCTATAAAAGAGGAAAAACCCTAAGAATAGCATTGAACAGAAATATAGAGACAATCAACAGAAAGAAAGAGTTCAAAGATAACACAATGTCAATAAAAACGTATCTCTCAATAATCACTCTTAATGTGAATGGCCTAAATGCGCCCATAAAACGACACAGGGTTGCAGATTGGATAAAACGACAGGACCCATCCATATGTTGTCTACAAGAGACCCATTTTGAACCTAAAGATACACCCAGACAGAAAGTGAAGGGATGGAGAAGCATCTTTCATGCCAATGGGCCTCAAAAGAAGGCTGGGGTAGCGATTCTCATATCAGATAAATTATATTTTAAACTAAAGACGGTAGTCAGAGATACAGAAGGACACTACATAATTCTTAAAGGGACTATCCACCAAGATGATCTAACAATTGTAAATATCTATGCCCCCAATATGGGAGCAGCTAACTACATAAGAAAACTATTAATCAAGATAAAGAGTCATATTGATATGAATACATTAATAGTAGGAGATCTTAATACACCTCTCTCAGAAATAGACAGATCATCGAAGCAGAAAATCCATAAAGAAATAAGAGCATTGAAGGACACATTGGACCAGATGGACCTCATAGATATATACAGAACATTCCACCCTAAAACAACAGAATACTCATTCTTCTCAAGTGCACATGGAACCTTCTCCAGAATAGACCACATACTGGGTCACAAATCAGGGCTCAACCGATACCAAAAGACTGAGATGATTCCCTGCATATTCTCAGATCACAATGCTTTGAAACTGGAGCTCAATCACAAGGAAAAGTTCAGAAGGAACTCAAACACCTGGAAGCTAAAGATCACCTTGCTTAAGAATGCTTGGATCAACCAGGAGATCAAAGAAGAACTTAAACAATTTATGGAAACCAATGAGAATGAAGACACTTTGGTCCAAAACCTATGGGATACAGCAAAGTCGGTCCTAAGGGGGAAATCCATAGCCATCCAAGCCTCCCTCAAAAAAATTGAAAAATCCAGAATACACCAGCTGCCTCTACACCTTAAAGAACTGGAGAATCAACAACAAATCAAACCAACTCCACACGTAAGAAGGGGAATAATCAAGATTAGAGCAGAGATCAATGAGGTAGAAACCAAAGATACAGTAGAAGATATCAATGAAACTAGAAGCTGATTTTTTGAAAGAATAAATAAGATTGATAAACCATTGGCCACACTAATCCAAAAGAAAAGAGAGAAAGCCCAAATTAATAAAATTATGAATGAAAAGGGAGAGATCACAACTAACACCAAGGAAGTAGAAACAATCATCAGAAGTTACTATCAACAGTTATATGCCAATAAGCTAAGCAACCTAGATGAAATGGATGCATTCCTGGAAAACTATAAACTCCCATAATTGAACTAGGAAGAAATTCACAACCTGAATAGAGCGATATCTAGTAACGAGATTGAAGCAGTGATCAAAAACCTCCCAAAAAACAAGAGCCCAGGACCCAACGGATTCCCTGGAGAATTCTATCAAACTTTCAAATAAGAAATAACACCTATTCTCCTGAAGCTGTTTCAAAAAATTGAAGCAGAAGGAAAACTTCCAGACTCTTTTTATGAAGCCAGCATTATCCTGATCCCCAAACCAGGCAAAGACCCCACCAAAAAGGAGAATTTCAGACCAATATCCCTGATGAATATGGATGCTAAGATTCTCAACAAGATCCTAGCAAACAGGATCCAACAGCACATTAAAAAGATTATCCACCATGACCAGGTGGGATTCATCCCTGGGTTACAAGGATGGTACAACATTTGCAAATCAATCAATGTGATAGAACAAATCAATAAGAGAAGAGAGAAGAACTACATGATCCTCTCGATGCAGAAAAAGCTTTTGACAAAATCCAGCACCCGTTCCTGATTAAAACGCTTCATAGAGGGAACATTCTTGAACCTCATCAAATCTATCTATGGAAGACCCACAGCAAATATCATCCTCAATGGGAAAAAGCTTGCAGCCTTACCATTGAGATCAGGAACACGACAAGGATGCCCACTCTCACCACTCTTGTTCAACATTGTATTAGAAGTCCTAGCAACAGCAATCAGACAACAAAGAGAAATAAAAGGTATCCAAATTGGCAAGGAAGAAGTCAAACTCTCTCTCTTCGCAGATGACATGATTCTTTATATGGAAAACCCGAAAGACTCCACCCCCAAACTACTAGAACTCATACAGCAATTCAGTAATGTGGCAGGATACAAAGTCAATGTCCAGAAATCAGTGGCTTTCTTATACACTAACAATGAAAATACAGAAAGGCAAATTAGAGAATCGATTCCATGTAGTATAGCACCAAGAACCATAAGATACCTCGGAATAAACCTAACCAAAGAGGTTAAAGATCTGTACTCGAGGAACTACAGAACACTCCTAAAAGAAATTGAAGAAGACACAAAAAGATGGAAGACCATTCCATGCTCTTGGATCGGAAGAATAAACATCATTAAAATGTCTATACTGCCCAGAGCAATCTATACTTTTAATGCCATTCCAACCAAAATTCCACCAGTATTTTTCAAAGAGCTGGAGCAAATAATACTAAAATTTGTATGGAATCAGAAGAGACCCCGAGTTGCTAAGGAAATGTTGAAAAACAAAAATAAAACTGGTGGCATCACGTTACCTGATTTCAAGCTTTACTACAAAGCTGTGATCACCAAGACAGCATGGTACTGGCATAAAAACAGACACATGGACCAGTGGAACAGAGTAGAGAGCCCAGATATGGACCCTCAACTCTATGGTCAAATAATCTTCGACAAAACGGGAAAAAATATCCAGTGGAAAAAAGACAGTCTCTTCAATAAATGGTGCTGGGAAAACTGGACAGCCATATGTAGAAGAATGAAACTCGACCATTCTCTTACACCGTACACAAAGATAAACTCGAAATGGATAAAAGATCAACATGAGACAGGAATCCATCAGAATCCTCGAGGAGAACATAGGCAGTAACCTCTTTGATATCAGCCACAGCAACTTCTTTCAAGATATGTCTCCAAAGGCGAAGGAAACAAAAGCGAAAATGAACTTTTGGGACTTCATCAAGATCAAAAGCTTCTGCACAGCAAAAGAAACAGTCAACAAAACAAAGAGGCAACCCACGGAATGGGAGAAGATATTTGCAAATGACAGTACAGACAAAAGGTTGATATCCAGGATCTATAAGGAACTCCTCAAACTCAACACACACAAAACAGACAACCATATTAAAAAATGGGCAGAAGATATGAACAGACACTTCTCCAATGAAGACATACAAATGGCTACCAGACACATGAAAAAATGTTCATCATCACTAGCCATCAGGGAGATTCAAATTAAAACCACAGTGAGATACCACCTTACACCAGTTAGAATGGCCAAAATCAGCAAGACAGGAAACAACGTGTGTTGGAGAGGATGTGGAGAAAGGGGAACCCTCTTACACTGTTGGTGGGAATGCAAACTGGTGCAGCCACTTTGGAGAACAGTGTGGAGATTCCTCAAGAAATTAAAAGTAGAGCTTCCCTATGACCCTGCAATTGCACTACTGGGTATTTACCCCAAAGATACAGATGGAGTGAAAAGAAGGGCCATCTGTACCCCAATGTTTATAGTAGCAATGGCCATGGTCACCAAACTGTGGAAAGAACCAAGATGCCCTTCAACGGATGAATGGATAAGGAAGATGTGGTCCATATACACTATGGAGTATTATGCCTCCATCAGAAAGGACGAATGCCCAACTTTTGTAGCAACATGGACAGGACTGGAAGAGATTATGCTGAGTGAAATAAGTCAAACAGAGAGAGTCAAGTATCATATGGTTTCACTTATTTGTGGAGCATAACAAATAACATGGAGGACAAGGGGAGATGGAGAGGAGAAGGGAGTTGAGGGAAATGGGAAGGGGAGATGAACCATGAAAGACTACAGACTCTGAAAAACAACCTGAGGGTTTTGAAGGGGCGGGGGGTGGGAGGTTGGGGGAACCAGGTATTGGGTATTAGGGAGGGCACGGATTGCATGGAGCACTGGGTGTGGTGAAAAAACAATGAATACTGTTATGCTGAAAATAAAAAAAATAATAATAAAATAAAAAATAAAAAAATAAAAAAAATAAAAATCCCTGCGCAGGTGAAATAAGTCAAGTAGAGAGAGTCGATTATGGTTTCACTTATTTGTGGAGCGTAACAAATAACAAGGAGGAGGAGGGTAGATGGAGAGGAGAAGGGAGTTGAGGGAAATTGGAAGGGGAGCTGAACCATGAGAAACTACGGACTCTCAACCTGAGAGTTTTGAAGGGGCGGGGGAGGGGTGGGAGGTTGGGGGAACCAGGCGGTGGGTATTAGGGAGGGCACGTATTGCATGGAGCACTGGGTGTGGTGCAAAAATCGATGAATACTGTTATGCTGGGAAAAAAAAATCCTTGCACGCGGAACCGGCCCCCAGCTGGCCCTCGCACTCTCCGGCCACCCTCCGACCCACCCCGACCGGCTCCGAGCCCCTCAGCGGCCGCCCTTGGGCCAGGGGGCCCAGCTACAGCTTTCAGGACCACCGCGCCAGGGCGCACGCCAGCCGGAGGAACTCCGGACATTAGAGGGGAGGGGTCTGTGTGGGGCGGGGCTAAGTGGAGGGGCCTGCGCAGAAGGGGGCAGGGCCTGCGCGAAGGAGAGGAGGCTGCATGGACTCTGGAGGCTGACCTGCTTCCTTGGTGAACCATGCCAGGCTGGTAGGACACTGGGTATGGTTTGGCAGGAGCAAATCAGAGCCTCCTGTCTAGGTGTCTGGGGGCAGAGCCGAGTGACACTGTAGTGGCAAAAGGCCACGTAGCTTGCAAGGGTCGAATGCAAACAGAGCAGGTGACCAGGGTTTGGGAAGGGGCAGGCGTCTGGCAGGGGTCACTCAGGAAGACCCTCTATTCATTGGCCTGCTGCATGCACACTGTCCTTCCCTGCAGTCAGGACTCCAGGCCATGAACCCGGGCGGGGATGTGACCAAGGGCACAGCTCCTGGACCTTGGCCTGCAGCCAGTGCCTCTGGTAGCCTCCGGGGTCTAGGGCACCTGTGGAACTGTAGTTGTCCCTGGACGTGAGTCCGCACAACCTTCCAAAGGTGCATTCGTTCATTCAATGAACAGCCCAGCACCTTCCCTATGTGGTCCTCCCCCACAAACTCTTCTGGGGCATCAGAAGAAGACTTGGACTTTGGGATTCCAGGCAGCCCAGCCCCCTCTAGTTGAAAGCCTTCAGAGTGACTAAAGTCAGATTCAGGGTCAAATTCCGACTCCCTGTCCTGGCGTATGGGGCTCCCCTGGAACTGACCTTCATATCCTCTCAGATGTCCCTTCAACCCCCTTCACTCTCAACTTCTCACCACCATCTGCCCTTTCTCACCTCAGGGCCTTGGAGCTTGTGCCCTGCGTTGGGCTGCTCTTCCTTCCCTAGAACTTCAAGGTCTTCAATGACCACTTAATCTGGAGCACCCCACTCCCTAGGACTTTCTCTCCACCTCATTGTCCTGCTGTGTTTCCTCCACAGAACTTGCCACCAGAAGACTCTTGGTCTTCGTTTCCTTGTTCAGTGTCCCTTCCCTACCTTGTCTGTCTTGGTCACTTCTGTATCCCCCACTTTTTGGCATAGTGCTTTGGGGAAAGGACACACTTGTTTGTATTTGTGGGTGAACACTGTTATGTTGGTGGGTGGGGAACAAAACTTAACAAGACTGAGACCATGCAGGAAGATCTAGGGAGTGTTTGGGAGACCTCTACTACATGCTTCTTCTGCAAGTTTAGTAGAGAAGGCACTTTCAAGTGACAATTGCTCCATATCTGTGTCACTACCTTGGAAGGTCCACAAGGGCTTGATCAGTGTATGTTTCTTCAAGAATTCATTCACAGTGAATTCCAGGGCCTTCATACCCTCTTGGTCTTTCCTTCAACCCTGGACAGTATGCCTTGTGTCCTCCTCAGAGGTCCTTGCTAACAGATGTTGATCTTCCAGGGGCTCTGAGGCCAAGTCTGCTGAGATGACTTGCTCAGGTTGTCTTAGGGAAGCATGGAAACCAGGTTCTCAAACTCCCAGCCCTGTGTCCTTTAGTAATAACAATAGGTACTATAAACAGTGTTTCCAAAATGGCAGCTTTGGGCAAAGCCCTTCAGAGTATTAGTTTAACTTCACAATAATCATGTCATGTTGAGAGGAGGAGGCCAAATGGTGGAGGAGTAGGGGATCTTGTTTCATCTGCTCCCTTGAATTTAGCCGGATAACTATCAAATCATTCTGAACACCCACAAATTCCATCTGAGATGTAAGAAAAGAATAACAGGAACCCTAAAAGTTGAAAACGACCTTTTTACAAGGTAGGAGGTGCAGAGAGGTGAATCCGAAGGGAGATATGGGAAGATAAACTGTCAGGTGAGGGAGCTTCTGGAAGCCAACTATCAGAAAGTGATATACCAGCAGAGTGTGAAATTGAACCCTTAGAAATCTGCTCTAGTGAGAGATATGACTGCCTGAAAGGCGCTCAGGTGGTGAAATGGGCAGAATTCTAGATAGGAGTGGGGTCTCAAGATCCCCAGAGTCACAGAAATAACAGGGGTGCCTGAGCTGGTAGAGTTCCCAAGTATCAGAGCAGGTAAATTGTTATGGTCAGCTAGCCCAGGAGGGAGCTCTCCACTTGGTTTGCCATAAACCCTGAGCCTGCTGATCAGGTGACTACTCTCTGCCTAGGGACCCTGCAGAGGACTCGAATGTAGGGACCCTCTGCCATCCCCCAGGAGGTGTGGAGCAGATGTGAGCATGACTGGGCAATAACTCTTAGGGTAGGGACCCTGTAAAGGACAGTAATGGTTGACCCTCCGACATCCCTGGGGAGGGGTGGAGCAGGGGCTCCCACAACCAGGGGACAATTCTCAGTGTCCATGCCCTGCAAAAAACAGGAATGGGACAACCGTCTGCCTTCCTCTGGAAGGGACAGAACAGGTACATGACCATCTGGTGACTGCTGTCTATGCCAGAGCCCTACAAAGGTCAGTAGTGCAGGGCCCTCTGCCTTTCCCCAGAGAGGATCAGTGTGGGCATGCACAGTAGGAGTCTTCAGAGTTTGGTACACACAAAAGTAAGGACCGTTTATCCCTGAAGGTTTCATGAAGAGAGGGGACCATGATCTTTTGGCACTAGGACTGGAGATCAGGGAGTGGCCACTTTTATTTTGATCCTCTAAAGAGACATAAAAATTCAAGGTTTTTTTCTCATAGTTCATTTATCTTTCAGTTTAAAATTTTCCATTTCTTTTCTTTCTCTTTTTTCCCTTTTTAACTAGTTTCTTATTATATCAACTCTTTCATTTTAAGTATTTTTTTAACTTCCATTTTTTATATTTTACATTTATACATATATTCTTCATTTTGGTCTTTTTTCACTCTATTCAGTTTTGTATATATATATATATATGTATATATATATATATATATATATATATATATATACACAATATTTGCTTTCTTCACAATTTTGGGATTTAGTGTCTTCTAATACAGAGACCAAAATACACTCACGACCAAGTGGATCACCCTGTTTTGTCCACCCTGTGAGATTATATTCCCTCCTCCCCACTTTTTAATTTCTTTTCAATTTCCCTTTTCCTTTTCCCTTTTCTTTCTTTTTCTTTATTTTTGGTTCTTAACCTTTTTGGATTTGTCTAGTGTGTATTTTGCTAGGGTTGTGGTTGATAATTTGATTCTGTTCACTCCTTCATCTGTTCTTCTCTCTGAAAAATGACAAGAAGAAGGAAGTGACAACAAAAGAAAGAACCAGAGGTAATGTTCTCTGCCACATATCTAATCAATATGGATATATATAAAATTTCAGACCTGGGATTCGGGATAAAAATGAAAAAGTTTACTACCTGGATATGGAAAAGCATAAAAGACATTAGAAAATCCCTTAGTATAGGAAATGAGATCTAATCAGGCTGAAACTAAAAGTGCTCTAATTGAGATGAAGTTTAAATTGGATGCTTTAACAGGTAGGGCAAATGGGGCAGAAGAGAGAGTCAGTGACATAGAAAACAAGCTGATGGGAAGGAAGGATGCAGAGGAAAAGTGATAAGAACAACTAATAGGCCATGAGGAGAGGCTTTGAAAAATCAGTGATAATATAAAACAAACCAATATCAGAATTATTATCGTGCCTGGGGGGGCGGGAATTGTATATGAGCAAATCATAGCTGAGAACTTCCATAATCTGGGGAAGGAAACAGGTATTCATGTCCAAGAGTTAGAGTGGAACTGGGTATTTACTGCAAAGATACAGATGTAGTGAAAAGAAGGGGCATCTGTACCACAATGTTCATAGCAGCAATGGCCACAGTTGCCAAACTGTGGAACGAGCCAAGATGCCCTTCAACAGATGAATGGGTAAAGAATATATGGTCCATATATACAATGGAATATTATGCCTCCATCAGAAAGGATGAATACCCAACTTTTGTACCAACATGGATGGGACTGGAGGAGATGATGCTGAGTGAAATAAGTCAAGCAGAGAGAGTCAATTATCATATGGGTTCACTTACTTGTGGAGCATAAGGAATAACATGGAGGACATTAGGAGAAGGAAAGGAAAAGTGAAGGGAGGAATCAGAGGTGGAGATGAGCCATGAGAGACTGTGGACTCTGAGAAAGAAACTGAGGGTTTTTGGAGGGTTAGGTTAGCCTGAAAGTGGGTATTAAGGAGGGCATGTATTGCATGGAGCACTGTGCATAAACAATGAATCTTGGAACACTGAAAAAATAAAATTTAAATAAGTGAATAAATACATAAACACATGACTTGCGTAACGTTGAGGGAAATTGGAAGGGGAGGTGAACCATGAGAGACTATGGACTCTGAAAAACAACCTGAGGGTTTTGAAGGGGCGGGGTGGGAGGGTGGGGGAACCAGGTGGTGGGTATTAGGGAGGGCACAGATTGCATGGAGCACTGGGTGTGGTGAAAAAACAATGAATACTGTTACGCTGAAAATAAATAAAAAATTAAAAAAAAAAAAAAAAAAAAAAAAAAAAAAAAAAAAGAAAGAGAGAGAGAGTGGACCCTTCCCAAAACCAGTAAAAATAGATTAACACCTGGACATATAATAGGAAGCTTGAAAATTTCAGAGATAAAGAGAAAATCCTGAAAGCAGCTTGAGATGAGATGTTCCTTACCTACAGAGGGAGGAACATCAGACTAACATCAGACCTATCCACAGAAGCCTGGCTGGCCAGAAAGTGCTGACAGGATATATTAAGGGTACTAAATGAGAAAAGCATGCAGCCAAGAATTCTTTATCCAGCAAGGTTCTTACTCAGAATGGAAGGAGAGAGAGAGAACTTGCAGGACAAACAGAAACAAAGAATATGTGACCGCCAATCCAGCCCTGCAAGAAATAGTAAGGGGGATCTTGTAAGCTGAGAGAGAGCCCAAGAATAACATAAACCAGAAAGAAACAGGGACAATCAACAGAAACAGTGACTTTATACACAATACAATGACACTAAATTCGTATATTTCAATAGTTACTCTGAAAGTAAATGGGCTGAGTACTCCAATCAAAAAACAAGGGTATTGAAGGGGTGGGGGGTGGGAGGTTGGGGGAACCAGGTGGTGGGTATTAGGGAGGGCACAGATTGCATGGAGCACTGGGTGTGGTGAAAAAACAATGAATACTCTTACACTGAAAATAAATTAAAAATTTAATTAGAAAAAAGACAAGGGTATCAGATCGGATAAAAAAGGAAAAACTCAACCATAGGCTGTCTACAAGAGACTCATTTTAGACCCAAAGACACAGCCAGCCTGAAAGTGAGGGGACCGAGAACTGTTTATCATGCTAACGGACCTCGAAGGAAAGCTGGGGTAGCAATCCTCATATCAGAGAAATTAGATTTTAAACCAAGGCTATAGCAAGAGATGAAGAAGGACACTATAGCATACTTAAAGTGTCTACCCAACAAGAAGATCTAACAATTATAAATATTTATGCTCCTAACTTGGGAGCAGCCATATGTCAACCAATTAATAAATAAATTAAAGAAATATATTGATAAGAGTACAATAATAGGGGACTTCAACACCCCTCAGAGCAATGGACAGATCATCTAAGCAGAAGATCAACAAACAAGGGCTTCGAATGGCACACTGGAGAAGATGGACTTCACAGATGTATACAGAGCATTCCATTCCTAAAGCAACAGAATATACATTCTCCAGTGCACATGGAACATTCTCCAGAATAGAGCACATAATGGGTCACAAGTCAGGTAGGTATCAACTGGTACAAAAAGACAGGGATTGTTCCCTGCATATTTTGAGACCACAACGCTTTGAAAGTGAACTCAATCATAAGAGGAAATTTGGAAAGAATTCAAACTCATGTCATTAAAGAGCATCCTACTAAAGAATGAATGGATCAACCTGGAAACTAAAGAAGAATTAAGAAAATTCATAGGAACTAATGAAAATGAAAGCACAGCTGTTCTAAATCTTTGGGATGCATCAAAGGCGATCCTAAGAGTGAAGTACATTGCAATTCAAGCCTCTTCAAAAAATTAGAAAAAATCTCAAAAACACAAGCTAACCTTACACCTAAAGGAGCTGATGAAAGAACAGCAAATAAAGCCTAAACCAAGGAGGAGAAGAGAATTAATAAAGATTAGCATAGATATTAATGAAATAGAAACCAAAAGAACAGTAGAACAGATCAATGAAATTAGGAGGTGGTTCTTTGAAAGAATTAATAAGATCAATAAACTCCTAGCCAGACTTAGCAAAAAGAAGAAAAAGGACCCAAGTTAATAAAATCATGAATGAAAGAGGAGAGATCATGACCAACACAAGGAAATACAATTTTAAGAACATATCATGAGCAACTATATGCCAACAAATTAGGCAATCTGGAAGAAATGGCATTCCTGGAAACTTATTACCTACCCAAAACTGAAATAGGAAGAAATACAAAATCTGAACAGACTGATAAGCAGCAAGGAAATTGAAGCAGTGATCAAAAATCTCCCCCAAAACAAGAATCCAGGGCCCGTTGGCTTCCCAGGGGAATCCTACAAAACATTTAAAGAAGAAATAATACCTATTCTTCTGAGGCTATTTCAAATAATAGAAAAGGAAGGAAACCTTCCAAACTTGTTCTATGAGGACTGCATTACCTTGATCCCAAAACCAGGGAAAGGACTCCATCAAAACGGTGAATTACAGACAAATATCCCTGATGAACATGGATGCCAAAACACTCACTAAGATACTAGCTAATAGGATCCAACTGTACATTAAAAAGATTATTCACCGCGACCATCTCTTTTTCCTAAAAGATAACTGACTTCCATAAATCCAATGAAACCTGCCCCTTCTGGAAACCACTTGAAAGCTTCTCACTAATGGGAAAAGAAGTCACATTGCACAAGTGCCAGGCCCTGCCTAATTTGTGTTCTGGACTTGGGGTGCCAGGCCTGTACCCTCTTTTCCCTCTGCTCCAGCCGTTCTCTGAAACGTCATGGGCTCAGCTTCTGTGGTGTATTTATACCTGTTTGCCCACTCTTCCTCCTCTTGCCCTTCCCAGGGGCCAACCCAGGCTTCAGCAGCTCCTTCTGGAGGAGACCTTGCCAGCCACCTGCCTGCATCAGGTTCTCTCTCTGAGCGCTTGCCGCTCTTCTTTCCAGCAGCCTGTTTTGTTGTTGTTTTTTAACTAAAAACATGTCAAAAATACAATACTTTTAATGCCATTCCAATCAAAATTCCACCAGTATTTTTCAAAGAGCTGGAGCAAATAATACTAAAATTTGTATGGAATCAGAAGAGACCCCGAATTGCTAAGGAAATGTTGAAAAACAAAAATAAAACTGGTGGCATCACGTTACCTGATTTCAAGCTTTACTACAAAGCTGTGATCACCAAGACAGCATGGTACTGGCATAAAAACAGACACATGGACCAGTGGAACAGAGTAGAGAGCCCAGATATGGACCCTCAACTCTATGGTCAAATAATCTTCGACAAAACAGGAAAAAATATCCAGTGGAAAAAAGACAGTCTCTTCAATAAATGGTGCTGGGAAAACTGGACAGCTATATGTAGAAGAATGAAACTTGACCATTCTCTTACACCGTACACAAAGATAAACTCGAAATGGATAAAAGACCTCAACGTGAGACAGGAATCCATCAGAATCCTCGAGGAGAACATAGGGAGTAACCTCTTTGATATCAGCCATAGCAACTTCTTTCAAGATATGTCTCCAAAGGCGAAGGAAACAAAGGCAAAGATGAACTTCTGGGACTTCATCAAGATAAAAAGCTTCTGCACAGCAAAAGAAACAGTCATCAAAACAAAGAGGCAACCCACGGAATGGGAGAAGATATTTGCAAATGACAGTACAGATAAAAGGTTGATATCCAGGATCTATAAAGAACTCCTCAAACTCAACACACACAAAACAGATAATCATATTAAAAAATGGGCAGAAGATATGAACAGACACTTCTCCAATGAAGACATACAAATGGCTACCAGACACATGAAAAAATGTTCATCATCACTAGCCATCAGGGAGATTCAAATCAAAACCACATTGAGATACCACCTTACACCAGTTAGAATGGCCAAAATTAGCAAGACAGGAAACAACGTGTGTTGGAGAGGATGTGGAGAAAGGGGAACCCTCTTGCACTGTTGGTGGGAATGCAAACTGGTGCAGCCACTTTGGAGAACAGTGTGGAGATTCCTCAGGAAATTAAAAATAGATCTTCCCTATGACCCTGCAATTGCACTGCTGGGTATTTACCCCAAAGATACAGATGTAGTGAAAAGAAGGGCCATCTGTACCCCAATGTTTATAGCAGCAATGGCCACGGTCGCCAAACTGTGGAAAGAACCAAGATGCCCTTCAACGGATGAATGGATAAGGAAGATGTGGTCCATATACACTATGGAGTATTATGCCTCCATCAGAAAGGACGAATACCCAACTTTTGTAGCAACATGGACAGGACTGGAAGAGATTATGCTGAGTGAAATAAGTCAAACAGAGAAAGTCAAGTATCATATGGTTTCACTTATTGGTGGAGCATAACAAATAATATAGAGGACAAGGGTAGATGGAGAGGAGAAGGGAGTTGAGGGAAATTGGAAGGGGAGGTGAACCATGAGAGACTATGGACTCTGAAAAACAACCTGAGGGTTTTGAAGGGGCGGGGTGGGAGGGTGGGGGAACCAGGTGGTGGGTATTAGGGAGGGCACAGATTGCATGGAGCACTGGGTGTGGTGAAAAAACAATGAATACTGTTACGCTGAAAATAAATAAAAAATTAAAAAAAATACAATAAATGATAGTACACCTCATGTACTTATCCTATGATTTAATATTAAAGATTTTGTCATATTTGATTCGTGGGCATTGTGGCTCTTTTTTTCTTTGCTAAAATATTTTAAGGCAGATTCCAAACGTTGTCGTTTCACTTTTACATGTCTGTAAAAAGTGTATGCATCTCTAAAAGTATGGCCATATTCTTCTGTAACCAAAATGTCAGTAGGACACATAACAGAATGAACAATTCTTGTTAGCATTTAATACTCAATCTAAATCATATTTTCCAGTTGTCTCAAATGTGTCTTTTAACCACTGGTGTGAATGATGCTCTGAATGGGCTCCACATACCGCATCTGCCTACCGTGTCCTTCGCTCTTCACTCTGGAGTAGCCTCTTTGGTTCCACATTTGCTGCAGAAGGCAGCTCAGCCTCCTGCAGAATCACTTCGCTTCCTGCATTTGTTGCTTTTGCTTCCCTACGGAGTCATTTGACTCATTTCTCTCTCCCCTGTAGTCCCTGTACGCGGAAGCCAGCTCTCCTAGCTGATTAGGTTCATGTCCGACAGTGATGCTGTGTGCGAGGCTGTGTGCTCCAGACCCCATGTGTCTGGCTGTCCACTCTTGTGAGGCTGAAACTGATCAGTGGGGTCAGGTGGTGACACCTTCTCTGTCCATAATACCATCCCCTGTCAGTCCTCACCTCATAGTTTCATCCATTCATAATTGTTTCCTGAATCAGTTATTTGATTAGGGTCTGCAAAATGGCGATTTTCTATTTCCTTCATTCTTCCAAATTAGAGGCATGAACACTCAAGGGGAAAGTATGTGGGAACCCTCGGCCCTGATGCAGGCAATAGGGGAATGCATTTTCTGTAAAGAACTTAAAAAAGAGAAATGGACTAAGAGTCATCCGTTTGCATCATTCCCACAGCCTTGCCATTCCAAAGAATATCCGTGATGGATTACTGCTCCTCCCTGGGCCCCAGGACCCCTGCGTCGCCCCCGCCTCAATGCACCACTGTTCAGAGTCTACTCACTGGAATCTTCTTTAAAGAAATATCCTATACCAATTAGGGCTCTTTGGTTGCTCTGCAGTGTGGCTACTATGGTGGCATGAATGCTTAATTCTGTCTTTTTTTTTTTTAAGATTTTATTTATTTGATAGAGATCACAAGTAGTCACAAAGGCAGGCAGAGAGAGAGAAAGGAAGGGAATCAGGCTCCCCACAGAGTGGAAAGCCCTATGCGGGGCTCCATCCCAGGACCCTGAGATCATGACCCGAGCTGAAGACAGAGGCTTTAACCCACTGAGCCACCCAGGCTCCCCTAATTCTGTCTTTTTAATTAAGCCCCATATTTTGTTCTTCATCGCATGTGAGACATTTTGTTTTTGTGTGGTTCGTTTATTTGTTTGGGGCCCTCCTTCCTTCAGAAGGTAGCTACACAAAGGCAGGTGGGAGGTACCAAGTCTCAAACATTTGAGTGAAAGATTGCTGAGTGAAGGCCAGGAGGGGTGAGTGGGCCATGGGCTGAGGTGGGGTGTGCAGAGTGAGGGTTCAGAGGCTAGAGAGAGAGCGGTCCATCCTGGAAGTGACAGTCATCAGGTGTGTCTGGGGCTGAGTGGAGGTGGGAAAGGAAAGCACTGAGGCCAAGGAAGATTCGGGCAGGAGTGCAGGGAGCACACTCTGTGCCATGCCTCATGAGGAGCTGGACCCTATCCTGGGGGCTGTAGGGCCATAAGATCTCTGTGCCCAGCCCTGCTTGGCCATAACCTCCTGGATAGAGCCCACCCTCCATGGGAGGCACACATAATTCTGGAGACATGGCCACGGTCTCAGGCAGCACCCGTCCCCTCCCTCCCTCTCTAATTGCTCTGTTTTTCTTCCACTTCACAAGTGGGTTGGCTGGTAGCACCCAAGTCTGTTTTATATACATATAGATAGTTAGCAAACACAAAATGTGTGGTAAGCTATGTTCCGTCTTTATGTTATTAACACACAAAAGCAAGAAAGCTCCAAGTTAGAGCATCTGCAATTCAGCCCAATGTGCAGCAAGCCATATGGTGAAAATATGGGATGGAAGGCAACGGAAGTGCATCATCTCTGCTTTTGTCTGAAGTGCCTCTGTAAGCCAGGGCCAAGGGCTCCTCTGGCCTGCATGTCCCAGCCAAGGCCAGCTGGCTTCCATCTATCCACTCATTCATTCATTCCATTCATTCATTCATCAAATATTCTTTGAATTCCTGTCATGGGCCAGGAAGTGTTCCCTCATCAGGAAAGTGGAACAAAGACAAGCAGGGGTCTGTCCTCAGGGAGGGAGAAGGGGTCAGGACATAGGTAAGCAAAATACATGAGAAAGACACCACGCAGTTACGAGAACTCCTGAAAAGTAACAGTGCGATGTGATAGGAAGTGGGGCAGAGGCCTACGACTAAGGATAAGGTGGCTTCAGGAAGGCCTTTCTTAGGAGGAGAGATTAGAGCCAAGCTCTGGAGCATGAGGAAAATCCAGCAAGAATTGTTGTGAAGAAAGTAGCCCAGGCAGAGAGAACATTATGTGCAAAGGCCCTGAAGTGGGAATGAACTAGTGCTTTAGTGGAACTGCAAGAAGGCTGGAGTTGAGTGAGTGAGGGAGAGAGGGACAAGACAACAAGATAGCTGGGAGACAGAGGCCTCAGGGTCTTATAGACTTGTAGGGAGTTTGAGTTTTACTCTGCTGCTATTAGAAGACCCTGAAGCGTTTGAAGTACAAGAGTGACTACTCTGATTTACATGCTTTTGAAAAGATTATTTATTTATTTATCTATTTGACAGACAGAGACCACAAGTAGGCAGAGAGGCAGGCAGAGAGAGAGTGTGGGAAGCAGGCTCCCTGCTGAGCAGAGAGCCCGATGCAGGGCTTGATCCCAGGACCCTGAGATGATGACCTGAGCTGAAGGCAGAGGCTTAACCCACTGAGCCACACAGGTACCCCTCTGATTTACATGTTTATGGATCAATCTGCTGCTGAAGGGAGTGTGGATGGGGAAGCAGGTATATCCTGGGGTCTCAGAGGCCAGTTGCCCAAGCCAGGCAAGATGGCAGCTTGGCCAAAGTTGGGGCAGGATGGCACTGGTCACAGGGGTCAGAGCAAATAGAGTGGGGGAGGGCTGTCCATTGCCTGCTGAGGATGCAGACCCATGACCTTGGATCATGGTGGCTGACAAGGAGCAGGGCAATGTAGCTGGGCAGAGATGTGAAAATACAGCTTCCCTGCTCTCTGCAGGTGAGGAGCCCCATCTGTGTCACTCCCCATGGAAGGCCTGGCTTTTTTTTCCTGTCCCCTCACCTTCATGGTCATAAGCATAGTGACACATCACTGGCATTCTCCTGCCAGGTGGAAGTGTAGGGAGAGGAAGTCACTGCCTAGGATCACACAGGGCAAGGGGCACCTCAGGAGTACCCTTCTCCATAGACTGCATGAAGCCTTGGGTGTTAGCCAGCCCTTTCCAACGTCCACCTGACTGTCTTTCACCCCAGCTGGCAGACGAAGGGTGACACTGCCCATACCAGCAAGGACATACATTTCCATGTAGCCCGCAGTGGCATGGCTTTTCATCTTCATTGTGAGAGTGGCCTGTTGCCTTCTCCTAGAATAGTGGGAAACTGCACATGGCAGTGTGCAGACCCCAGAAGCAGAGTGGAGTATGTGGGAGGCGAGGAGGGAGTGCCGAGAAGCCATGACCTAAGGACAGGTGAGTGTAGAAGTAGGAGTGGTCAGAGGGCCCTGGAGTGGACATGGCCCAAGGGCTATCCTGCTTTGGCCAAAGTGACCAGGCATTTCTACCTCTGCTTCCATCAGCCACCGTGTGGCAGCTTGTGGCCCTGGCAAGGCTGAGGAAATCCTGGAAGGCTGGCAGCTGGAGACTGAGTGCTGGCGACACAGCCAGCAGCTGGGGCACTAGCACCTCTTACAGGGGGCCTTGAGGGATGCATCTCCATGTCCACCACAGTCTATCCCCCTAACTCAGTCATGACCCATTTATAAACCAGCAGTTGGGGTTGTGCTAACGTGACATCTTCCTTTCCCCAAAGCAGGAATAGCCAAATGTCCATGACCATGAGCTGACGACTCTGAGACTCAGTAGGGTATTTTTAGGCCACCAGCCAAAGGGGAAAAGATAAATGGCCTTTCTCTTCCATCCAGACACATCAGTGTTAGATGACATCATTTGATATCTAATCCTTGTCAAATTTTCCCAGTATCCCTGATATCTGTTTTCAGTCAGGATCCAATCAAAGTCCTTGCATTGCTTTTGGTTCTTGGGTCTACTCTTTGGTCTCCTTCTGTATAGAACACCCAATTCCTCTCATCCCCATCTGATTCCTTCTCATGATTTGGTTCTTTGAAAAGTCCAGGCCAGTTGTCTTGTAGGACATTGTCCACTCTAGATTTGTCTGATGATTGGAATTCTTTAACTTCTTCTTTTAGCTTTATTTAGCTATAGTTTTTCCATGTAAAGTGAACCATTCCATGACTTTTAACACATTCACAGATATGTGTGGCCATCACCATAGCTGGTTCTACAACATTGTCATCTCCTCGAAACCCATTAGATATTATCCTCCTAAGCCCATCTCCCCAGCCCTAAGCAACCACTAATCTACTTTCTCTCTCTTTGGCTTTTCCTAATCTGGCTTTGCATGGAAATGGAATCGTGTGGTACTCTGTCTTTGGTAACTGGCTTCTTTCTCTTAGCATAATGTTTTCAGTTTGTTCACGTGGTGGCGTTTCTTTTTATGACTGAAGAGTATTCCTCTATGTGGGGATGGCACATTTTGTTTATCCACTTGTCCACTGAGGGACATTTGTGATGTTTCCTCTTAGTACGAATATGCTACTTTCCACATTTGTGTACAAGTCTTTGTGGGGACATAGGGTTTCATCTCTTGGGTAGATGCTGCATAAATTGCTGGGTTAATTTGTGTTTAATGTTGGAGGAACTGCCAGACTGCTTCATGAAGCTGCTGAAATATTTTCTATTCCTGTCAGCAGTGTATGAGGCTGACTTCTCCACAGCCTGACCAGCCTGACTAGTGCGTGTCACTCTCTGACTTTTTGATGCAGTTCTTCTCAGTGTTCCATGGTGGAGGCTCCTCTCTAAGGCAGGTGGCCTTCAACTCCCACAACCTCACCCCAGCAGACTAGGCCTCCTAGACCCAGATCATGAAGGATACAAATGACACAGAACCTGATGGCATCGTTTTCTTATTTTTGTAGTTGGTCAGATCCTGCAATTTCCTACCAAGTTTCACTCAGTGCCCTAACAAGATCCTCAGGAAGCAGCCAGGGTAGAGCTGTAAGGTGAAGACACTTAGGCCTCTGAGAGGTGAAGGTTGCTCAAGTGAGCTGGTGCTGGAGACTGGGCCAGGGCTCCTGGGAGCTGCAGTGTATAGTACTGGGGAAAGTGGCCTAAAGGAGGAGTTTCCTGAGAGCAGGTGACTCATAGAAACAAGCCACCATTCTAATCTGCATGCTAGGCTCCCTGTCCAGGATGCTTCTGTTCCCCATTACTGTTTACCAAAGAGGTGCTGATGCTGTGGGAAACTCAGCATCTCTGGAAGCAGACAGGCCAGGCTGCAACAGTCCATGTTCCCAGCCTGGAAGGCTGATTTGAGGAGGCTGGGCCCAGCATGGCACTTGCAGCCTCTGCCAACTCATCTAGATGGCAGTTGGCCCCTCCTCTGGGGATAGTGCCCCAGTCAGGGCTAAGCAGCCTCCCTGGGGTGGCTGCTTCTCTGGAGTTGCAGGGTTTGGGCATTTGCTCTCTGTGACCAGGTGAGGCTAGGGCAGGCAGGCGTTTACCCAGGCAAGGACAGCCTCTCCTAAGGCCCAAGTCTTCCAGCCCACCCTGCACCAACCCTGTGCTTCTTGGGAGACAGATTCCTCTATGATTCTAACTTTTTCTTCTATTCTCTTGCTATTTTCTTTCCTGCCTTATACATCTGTCCACCCTCAACTGCCAACATCAGATTCAAGGCCTAGCCAAATATCACCTCCTCTCTGGAGCCATCTTTCTCTGCCCTCCTCTGAATGTCTGTGTAGTAGCACATCTGCACCTCCTTTAGACATGAACCTAGGGTCTTACTGCTCTGTGTTCTAGGTGATCAGAGCTGTGACTTCTGGTCCAAACAGATACTACAGGTTCTCCTTGAGGGCCAGGCCTTAGCCCTGCTCACCTTTGTCTTCTTTTTTTTTTTTTTAATTAAATTTTTTCTTTATTTTCAGCATAACAGTATTCATTGTTTTTTCACCACACCCAGTGCTCCATGCAATCTGTGCCCTCCCCAATACCCACCACCTGGTTCCCCCACCCTCCCACCCCCCAGCCCTTCAAAACCCTCAGGTTGTTTTTCAGAGTCCATAGTCTCTCATGGTTCACCTCCCCCTCCAATTTCCCTCAACTCCCTTCTCCTCTCCATCTACCCTTGTCCTCTATATCATTTGTTATGCTCCACAAATAAGTGAAACCATATGATACTTGACTCTCTCTGTTTGACTTATTTCACTCAGCATAATCTCTTCCAGTCTGTCACCTTTGTCTTCTTTAATGATTTGTTCAGAATTTTTTTTTGTCACCAATAACAGACTCTTAGCTCAAACTGACCTAAGGGAAAGGATCCCCTGGTACATGCCCCTGAAAGTCTAGTGGCTTCAGGTAGAGCCTGTCCAGGGCGCATTTGTTTCAGCTGTGCCCATCTCTTGGTCCTGCTGCCAGCAGCCTCTTCTTGGGTGATGGCAAAGATAGCTAACTCAGCTATCCTGGTGGAATCCCATACTGGAGGTCCATTGGTCTGTCTTGGGTCATATGTTCACTCCTGCAACAGTGGCTGCCCAAGAAGAAGATTTCTGATTGTTCAGGCTTGTGTCATAGTCTCACTTTAGGATTAGGGGTTTGTCATGGACCAGTTTTCAGGGAAGAGGTACTTTCCAAGGGAAATCCTGGTCACTGGGCAGGCAAAACAGCAGCAACTCTGTGGACATGATTTTCCTTGACTCCTTCCTCCCTCTCAGGGCCCTATTCAGAGGTCTATAGGTCTGATTTACCTCCCTCCTGGGTATTTCTCACACTTGCTCCTTGTTCTCAGGAACTTGCCCCCTATTCCTCTCTTTCCCCTGGCCCATCATTATTTATTCTTCATGTAACAGCCAGAGGGGCTTTCCTAAAACATGCAGATCACATACTAATTAAATTTCTTGATGGTGCCCCATTGTTCTTTGGGTGAAATTCATTCTTCTGAGCAAAGCATGTGCACCCTTGGTGATCTAGCCCTCCAGCCCTGTCTCTCTCTGTTTCTTCCTCCCTCTGGGGCTTATGTTCCATGTTCCTCATATCATCTCAAGTTGTTCTGTGCTTCTGCCTGGGATTCCCTTTCCCAGCTTCTCTGACTGGCAGGCTTTTCCTTTTTAATACTTAGCTCAGGCATCTCCTTCTCCAGGAAGGCCTCTGGGACTTCTGTGAACATATAAGAAGACCTTCTACTTAGTGCCCATATCTGCTTACCTCTCTGAGCTAGGCTGATTCTGATGATCAAATTTTCTGGCCCCTGTCTGCCCTTCAGGTACTTCTTCCCATCTACCCTCCTAGTGCCTAGCTTGGTACTAGGCCCACTGATGTATTGTGAACAGTGACTATTGACAAATCAGTGGACCCAAGGGAGCAAGGATCCTGGTGGGCCCTGCAAGCCCTGGGAAAAACAGAGTTGCAAGCTTCCTGCCTGGACATGTTCAGCCCTGGGTTTATATGCGCTTCCTCAACCTGCCCTCCCCACCATGATGGGTTGCCCTCTAGCCACCTTACTGTAGGACTGCTTTTATTTTCTTCCTAGCATTTTGCTTGGCTATTGTTGTTCTGTGTGTTTACTTATTATCTCTCTCCAACCCCTGTGACTATGACCTGTCATCTCCACCAGACCAAATTTCAGTACTGACCATATCCTAAATACTGGGAATAGCATCCCACATTAAAGGGGCTCAATAAATATTCACTAAATGAATGGTCTCCAGGTCACCCTGAGTGGGACATTTGATCTACCTTTGGGAAAAATTGCCATCATTCCTGGGTTCAAGGAGCCGATGTGAAACTGGGGGAAGTTCCAATATGGTTGGTGATCCTCTCCCCCAGGGATCCCTATCTACTCCAAGCCTTTGGCTGGCAGAGGCTATTCCAAAGTAAGAAGAAAAGACTCATTCTAGGTTGGGCATATCAAGATTTAATTCTCAGCAAACGCACCAATAAAGACAAAGCAGATGAATCTGCAGGTGGCAGTGGGAAGGGTGAGCTTTCTCAGTCCTGTCTTCCTTTTTGCTGAGCTGCTAGGCTTGCTCATAGTCATCCCCAACCTCACTATCCTGTCCTTGCAGACTTGGGCCTTGCCTTCTCTTTCCAGTCCTCTTTCCCTGCTCTGCTTTCTTTCATTATCTTTCCCCCTTTTTCCTTTCATCTTCCTCATCCACTGCACAGCAGGTGGCATACAGTATGTGCACTAGCTATCCATGGGCTGATTCCACTTACAACATTTTCCTTTTCTTGGGAATGAGAAGGAGATGCAAACTCCAAACACTTACTGATTATTTTCTTCTAGTTTCAAGGTTCCTGCTGCAGAGTAGCTTGACACTTATGAGTCATGTGTTGATCCTAATTAATTTGGCTCATCTATCTACCCACTAATCAATCCACCAATGCATCAATCTGTCTATCCATTCATCCATCCATCCATCCATCCACCCATCCATTCACGAAACCATTTATCCACAAACTCATTCACTATCCATTCACCTGTCTTTCAGGCCATACAACCCTTCTTCATCTGCCTCCATCCATCTGTCTGCCCACTCAACTATCCATCAAAAATTCTATCCAATTTTTCATCCATATGTCTATTCATCCACTCTTCCATTTACTCATCCTTCCATCAGTCCAACCATTTGATGGATTGTCCATCCATCCATCCATCCATCCATCCATCCATCCATTAATTCACCCATCTACCCATCTACTCCTCCATCCATCTATCCATCCATCTATCCATCCATCCACTCATGCCTGTATGCATCCATCCATCCATCCATCCATTCATCTGTCATTCAACTAAAGAATCATTTGTCTATCCATTGGTGCATCCACTCTTCCATACATCCATCTATCCCTCCATCTACCTATCCACTCATCTATCCCTCCGTTATCCATCAATCCATTCATCCATCATTCATCCATCCATCCACCATTCCCCATCTATCTGTTCATCCATCCATCCATCTGTCAATCCCCCTCCCATCCACCCATCCTTCTGTCCATTCACCTGTCCAACTATCTCTCTGCTATCCATCTGTTCATCTTTTCATCTGTCTGTATTTTTCTGTCCTTTCATCCATCCATTCATCCGTGCATGCATTTATTCTTTCTTCTGTCCACCAATCAGTTCATCCATCCATCATCCATCCATCCATCTATCCATCCATCCATCCATCCATCCATTCACTCATGTATATATCCATCCTTCCATCTATCTATCCATCCTTCCACCCACTTATCCATCCATCCATCCATCCATCCATCCATCCATCTACCCATCCATCCATCCATCCTCCATCCACTCTCCATCCATGCACACATCCATCCTTCTATCCATCCATCCATCCATTCATTTGACTACCTTCATCTTTCTGCCTATTCATTCACTCATTCACTCATCTATCTATTGATCCATTGGCCTCCATCCATTTTTTTTACCCATTCAGGCATCTATCCATCCATCCATCCATCCATCCATCCATTCATCCATCCATTTGTCTGTCTATCCATATATCCATCTGTCCATCCATCCATTCATACATTCATCTGTCTTTATCTGTCTGACTTCTAACCATCCATCCACCCCTCCACATGTCCATCCATCTGTCCACCTGTCTCTCTATCACCTATTCATCCATTCATCTGTCTCCATCCATCTGCCCACCCAACCATCACCCATCATCTATCTACCTATCCATCCACCTATCCATAGCTAACCATCCATCAATGACCCATGTACACAGTCCTCCATCAATGCAACCATCCATCTGTCCAACCATCTATCTGTCTACATCCTTTTGTCCTTTTGTCCATCCTCCCATCCATGCATTCATGCTTTCATCTGTCCACCCACCTGCCCACACATCCTTCACCCACCCTTCCATCCACCCATCCATCCATCCATAAACATATCCATCCATCCATCCATCCATCCATGCATCATTTATCCATCCATTCACTCATTTATCCATCCATCTACTCATCCGTCCATCTAAATACCCATCCATACACACATCCATCCATCTATCCATCGATCCAACCATCAATCCATCCATCCATCCATCCACTTATCGACCCATCTGTCTACCCACCCATCCAACTATCCATCAACCCATTCACTCATCCATCCACCCATCCTTCCTTCCATCCTTCCATCCATCCATCCATGCATGCCATTATCCATCTGTCCATCCATCCAACATCTGTTTATCCACCAACCATCCATCCATCCATTTGTTCATCTGTCAACCCATCTTTCCATCATATCATCCATCCATCCATCCATCCATCCGACCAACCATCCTTTCGTCCAACCACTAGGTGTGCACTGGCCGTGGATGAATATGACACAAGAGGCTGTTTGGTGGGTGGAGGAATAAATCAAATGTACCCATAGATGCAATGTTAATTGGAGACTACAAGCTCAAGTGCTGGCAGCAAGAGACACAAGGCATGGTGTCTGTAGTGGTATTGAACCTCTCAACCCATCAGTCTCATATCACAAATTGTCTCCCTCTGCCTGCTAATGGCCTGCTGGCTGCCAGTCTATGTATCTGACCTGAACTTGTAGCAGGAATCTTAGCTGGGGGAGATCCTATGTGGCTAGGGGCAGGAATGAGAGTTCTAGGCAGGACATCTAAGAAGTGAGGATGTTTGAACTTGGCCTGAAGCTGAATAGAGTCCATATGCCCAGGACACATGGAAGAGGCTTTGTAAAGAGAGAAAAAGGTCTGATGTCATCCCATTTCCTGGCCAATATGAATTTTCATATATTCTGGGACAGCCTATTTGTTGTTCCCTTTCTTCTTCACCCATTCTTCCACTCAAGGGTGAGGGACAACAGCTGCCATTGTTCCTTTCCCCTCTCTCCAGGTGGCCAGTGGGACTACTGGGGAGACACATATGCGCAAATGTGTATGTGCATATATGCACATGGATGTGAAATCCTGGGGAGGGGACCTTGGCTATTTTGTTCTCTGCTGCATCCCAGAACCTAGAGTGGGTGCTCAGTAAATACTTGTTGGGTTGAATAAATGACAGAAAAATGGTACATACTGAATGCATGAATGAATGGTATAGATAGATATAAAGAGCTTCGTTGGGTGGACTGTCCCACCTCAGACTATGATCAAGAATGTGATGGCAGAGATGATTTTAGTTTGCATTTCATTCATTTATACTGATTAATAATTTTAATTACAGAAGCATGGATGAATACATCTCATCATGATAAGAGTGATGAAAACTTTACAAATAAGGCTAACACACCCATTTCTCACTAGCTCTTCTTCTCATCCCAGAGGTGGACATGGTTGGTGCTGTGAGATGTTCCCTTCAACAGGTTTCTCTGTGCATTTCACATATGTATGTGTGTGTGCATGTGTGTGGATACACCTAATCACAGTATACAGAAAGCTCTTGTAAGATTCAAAAAAAAAAAAAAAAGAGTTGAGGCACCTTGGTGGCTCAGTTGGTTAAGCATCCATCTCTTGATTTCAGCTCAGGTCATGATCTCAGGTTTGTGAGATTGAGCCCTGCATTTGGCTCTGTGCTCAGAGGGGAGTCTGTTTTTCTCCCTCTGCCCCTTCCCTCAGACCCTCTCTCTCTTAAATAAATAAATAAATATTTTAAAAAGATTTTAAACAGTGAAATTATGTTGCAAGCATTATTTGAATCTTATTTTATTTTCAACTTACTTTCTTTTCCCAGAATAACATTTCCTGGAGCTTGTTCCATAAGAGAGCACATCTCACTCTCTTTCCTTGCTGCTCTTGTGGCCTGAGGTTCCATAGGTCATTTAGGCACACCGTTTTTGCCATCAATTTGGGATATTCTGAAATATTTGTTCAGAGAGAGAAAGAGAGAGAGAGTGCACTTCAGGGAGTGTTTTTGGATCAAGCTTCTCATGTCCCTGTATCATTGCCTAGTCATAGATTGGCACAATTGTCCCTTTCCTGATGATCCCAGTGGAAAGAAGGCCCCCTCCTTGCCTACAGCTTGCAGCACTGGAGACCCAGGAGGCCACACAGCCCAAGTGTTAGCGGGAAGGGCCCACTCCCCAGAGAAGGAGTCCTCTGACCTGGCCTTAACTCAGACTCGAGGTACTTCCCCAGTACCCACGATGTGTCAGGCCCAGGGTAAGGTACTGAGCATGTTGGTGGTCTCATTCCTACCTCATGAGGCTGTCAGTCCACCATGTGTTTGTATCAGTCTTGTGCTGGAGGTCTGAGGGAAGGATGAGGTGGGGTGGCTGCCAGCATGGTCCTGGAATGAGTGGCTTCTCCAGAAGCACAGAAACCTAGGGCATGAGGGTATTGGTATCACCTGGCCCCCTCCTGTGCAGCATCACTACAGCCTGATGGCCAGCTCTGATAAGCTCACCGCTGCATGGCTTGGAAGCAGCCCCGCTTTGCCCTCCATGCATCTGCTCTCCTCTGCCCTTCCTCTCCTCCAGGGCTGGAAAACATCTCTAATCCCAGTGGGCACCAGTCTGCAGCTCCTCCTCGGGCAAACTGGGCACAGGTGCCAACTGTTAGAGCACTCTCCCAGCTTCCATTTCCACAGCTCAGCACCTACAAAACTCCCCCATCAGAGTCATGCCAACAAAAGGGGTCTGTGGTTGTGTGTGTGCCCATGTGCATGTCCATGTTGCTGGCTCCTGGAGCCTGTGGGAAGCCAGGAGGGAAATTTCCAGCACAAAGACTGTATGCCTGAGAGTGAGGGGATTGCTCGGCAAACTTCAGAAGTGATCAAAATGTCCTTTCTGTAAAGTCCCGGCTTAACATGGATGGGATTGGAGGAGATTATGCTGAGTGAAATAATTCAAGCAGAGAGAGTCAATTATCATATGGTTTCACTTACTTGTGCAGCATAAGGAATAACACAGACGACATTGAAAGAAGGAGAGGAGAAGTGAGTTGGGGGAAGTCAGGGGTGGTGTGGGTGAGATGAACCATGAGAGACTGTGGACTCTGAGAAACAAACTGAGTGTTTTGGAGGTGAGGATGGTGGGGCATTGGGTGAGCCTGGTGGTGGGTATTAAGGAGGGCACGTATTGCATGGAGCACTGGGTGTGGTGCATAAATAATGAATCTTGGAATACTGAAAAAAATAAAACAAAGTTTTTAAAAATGGGTTACACTGAAAATAAAAAATTTAATAAAAAAATGGGCAGATAATACAGCATAAGGACGAAGTCAGTGGTATTATAACAGCAGTATATGGTGTCAGACGGTAGCTACACTTGTGGGGAGCATAGCATAATGTATAGAATTGTCAAATACTATGTGGTACACCTGAAACTAATGTAACATTGCGTGTCAACTATGCTTCAATAAAAATATTTTAAAATGGGCAGAAAAAATATTAGCAGGTGCATATAAAATAGCAAGTCATTTGGGATGGATTACTATAGAATACTATTTTTGTTCATTCCAGATTATGAATTCAGGGAATGATCATTCTTATTTGGTAAGGAAGACAAATTGTTTCCCTCATATGGAAGAAAAAAACACCACTATTCTGGGCCATGGCTCTTTAGAACAGGCTCTATCAGCCCACCTCCCTTGGGGATGGTGGGATGGGTGAAGCTGTGTCCCAGTGTGGCTGCAGGCAGAGACACTGAAGGAAGCCTTTCACTCCTGGGGTGATCAGGGAGCTGACATAGGTTGCTGAGGTGACTTTTGAGGGGAAGAAGAAAGATTCTTGCTCATGGACACTGGACTGCTCTGCAATGAGGATGGATAATGAGGATGGGCTGCTCTGGATGTGTGGGGTGAAGATGAGATGAAGGTAACCAGGAGAGAGGGAGGTTGTTGGCAAGGCATTGGAGGCTGTGTTCATCATTCATTCCTTCATTTGACAAGAGTTTACTGAGTGCCCAAGGGGTGGGGCCCTCTTCCAAGCTATGTGGTCACAGCAATGCTAAGTTCCAGTGGAGAGAAGCAGCCAATCAACAAGGACTAAGACAAACATCCATCTTAGCTACAAAGGAAGGCAGAGTGACTGGTTGGGGCTCATCAGAGAAGGCCCTGGGATGAGGGTGACTGTGGGATCGAGCAACACAAAGAGGAGGAACCAGACATGACAGCTGAGTGGCCTTCCCACTGTGCTAAGACACTGCGAGTATGAGGCCTGGAGGTCGAGCAAGCCAGGTTCCAATGAAAGAATAGGCCAGGAAGCCTGGAGCCCAGGAAGGAAGTGCAAGTGGAGAGGCTGCACTGGGTTGGGGACAATTGATGTGCATGAAAATTGGATAGTTTTGAGTGAGGGAGAGACGTGACTGGTTGTTGCTAGAAGCTTCCTCAGGCTGCCATGTAGAGAACTGTCAGCAGAGGTGCCATGGTAGGAGAGGGAGTCTCTTGGAGTCACCACACTCCTGGTCCTTCACCCCGGCTCCCAAGGCCTCAGGGTGTGTGGGTGGTTCTGTGCTAGCTGCCACTTCTTCTCCTGATGGAACACAAGGAAGGACAGTCCTTCCAGAATAGCTAAGGCTGCTCACTCCAGTGTGATGGCTGTAGACTCCTGAAGGCAGGGGAAAGCAGGGGGCTTATTCTAGTGTGGACCCGTATTTGTCCAGATTCATTCAAATGAAAATGATGGAAACCCAAGTCAACAGGCTCAAGTGAACCTTGAAAGAGGATCAACAAATTACTGGCCCTTGCTGTCAAAAAGTCGAGGGATTTCAGTCATAGCTGGATCCAGGGGCTTAAACAATATTGACAGGAATCGTTTTTGCTTTGTCTCTACTTTCGTCTGTGCTGACTTCATTCTGAGGTAGAAGGTCCCCATGTGGTGGAAGGGATGCCATCGGCACTTTCAGACTAAACCTCCTTTCAGCTGAGGAAAGGTCTTTACCCAAATGAGACTCCTTGTGGGAGTCCCAGAGGTAAGCCAGACCAAGAAGGAGGTGCTGTGACTGATGTTGTGGATGTCCCTTTTGCTCACTGTCCTCTTCCCTTCAGACTTGACAGTAGCTTCTGACAGAGCTCTGGAGACCACACCTTCAGTCCCTGTTTCTCCCACCCACCGCCCGAAGCAGTAGCCCTGTCTATTCTGGTTCTTTCTGCTAATGACCTTACAGACCCTTCCCCAGAACCCCCAGCCATACTGAGAGCCTGGCCAGAGTGGCTTCTGGGCATCACACACACACCTTGCCTAGGGAGCATGCCCTGGAAACATGACATGCCCCTGCCTCACTGGGGACAAAGATTGTGTCAAGGCCCTCATAGTCCCACAGTAGAGGAGGTGTAATATGGGGAAGTCACCTTATCCACATACCCTAACCTCTGTCCTACTTCTGCCCACAAGATGCCAGAAGCCACTGTGCTCTTTTGAGTCAGACCAGCATGCTCATCTAGAATACAGGTTCTGGGGATAGATCGCCTGAGGTGCTCGCTGTGTGACTTTGGGTGGGTTTCTTGAACTTTCTGTGCCTCAGTATCCTCATCAGTAAAGTGGGGCTACTGCTAGGGCTTCTGTGAGGGCTAACTGAAGTAACTCAGCAGATACCTGGGACGTAGCAGGTGCTCCCCACACACTAGCTCTGGTCTTCATCAGGTGTGATGGAGCATGGGGCATGCTGGGCAGAGGTTTGGTGGCAGCTGATAGTAACCAACTCCAGCTCATCCTAAAACATGTAAAACATGTACCACCTGGGGATTGGGCCCAGGCTTTGGAGCCATAAGATTGTCTGACGTCCTGGGGTCCAATCAGCATCACACCCAAGGTCCCAGATCCACTTCCACACACTTCGCTGAACTTCAGGCTCCAGGCTGAGTACCACATCCTTGCACTTGATGAAGGTACACCACTTAAGGAGTAAGCCTGCACAAGGAAGGGTAGAACACCCACCTTTCTCCTGGAACATTTAGCTTCTGGGGGACACAGCACTTAGGGTGACCCCTCCTTTCCACCCACACACTGGGAATGCAACAGCAGCTCAATGCTGTGGGGGCCCCACACCATGTGCTCCAAGCCTCCTTGGAAAAGGCCCCAGGGACACTGAAGGTGTTATTACTATTATTACTGACCATAAAATACTCGACAAATGACTGTGGATCTGTGGGCAAGGAGGAGTCTTCCTTCCTGGGGAGAGATTTGAGGGCTGGTTTAAGAGCTTTTTGGAGCCCCTAGGTCCAGCAGAGGGAGCAGGCTCTGCAGAAGCTTTCAGGAGCAGAGCTGTTGGGGCTGTGAAGTCTTTGATTACCTACATCTGTTTGTATGGAAACTTCTGGGAGCTGCGGAGGGGAGAGGGAAGTGTAGACAGCCAGAGTCGGTGGCTTCCTTGCCAGATTGTTGGTGGGGCCTGGGCCACACAGACCTGGCCTGGGCTCTGCAGCATGGGGTGCTAAGTGATCCGAGAGCAGAGAGCAGGATGGAACCCAGGAGAGGAATTAGGGTTTGATGCCCTTGCTTGTGTGCAGCAAGAGAAAATAACCCTGAGAAGTGTGAATTCATTGGCTCAGTCATTGGCACGTGGTACTGTCCTGGCCTCCTGGTGGGCTAGGGGGGATCCGAGGCCTGTCCATGGCAGCAGAGGCCGAAAGGCCTCCGAGCAGGGTGGGGGTCCATGCAGGCTCACTCCACTGAGGAAGCCCTTCCTGCTGTTCTGCACCCAGGGTGCTCTAAGCAGTGCTCACTTTTGGCAGGTTCTGTCTGTAGCCAGCTGGGCTGTCTGCCTGCATGACTCTGGGCTTCTCACCCTCTGTGGTGGGGGCGGGTGTGTCCTTGTTTCCATTGCGTCTTGTTGCTGCTTGCTGCTGTATGAGGGTTGGTCCTTGTCAGGGCTGTGGGACACAGACAGACACACACACACACACACACACACACACACACACACACACACACAGATTAATAAGAGAAGAGACAAGAACCAAAATATTCTTTCAATTGATGCAGAAAAAGCATTTGACAAAACACAGCATTCTTTTTTTTTCAAAGATTTTATTTATTTATTTATTTATTTACTTACTTACTTACTTATTTGAGAGAGAGACACAGTGAGAGAAGGAACACAAGCAGGGAGAGTGGGAGAGGGGGAAGCAGGCCTCCCACTCAGCAGTGAGCCCAACATGGGGCTTGACTCCAGACCCAGAGATCATGACCTGAGCAGAAGGCAGACACATAATAATTGATCCACCAAGGAACCCCAAAACACAGCATCCCTTCAGGATTAAAACTCTCCAGATTGTAGGGATTTAGGGAACATTTCACAATTTCATAAAAACCATCTATGAAAAGCCTACAGTGAATATCATTCTCAATGGGGAAAAGCTGAGAGCCTTTTCTTTTCTTTTCTTTTCTTTTTCTTTCTTTCTTTCTTTCTTTCTTTCTTTCTTTCTTTCTTTCTTTCTACTTTTATTAATATATAAACCTTTTCCATAGGATCAGGAACACTACAAGGATGTCCACTCTCACCACTGTTGTTTATCATAGTACTAGAAGTCCTGAAACAGCAATCAGAAAACAAAAAGAAATAAAAGGTGTTCAAACTGGCAAGGAAGAAGTCCAACTCTCTCTCTTCACAGATGACATGATATTTTATGTGGAAAACTCCAAGGGCTCCACCCCCAGATTACTAGAGCTCATACAGCAATTCAGTAATGTGGCAGGACACAAAATCAATGCACAGAAATCAGTTGCTTTCCCATTCACTAACAGTGTAACTGTAGAAAGGGAAATTAGGGAATTGATTCCATCTACTAAGGCACCAAATTCCCTTAGATACCTCGGAATAAACCTAACCAAAGAGGTAAAGAATTTATACTCGAGGAACTATAGAACACTCATGAAAGAAATGGAAGAAGACACAAAAATATGGACAAACATTCCATGCTCATGGATCAGAAGAATAAACATTGTTAAAAAGTCTATGATGTCCAGGGCAATCTATACTTTCAATGCCATCCCAATCAAAATACCAATGACATTTTTCTAAGTGCTGGAACAAACAATCCTAAAATTTGTATGGAACCAGAAAAGACCCCAAATCACCAAGGAAATGTTGAAAAAGAAAAACAAAGCTGGGGGCATCACATTGCCTGATTTCAAGCATTATTACAAAGCTATGATAAACAAGACAGCATGGTACTGGTGCAAAAACAGACGCATAGACCAATGGAACAGAGTAAAGGGCCTAGATATGGACCTTCAACTCTGTGGTCAAATAATCTTCAATTAAGGAAGGAAAAATTATCCAATGGAAAAAAGACAGTCTCTTCAATAAATGGTGCAGGGAAAATTGGACAGCTACATAGAGAAGAATGAATCTCAACCATTCCCTTACACCATACACAAAGATAAACTCACAATAGATGAAAGACCTCAATATTAGACAGGAATCCATCAAAATCCTAGAGAAGAACATAGGCAGTAACCTCTTTGACACTGGCCGCAACAACTCCTTTCAAGACACGTTTCCAAAGGCAAGGGAATCAAAAGCAAAAATGAACTTTTGGGACTTCATTAAGATCAAAAGCTTCTGCACAACAAAGGAAACAGTCAACAAAACAAAGAGGCAGTCACAGAAAGAGAGAAAATTTTTACAAATGGCACTACAGACAGAGTGCTGATATCCAAGATCTGGAAAGAACTCGAACTCAGCACCCAAAAGACAGATAATCAAGTCAAAAAATGGGCAGAGGACATGAACAGACACTTCTCCAATGAACACATACAAATGGCTAGCAGACATGTGAAAAAATGTTCATCATCATTAGCCAGCAGGGAAGTTAAAATCAAAACCACATTGAGATACCACCTTACACCAGTTAGAATGGCAAAAATTAACAAGGCAGGAAAGAACGAATATTGGAGAGGATGTGGAGAAAGGGGAACCCTCTTACACTGTTGGTGGAAATGCAAGTTGTTGCAGCCACTTTGGAAAATAGTGTGGAGATTCCACAAAAAATTAAAGCTACCCTATGATCCTGCAATTGCACTACTGGGTTTTAACCCCATCCCGATGTTCATAGAAGCAATGTCCACAATAGCCAAACTGTGGAAGGAGCTGAGATGCCCTTAAAAGATGAATGGATAAGAAGATGTGGTCCATATATACAACGCAATATTACTCAGCCTCCAGAAAGGATGAATACTCAACTTTTGCATCAATATGGATGGGACTGGAGGAGATTCTACTGAGTGAAATAAGTCAAGCAGGAAAAGTCAATTATCATATGGTTTCACTTACTTGTGGAACATAAGGAAGAACACGGAGGACATTAGGAGAAGGAAAGGAAAAGTGAAGGGGGGCGGGTATTGGAGGGGAGATGAACCATGAGAGATTGTGAACTCCGGGAAACAAACTGAACATTTTAGAGGGGAGGCGTTTTGGGGAAAGGATGAGCCTGGTGGTGGGTATTAAGGAGGGCATGAATTGCAGGGAACACTGGGTATTATACGTAAACAATGAATCTTAGAACACTACATCAAAAACCAATGATGTATGGTGACTAACATAACACAATAAAAAATTTTAAAAGGGGCACCTGGGTGGCTCAGTGGTTTAAGCCTCTGCCTTCGGCTCGGGTCATGGTCTCAGGGTCCTGGGATCGAGCTCTGCATTGGGCTCTCTGCTCAGCAGGAGCCTGATTCCCCCTCTCTCTGTCTGCCTCTCTGCCTAGCTCTGATTTCTCTCTGTCAAATAAATAAAATCTTTAAAAAAATTTTTTTTAAATAGTGGAAAAAAAGAATACTACAAAGATGTTCAGCATCACTAC
The DNA here is from genome assembly GCF_963455335.1 of Martes martes. Classification (NCBI taxonomy): domain Eukaryota; kingdom Metazoa; phylum Chordata; class Mammalia; order Carnivora; family Mustelidae; genus Martes; species Martes martes. The sequence continues at coordinate 37,602,601 of NC_137905.1, forward strand.
TGTGGTTCAACTTAGTACCAAAAATTCTATCCTCAGCAATCAGATAACAAAAAGCAATAAAATGCATCCAAATAAGCAAAGAGGTCAAACTCTCACTCTTCAGATACATCATGTGCATGTAGAAAACCCAAACAATATATACCCAGTAGTGCAATCGCTGGGTCATAGGGTAGCTCTATTTTCAGTTTTTTGAGGAACCTCCACACTGTTTTCCAGAGTGGTTGCACCAGCTTGCATTCCCACCAGCAGTGTAGGAGGCTTCCCCTTTCTCTGCATCCTCGCCAACATCTGTCATTTCTGACTGGTGTGAGGTGGTATCTCATTGTGGTTTTGATATTTATTTCCCTGATGCCAAGTGATGTGGAGCATTTTTTCCTGTGTCTGTTCGCCATCTGGATGTCTTCTTTGCAGAAATGTCTGTTCATGACCTCTGCCCATTTCTTGATTGGATTATTTGTTCTTTGGGTGTTGAGTTTGCTAAGCTCTTTATAGATTTTGGATACTAGCCCTTTATCTGCTATGTCGTTTGCAAATATCTTCTCTCATTCTGTCAGTTGTTTTTGGTTTTGTTAACTGTTTCCCTTGCTGTGCAAAAGCTTTTGATCTTGGTGAAATCCCAATAGTTCATTTTTGCCCTTGCTTCTGTTGCCTTCCCTGAGTATATATCCTAAAGATACAAACATGGTGCTCTGAAGGGGCATGTGCACCCAAATGTTTATAGCAGCAATGTCCACAATAGCCAAACTATGGAAAGAACCTAGATGTCCATCAACAGATGAATGGATAAAGAAGATGTGGTATATATATACAATGGAATACTATGCAGCCATCAAAAGAAATGAAATCTTGCCCTTTGCGACGACGTGGATGGAACTAGAGGGTATTATGCTTACCGAAGTGAGTCAGTTGGAGAAAGACAACTATCATATGGTCTCCCTGATATGAGGAAGTGGAGATGCAACATGAGGGTTTGGGGGGTAGGAAAAGGAAAAATGAAAGAAGATGGGATTGGGAGGGAGACAAACCATAAAAGGTTCATTCTCAAAAAATAGACTGAGGTTTGCTGGGGGGAATGGGGACGGGAGAGGGTGGTGGGGATATGGACATTGGGGAGGGTATGTGCTATGATGAGTGCTGTGAAATGTGTAAACCCAGCAAGTCACAGACCTGTACCCCTGGGGATAAAAACACATTATATGTTTATTTAAAAATTTAAAAATAAAAAAAAAGAAAACCCAAAAGACTCTACTCCAAAATTGCTATAACTGATACAGGAATTCAGCAATGTGTGTGCATATTTATATGTTGAATATTATGGTATATATATGTGTGTGTGTATATGGCATATATACTCCCAAAGTACTTTCCCATTCAAAGGAGGAAATGAAGAAAATGAAACAAAAAGACTTTGTGTGAAAGAGGCCCAGCGAGGGGTTTGAGCCAGGTGGAGCCAGGTTAGAGTGCGGACCCTGATACTCCCTACCTGGGTGGCCTTGGGCAGACCAACCTCTTGCAGCTATCTGTAATACAGCAGTGGCAACCATGCCTAGGTGGGAGGACAGTGTCAGGATTATGTGGGCTGATTCATAGAAAGGCCCCAGAGCCTTTTTCAGATTTCAGATGGTTCAAGGCCAGCCTGTGTGTGTGTGTGTGTGTGTGTGTGTGTGTGTGTGTGTCAGGATGCTGGGTGGGAGGGAATCTTCTCCATACTCCCTCTGAAGGACTGCCTGCAAACCTACCACACACACCTCTGCCCCCTCCCAAGAGGTTCCCTGACCTCAGATTTGTCATCAGCAGATCAGCCTGGTACTTGCAAGAAACCAAGTCTTCATGTTGGCATTTGCCTTCCCTGTGGCTGGCAGATGGGCTTTCTGTGACCAGAATCCGTGTTGTAGAAAAATCTGATTCTGAAACAGGGGTGAAATGGGGAGGGGAGACCCCATTTCCACCCTCTGAGCTCTATCCCCATCAGAGTACTCTTCCTCCCTCCTCCCTCCTTACTGGCTTCCTTGTTGCTCATGGACAAAGGCAAGCTTGGAGTGGGAGGGGAAGCAGGACTGGCTTCCTTCCTCAATCTGGCAATCCCCGAGAAATCAGGAGGATGGGCTTTCCAGCAAGGACTCAGGAGTTGGGGTGACAAACCTTTCTTCCACAAGAGTCTATTGATACTCTAAAGTCTAAAATGATTCTCACATGGAAATTAAACCAGCTCTGTCTTGCATTGAGGCAGGCACAGTGCTACGTCTTGCTGTGGTGTGAAGCTGTTGAACCCAGCCAGAGGTGAGCCACATCCTCTCACGCCCTCCCACACACACACACCAGGACACCTACTGGCCCTCCAGGTCCTCAGAGCCCTGGGCTCCTGCCTTGGGATGGTCTGCCTAGGCTGAGAGGAGGTTGGAAGCAAGTAGTCCTTGCATGATGATGCTTTATTAGACCCTCTGGGTTTGTATGAAGTCATTCAGAGCAGGTGGGAAGCTAGGCTCTTTGATGGACTAGAATGTGAAATGGCTATTTCCTGCTTCCTTTCCACACATTTTCTTGCCCTGCAGAAAGTGTTTCCAGATTGCAGGTCAATAATTGTGCAGAAACCCTGTTCTAGGAGTGGTGCCTGGGCAGAGTGTCCTGGCCAGGGAGCCAGCCTTAAAGACCATGCTTGGGATCTTCATATGCCTGGAATAGGAAGCTCACTGCAGCCCCCAGAGGGGCCTTCCCATGTCCGAGCTTCATCTCCCTTTTCCCCGGGAAATGGACAGATATTGCATTCCCTGCAAGGGGCAGCCAATAGTGAGCAAAGGGGCAGGAAGCTCAGAGGTGTGCTGGCAGGTCCAGGACACATGGTGCCAGAGCAGGGGCAGGCACTCCTGACTTCTCCTCCAGTCCCTTGAGCACCCCTGTAGAGCCTGCCCCTTCATTGCCTCTACACCCCACATGGTCAAACAGACATTTTTGCGGGGGTGCTTGTTTGCACTTTCTGAACTCAAGGACTAAGGAGTCAATGTCAGATGTCTGGGTCATGGTCTCTTAGAGTCTTGCTATCCAAAGTGAGGTGCACTTATGGAGAATCACGGATTCAGATGGTGCCAGAGCCCAGGACACTAATTATCTCTTCTGTAATGGCAGAGGGGTTCTGAACCCTGACTGTGGTGATCCAGTAGACCTAGAGACTTGTTCTAGAGGCTCAAAATTCTCCCGCAGGATTGAGAGGATGATTTCTACAGGAGTGTCTGGTTCTGGATTGTCCTTGGGTCAAAAAGAGATGTAACCAAGAGTTTTTGAGCAACAGGGTCTGCCCCAAACTGTGTCAAGATCTTTTAGGGACTGTTTGCATGAAAAGGGGAGTGAAGGAAAGAAAGCACCCTTCCAGCCTTGGGTCCAGTTGAAGCCAAGAGGAGAAGCACCAGCTCATGGTCACTTTGACTTGGCTTCCGGGTCCTGTCAGGTGTCCCGTCAGTGTTGTGGCTCTCCATGCCCACTGACCCTGGGGCAGAGGCCACCCTGCCTTTGCCCTGTGAGCCTGCCAGCTTCCCACCAGTGTGGATAACACTTTCCTGACCACAGAGAATTGTTCAAAGGTCACTATTCCAAAGGTCCATCTGTCTGTCTATCCAAACACGTGCAAACCTCTGGAATTCTTTGGTTTACTTTATTCTCTGGTTGTTCCATCTTACTGGTCATCCTTAGGGCCATCCTGCTCCTACCTTTATTATCCCCGATGCAGAACTGGATGGGGGTTAGGAGCAGTTGCTTACAGAAAAGCCAGTCAGTGGTGTGTATCAGTAACAGAACACTCATTTAGAGCCATCAGGTCTCGGGGCTGTGTGTTCCAGACTCACAACAGGTGCTTTGCATCCATTCTCCTCAGACATTTCTAGAATCCAGATTATAGGTGGATTATCTCCCTTTACAGGTGAGGAATGTGATGCTCCATTCAGGGTCACGGGACAGGTGTGGGCACAGGCCAGGGTGGTCACAGATCTCAGTACTTTCCCCTTCTCAGGCTTGGCATGAGCTCTGTTGCCCTATCACATGACAGAGGACTCGAGGCTGGGACATTCTGCCCTCTGCCAGGCTCTGTGCCCGGGGGGTGCCTGAGCCGGCAAGAAGGCTGAGGACACAAGAGAGGGAACGTTTGCCTTACTTGTGATGAACAGATGCAGCTTGTGGCTGGGCCTGTTCCATAATCTGTCATAAATGAGAAGTTATGCAGAGGGCAAGGAAGACCTCTTGTCCATTCTGCGGGTTCTGTGTGCTTATTAACTAGCAGCTCCCCGACTTCTCTGTAACAAGGAACCCATCACATTGCTGTGTGCTGTCGATTCTGCATACAGCAGAGCTCCTGTTCTCCACATGAGGATGTCCTCCAAACTCTAGCAAGAGTGATATTTGGGTGCAAATACTCTGATGCTCATTAGAACTCTCCCTTTGAAATGCTTCCTTCGAGGCTCGCCAAGAAACCTCTCAAGGTGGAAGATGTCATGAAGCTGCTGTGCTGCATCGCTGAGGAGAGGGAAAAGAAGGGGTGCGTGGAGCAAGCTGTGGGTGGAGTAATCGGTGATCTGGTCAGAGGCCCATCTGGAGCTGCTGTTGGTAAGCCTTGCTGGGACAGCCAGACTTTGAAACCACAGAGACCTCACAAAAGTCTCCGTCCTGTGGGATATGTTTGCTGAGTTGCGGTTGCTTCCGTGACATGATCTTTGTGTCCCTAATTCATCCTATTGAAAACATGTAGAGGGGCACCTGGGTGGCTCAATCCTTAAGCATCTGCCTTTGGCTCAGGTCATGATCCCAGGGTCCTGAGATCCAGCCCCACATTGGGCTCCCTGCTCTGTGTGTGGCTTCTCCCTCTCCCACTCCCTCTGCTATGTCCCTTCTCTAGCTGGTTTTTTTTTTCAGTCAAATAAATATATAAGAATAATTCAAAAAAGAAAACACATAGAAATGGCTAGAAGACACATGAAAAAAATGTTTAATGTCACTAGCCATAATGGGCAGAAGATATGAACAGACACTTCTCCAATGAAGACATACAAATGGCTACCAGACACATGAAAAAAATGTTCATCATCACTAGACATCAGGGAGATTCAAATCAAAACCACATTGAGATACCACCTTACACCAGTTAGAATGGCCAAAATCAGCAAGACAGGAAACAACGTGTGTTGGAGAGGATGTGGAGAAAGGGGAACCCTCTTACACTGTTGGTGGGAATGCAAACTGGTGCAGCCACTTTGGAGAACAGTGTGGAGATTGCTCAGGAAATTAAAAATAGAGCTTCCCTATGATCCTGCAATTGCACTACTGGGTATTTACCCCAAAGATACAGATGGAGTGAAAAGAAGGGCCATCTGTACCCCAATGTTTATAGCAGCCATGGCCACGGTTGCCAAACTGTGGAAAGAACCAAGATGCCCTTCAACGGATGAATGGATAAGGAAGATGTGGTCCATATACACTATGGAGTATTATGCCTCCATCAGAAAGGATGAATACCCAACTTTTGTAGCAACATGGACAGGACTGGAAGAGATTATGCTGAGTGAAATAAGTCAAACAGAGAGAGTCAAGTATCATATGGTTTCACTTATTTGTGGAGCATAACAAATAATATAGAGGACAAGGGTAGATGGAGAGGAGAAGGGAGTTGAGGGAAATTGGAAGGGGAGGTGAACCATGAGAGACTATGGACTCTGAAAAACAACCTGAGGGTTTTGAAGGGGTGGGGGGTGGGAGGTTGGGGGAACTAGGTGGTGGGTATTAGGGAGGGCACAGATTGCATGGAGCACTGGGTGTGGTGAAAAAACAATGAATACTGTTATGCTGAAAATAAAAAAAAATAAAATAAATAAAAATTTTAAAAATGCTATTCAGATACTTCTACTGCAAAGACAAAGTTCAAGTGTGCATAACTGCAGTGGTTCAGTTTTCAAGGCCTCTGAAAACACTAGAACATTGAAACCTCCATGGTATTTTATCTCCTCAAGAGAGAGAGCTTGAGTGGATTCCACAGTTGTTTGAAGTTCCTGGTGTTGGGTATTGTGGAGGGCACATATTGCATGGAAGCACTGGGTGTGGGGCAAAAACAATGAATCTTGAAACACTGAAAAGAAATTTAAAAAATAAAATTAAAAAAAACAAACAAAAAAACAAACAAAAAAATGTCACTAGCCATCAGGGAAATTCAAATCAAAAAACAATGAATACTGTTACGCTGAAAATAAATAAAAAATTTAAAAAAAAAAAGTTAGTGAGAAAATGAGTATTATGGACTGGAAGGGGCAGCTTAGAGCACTGACAGTTATGTTATGGGATGCCCAAAGACAGTGGGCAGCCCTCAAGATCTTTCCTCACTCTGGATTTGGAGAATAGGAAATAAAATTGTGATTAATTTGAAAAAAAAAAACACACTGAGAAGCCACCTTACACCAGTTAGACTGACAACAATTAACAGGGCAGGAAACAAGTGTTGGAGAGGATATGGGGAAAGGGGAACACTCTTATGCTGTTGGTGGGAATGCAAGTTGATGCAGCCACTCTGAAAAACAGTGTGGATTTTCCTCAAAAAATTAAAAATAGAGCTACCTTATGACCCTGCAATTGCACTACTGGGTATTTACCCTAAAGATATAGATGTAGTGAAAAGAAAGGCCATATGTAACCCAATGTTCATAAGAGCAGTGTCCACAGTGTGGAAAGAGCTGAAGTGCCCTTCAATAGGTGAATGGATAAAGAAGATGGGGTCCATATATATAACATAATATTACACAGCCATTAGAAAGGATGGATACCCAATTTTTTCATCAATATGAATGAGACTGGAGTAGATTATGCTCAGTGAAATAAGTCAAACAGAAAGAGTCAAATAATATATGTTTTCACTTACTGGTGGAACATAAGGGAGAACACGGAGGACATTAGGAGAAGGAAGAGAAAAGTGAAGGCAGCGGGCATCGGAAGGGGAGAGGAACCATGAGAGACTGTGGTCTCTGAGAAACAAACTTGGGATTTTAGGGGAGGGGAATGGGGGATGGTTGAGCCTGGTCGTGGGTATCAAGGAGGGCATGAAGTGCATGGAGCACTGGGTGTTATATGCAAACAATGAATCTTGGAACACTACATCAAAAACTAATGATGTATTGTATGGTGACTAACAGAACACAATTTAAAAAAATAATGCTTCTTCAAAGAAAAAAAAAGAAAAGAAAACACAGGCTTCTGAGTGTGAAGGTCTCAGAAATGCAGGGCATTCTTGTACATGGCATGTGAGTCATGCAGACCTGGAGGGCCCTCTCCCCTCAGGAATATGTCCCAGCCTCTGAAGTTATCAGGGTGTCCTGGGTCCCTTGGATGGTCTCCTTCCCCTGTCACCATTACATGTCACTGCAGAGGGGAAGCAGGGAGGAAGCTGGGAGTGGCTGAGAACCTCCTAGGAGCAGATGCTGTCTGGTCATTTCACATGAGCTCATTCATGAAGACCACCCCATTCTGAAACCAACAGTCTAATGCAGAAAAAGCAGCAAACTCTCCTGGGTGGACATCCCTGTCCCCGTTTTTGCCACCTCCTTCTACTTGAGAGCCAGTTTTTGGCTATGAATGGAGGTTTGGCTGATTTTCCCCATCATTTCTTGAAGCTAGGAAGGGTTGCCTCCTTGGACTTAGGAGTAGGAAGGATTCTGGTGTGGTGTCCCCCTTGGGCCAGGGTGGCATCAAAAAGCGGGCTGCTGTGTGGGTCTGATGTGAGGAGGGGCTGGATTATACCTCTGGTGAGGTGCCTTGGATGGACCCTGCAACACAGGGGAGCAGCAAAGACATGGTCTGCCACACTGGGCACAGCAGATACATCACTGAATGCCTGCTCTGTGCCAGTCAGCTTGTGCTGGGACATGGGAGAGCTCACAGTATGTCTTCCAGTCCTCCCATGAACACAGGCTGGAGAGGAGACTGCCTGTCTGCCCAGGCTGGCTTCTGTTTCCAGCTGCCGGCATGGCTTCCTGACCTGTTCTGCCTTTCTGTGGCAGGATTGTCATTCAAGGACATTTCATGATGCAGAGGTTCATGGGGAGTAAATCAGTGTGTGGGTGACCCCAGACCTTCCACCTGTACATTTCCCTTTCTCACCTATGAATTAGTGAGTCCTGACTTCAGCCTCTCACCATCCAAGGAGCAGCCAGTGAGGGAAGAAATGTGGCCATTGCCTCCTTCCTCAGTGATACTCTACATCTTTGTGCCCCACCCCCAACTAATGTGGTCAGGGGAGGGCTTGATGGGATCATTTATCCTATAGCTGTTCCCAGATGCCATTGTGGGAGCACATATCTTATTCATATTCATATCTCGAAGCTGGTAGAGAACAGGACATCTGCCAAGGGAACCTGGGGACTTACTACCTGAAGCCACTAGTCGTGGGTGGATCATCATTTTATCCAGAAAACCAAGGAATTTTCTCTTGTGCAAAGAGTTAGTAATTTGCTGGTCAATATTCCTGGTGACTTTTTGCATGAAGTGTTGTTCTAAATCAAATACTGGTTTAGTGCAAATGAGTGCATGTCTTGTTGGCACGGAGTGCTTCATGGCTGTTGTGGGGAAAGTTCAGTAAAACTTCTAAATGACTAGTTTTCCCCCCCCAAAATCCTCCCTTCTTTTGGAGCAGAGGGGAAGGGTGACCAGGGACAGTGTTCAGTCTCCTGGGCCTGATGCTGGCCTGGGATCAGCCCCAGGGGAGCTGTGTGTTTCCAGAGGCCTCCACACTTGGCTTCCTGAGTGGGTGCAAGTTTTACTGCCTGTTGGTGGGGTCCAGACCACAACCGGTTCTCTGGCCTGGGCTCTATTCTCTCAGATAAACCTTCAACTTTGCAATAGGAGTAGAATTACAGACACATTGCTGAGACTGTGCAGAGAAGGCCCAGACATCCCTCACCCAGTTCCCGTAACATTACTACCACGGTGCACTCGTGAAAAGTATGAAGTTAACACTGATGGATCACTATTAACTGGTCTCCAGACTTTATTTGTACTTTTCCAGTTTGGGCATTAAGATCTTTTCATTTGTCTTAAGATCTTTCCCAGAATCCAGGTCAAGAGATCACAGTGCATTTAATCCTCGTATGTCCTTAGTCTCCCCAGCTCTGTAACAGTTCCTCAGACTTGGCTTGTTTTCATGATCTGGTACTGTTGAGGAGTACCAGGCAGGTATTTGTAGAATGCTTCTCTGTTTGGGTCTGCCTGATGCTTTCTCACGCTTAGCCCAGGGTTGTGGAGCTCGGGGAAGCATACTGCAGACAGAGGCGGAGCACCTGTCTCATAGCGTCATTTCAGGGACATGTGACATCCACAGTCCTCCCCAGCAATGTCCATCTTGATCACCTGATTAAAGTGGTCTTTGCCAGGTTTGTCCATTTTGAAGTCAATGTCTCCCCTTTCCACACTCTGCTCTTTCAAAGAGAGTCTCTAAGTCCATCTATTAATATCTGATCATCAATATTTAATAATCATGAGACTTCTCAGGATATACATCTTGCATTCCGTGTGGTAACAATGAACTTGAACATTGGGGTGCAGGTGCTCCTTCTTTTCATTACATCTGTATCTTTGGGATAAAGCCCAGTGGTGCAATTTCTGGATCATACTGTAGCTCTATTTTTAACTTCTTTGGGAACCTCCATACCGTTTTCCAGAGTGGCTGTAACAGATTGCCTTGCCACCAACAGTGTAGAAGGTTTCCCCTTTCTCCACATCGTCTCGAACATTTGTTGTTTCCTGCCTTGTTAATTTTAGCCATTCTGACTGGTGGTGGTATCTCATTTTAGTTTTTATTTCTATTTCCCTGATGGCATGTGATGTGGAACATTTCTTCATATGTCTGTTGGCCATTTGTATGCTTTCTTTTGAGAAATAACTGCTCATGCCTTCTGCCCATTTCTTGACTGGATTATATTTGTTCTTTATAGATCTTGGATATCAGCCCTTTGTCTGCAGTGTCATCTGTAAATATCTTCTACCATTCTGTAGGTTGCCTTTTAGTTTTGTTGATGGTTTCCTTTGCTGTGCAGAAGCTTTTTATATTGATGAAGTCCCAATACTTCATTTCTGCTTTTGTTTCCTTTGACATTGGAGATGTGTCTAGGAAGAAGTTGACATGGTTGAGGTCAAAGAGTTTCCTGCCTATGTTCTTCGCTAAGATTTTGATGGATTCTTGTCTCACATTGAGGTCCTTCATCCCTGTTGAGTTTACCTTTGGGTAGTGTTAAGAAAATTTTCATTTTCATTCTTCTACATGTGGGTATCCAATTTTCCCAGCACTGTTTATTTAAGAGACTATATGTTTTCCATTCAGTTTTCCTTCCCGCTTTATCAAGGATTAGTTGATCATAGAGTTGAGGGTTCATTTCTGGGCTCTCTATTCTGTTCCATCAGTCTATGTGTTTGTTTTTGTGCCAGTACCATGCTGCCTTGATGATCCCAGCTTTGTAATATAGTTTGAAGTCAGACATTCTGATGCCCCTAGCATTGGCATTCTTTGCAGCATTCCTCTGGGTATCCAGGGTCTTTTCTTGTTCCATATAAATTTTAGGATTGTTTGTTCCACCTCTGTGAAAAATGCCAATGGCATTTTTATAGGAATTGCATTGAATATGTAGATTGCTCTGGACAGCATACACATTTTTTTTTACCCACTTTTTTTTTAATTAAATTTTTTATTTATTTTCAGCGTAACAGTATTCATTGTTTTTTCACCACACCCAGTGTTCCATGCAATCTGTGCCCTCCCTAATACCCACCACCTGGTTCCCCCACCCTCCCACCCCGCCCCTTCAAAACCCTCAAGTTGTTTTTCAGAGTCCATAGTCTCTCATGGTTCACCTCCCCTTCCACTTTCCCTCAACTCCCTTCTCCTCTCCATCTACCCTTGTCCTCCATATTATTTGTTATGCTCCACCAATAAGTGAAACCATATGATACTTGACTTTCTCTGTTTGACTTATTTCACTCAGCATAATCTCTTCCAGTCCTGTCCATGTTGCTACAAAAGTTGGGTATTCGTCCTTTCTGATGGAGGCATAATACTCCATAGTGTATATGGACCACATCTTCCTTATCCATTCATCCGTTGAAGGGCATCTTGGTTCTTTCCACAGTTTGGCAACCGTGGCCATGGCTGCTATAAACATTGGGGTACAGATGGCCCTTCTTTTCACTACATCTGTATCTTTGGGGTAAATACCCAGCAGTGCAATTGCAGGGTCATAGGGAAGCTCTATTTTTAATTTCCTGAGGAATCTCCACACTGTTCTCCAAAGTGGCTGCACCAGTTTGCATTCCCACCAACAGTGTAAGAGGGTTCCCCTTTCTCCACATCCTCTCCAACACACGTTGTTTCCTGTCTTGCTAATTTTGGCCATTCTAACTGGTGTAAGGTGGTATCTCAATGTGGTTTTGATTTGAATCTCCCTGATGTCTAGTGATGATGAACATTTTTTTCATGTGTCTGGTAGCCATTTGTATGTCTTCATTGGAGAAGTGTCTGTTCATATCTTCTGCCCATTTTTTAATATGATTATCTGTTTTGTGTGTGTTGAGTTTGAGGAGTTCTTTATAGATCCTGGATATCAACCTTTTATCTGTACTGTCATTTGCAAATATCTTCTCCCATTCCGTGGGTTGCCTCTTTGTTTTGATGACTGTTTCTTTTGCTATGCAGAAGCTTTTGATCTTGATGAAGTCCCAAAAGTTCATCTTTGCCTTTGTTTCCTTTGCCTTTGGAGACATATCTTGAAAGAAGTTGCTGTGGCTGATATCAAAGAGGTTACTCCCTATGTTCTCCTTGAGGATTCTGATGGATTCCTGTCTCACGTTGAGGTCTTTTATCCATTTCGAGTTTATCTTTGTGTACGGTGTAAGAGAATGGTCAAGTTTCATTCTTCTACATATAGCTGTCCAGTTTTCCCAGCACCATTTATTGAAGAGACTGTCTTTTTTCCACTGGATATTTTTTCCTGTTTTGTCAAAGATTATTTGACCATAGAGTTGAGGGTCCATATCTGGGCTCTCTACTCTGTTCCACTGGTCCATGTGTCTGTTTTTATGCCAGTACCATGCTGTCTTGGTGATCACAGCCTTGTAGTAAAGCTTGAAATCAGGTAACGTGATGCCACCAGTTTTATTTTTGTTTTTCAACATTTCCTTAGCAACTCGGGGTCTCTTCTGATTCCATACAAATTTTAGTATTATTTGCTCCAGCTCTTTGAAAAATACTGGTGGAATTTTGATCGGAATGGCATTAAAAGTATAGATTGCTCTGGGCAGTATAGACATTTTAACAATGTTTATTCTTCCCATCCAAGAGCATGGAATGGTCTTCCATCTTTTTGTGTCTTCTTCAATTTCTTTTAGGAGTGTTCTGTAGTTCCTCGAGTACAGATCTTTAACCTCTTTGGTTAGGTTTATTCCGAGGTATCTTATGGTTTTTGGTGCTATAGTAAATGGAATCGATTCTCTAATTTGCCTTTCTGTATTTTCATTGTTAGTGTATAAGAAAGCCACTGATTTCTGGACATTGACTTTGTATCCTGCTACATTACTGAATTGCTGTATGAGTTCTAGGAGTTTGGGGGTGGAGTCTTTCGGGTTTTCCATATAAAGAATCATGTCATCTGCGAAGAGAGAGAGTTTTACTTCTTCCTTGCCAATTTGGATACCTTTTATTTCTCTTTGTTGTCTGATTGCTGTTGCTAGTACTTCTAATACTATGTTGAACAAGAGTGGTGAGAGTGGGCATCCTTGTCGTGTTCCTGATCTCAATGGGAAGGCTGCGAGCTTTTTCCCATTGAGAATGATATTTGCTGTGGGTTTTTCATAGATAGATTTGATGAAGTTCAGGAATGTTCCCTCTATCCCTGTACTTTGAAGCGTTTTAATCAGGAACGGATGCTGGATTTTGTCAAAAGCTTTTTCTGCATCGATGGAGAGGATCATGTGGTTCTTCTCTCTTCTCTTATTGATTTGTTCTATCACATTGATTGATTTGCGAATGTTGAACCATCCTTGTAACCCAGGGATGAATCCCACCTGGTCATGGTGGATAATCTTTTTAATGTGCTGTTGGATCCTGTTTGCTAGGATCTTGTTGAGAATCTTAGCATCCATATTCATCAGGGATATCGGTCTGAAATTCTCCTTTTTGGTAGGGTCTTTGCCTGGTTTGGGGATCAGGGTAATGCTGGCTTCATAAAAAGAGTCTGGAAGTTTTCCTTCTGCTTCAATTTTTTGAAACAGCTTCAGGAGAATAGGTATTATTTCTTCTTTGAAAGTTTGATAGAATTCCCCAGGGAATCCGTCAGGTCCTGGGCTCTTGTTTTTTGGGAGGTTTTTGATCACTGCTTCAATCTCGTTACTAGATATCGGTCTATTCAGGTTGTCAATTTCTTCCTGGTTCAATTTTGGGAGTTTATAGTTTTCCAGGAATGCATCCATTTCATCTAGGTTGCTTAGCTTATTGGCATATAACTGTTGATAATAGCTTCTGATGATTGTTTCTACTTCCTTGGTGTTAGTTGTGATCTCTCCCTTTTCATTCATAATTTTATTAATTTGGGCTTTCTCTCTTTTCTTTTGGATTAGTGTGGCCAATGGTTTATCGATCTTATTGATTCTTTCAAAAAACCAGCTTCTAGTTTCGTTGATACGTTCTACTGTATCTCTGGTTTCTACCTCGTTGATCTCTGCTCTAATCTTGATTATTTCCCTTCTTACGTGTGGAGTTGGTTTGATTTGTTGTTGATTCTCCAGTTCTTTAAGGTGTAGAGACAGCTGGTGTATTCTGGATTTTTCAATTTTTTTGAGGGAGGCTTCGATGGCTATGAATTTCCCCCTTAGGACCGCCTTTGCTGTATCCCATAGGTTTTGGAGTGAAGTGTCTTCGTTCTCATTGGTTTCCATAAATTGTTGAAGTTCTTCTTTGATCTCCTGGTTGATCCAAGCATTCTTAAGCAAGGTGGTCTTTAGCTTCCAGGTATTTGAGTTCCTTCTGAACTTTTCCTTGTGATTGAGCTCCAGTTTCAAAGCATACACATTTTAACAATACTTATTCTTCTAATCCATGAGTGTGAGATGTTTTTCCATCTTTCTGTGTCTTCCTCAATTTCTTTCATAAGTGTTATGTAGTTTTTAGAGTACAGATCCTTTACCTCTTTGGCCCAGTTTATTCCTAGGTGTCTTACATTTTTGGTGCAATTGTACATGGGATTGATTCCTTAATTTCTATTTCTTCAGGCTCATTTTTGGTGTAGAGAAATGCAACTGCTTTCTGTGCATTGATTTTGTATCCTGCCATGTTGCTGAACAGCTGTATAAGTCCTAGCAATTTGGGGGGTGCCAAATTTTGGGTTTTTCCACGTAAAGTATCATGTCAACCTGAATGAGTGAGAGTTTGACTTCTTCTTTGCCAATTTGAATGTCTCCTCTTTCTTTTTGTTGTCTGATTGCTAAGCCTAGGACTTCTAGCATTCTGTTGAACAACAGTGCCACTGCCCATTTAGACAGGGACCCAGCTCACCATCACCCACAGGCCCACTCATCCTTCTTCATTCCTTTCATCTACTGCCTGCCCCCTGAAGGCACTTGAGTTGGAGATTCCTGCCCCAGGGCACCTTTCTGTAGCAAACCTACATCCCACCTGATCAGAAAGAACTTTCCATTGACATAGGGGCCTCAAGTCGCAAAACCATACACCTTAAATTGATCATACATTTACACTTCAAAATAATGCCCTTTTAAGGTCACAGGAAGAGAAATAGTTGATTGAGTAAGCTCTATTTGATAGTTATCATCATACCCCTCTGGAGGGCTGGCATGAAAAACAGTTGCTTCCAGAGTTAAGGTCTCCCTTTCTGTCCACAGGGTCCTTTAGACATGGGACTTCACTGAAAATTTCCAGAGTTCAGGGGCAAAGTGCATATTATGAAGAAAACTCAACCTCACCACTGAGATGATTCTCCTTGCAAATGCACTGGCTTCTCAGCTCTGTCCTTTAAGATGAGAGTTTTGTGGGAAGCAGGAAACCTGTGGCCCTGGAGATTTCAGTTCTCAGAGCTGTGCAGTGGGAGATGTTTTGTGCTGCATCTGTGAGTGCACAGCTTAGGGAAGGGCACGTTGGGTGTCAGTTATCTGAGCCAAATGGAACAAGACCCCCAGAAACCGTTGCCTCCCACACCAAGTGGTGGAGCAGGCACAAAGCCAAGCCCATTCTGGCCTGTGTGTGAATGTGCTCACTCATCACAGCAGTGGACATGCTCCCAGCAAGAGCACACATTGAACCAATTAATTGAACCTTCCTTGTTTTCTAGGGGGGCTGTTGAGGGCCTCTTAGGTACATGGATGATAAGCGGACAGTTCAAGCCAATTCCTCAGATCATAATGGAGCTGCCACCTGATAAGAAGCACAAGCTCTATAATGAAGCCATGACCATCCTCAAGCACCTGAAGGGGAGGGACACCGAATACCTGACCACATTGGTCATGGGCAGTGAGACCCTGAAGAAGCAGCTGCTGGCCATGCTGGGAAAGCACTTCAAAGGCTGAAGTCCAGTACATTGATTTCAAAGCTATTTCTAGAAAGCAGGGGTCTCATTTAGATGATTCTCCACAGGGTGGTGGGCCATTTATATGGTTTTCCTAACTCATAGAGGTGATTCATTGTTCATGGTTCATGAAACACATTTATTGTTCATGGGTTGGGTCCAACTGTCCCAGACCCAGGGAACACGGGGTCCTAGTGAGAGGTCCTGTTCTGATGTCCACTGAAGTCCCTCCTCTGGCCGGCCTGCCTTCATTCCTGGGAAAAACCCTGACCCAACTTCTGAGCAGTTTTGTGTCAGACAGAGCAGATCTTGTTGAGTGAAGTCAGTGTGTACTAGCTGGGTCCTGGGGTGACTGTAATGGGTGCTGGGCCTGAGAGGACAGGCTGGACCTCAAGTCCTGTCTCCCCCAGGAGATGAAAACACTTTCCTGGCTTTCCCCTCAGGCTCTCCTCTTGGCTCCTGTGGTTTTAGTATTCTTACTTTTGTGAGTCCTTGGCAAACTATTTACTTATTCATTTCTGAATAGGTAATAACAGCCTGGTGCCAAACTTAGAACCCTCCAGATGGTACACATGTAAAAGCAAGGCTTCCTCCAGCATGAACTCTCCCCAGACCCCTCCCCAGAGGCAACGTTAACTTGATTTTTAAGTAGTTTTGAAAGACATTCATTTCCTTTTATTTGTCAGTGTTTATTGATGAAAGCTTAGAATAATTGAGAAGAGGATAATGAAACTGCTACAAATTTTATCACCCAGGAAATTATTCTTAACACACAACGTTGCAATGTTTGTTTCTTGCAAACATTTAGCTATGTATGCACCTTTCCAACATATTTTCATTCTTCCTGTTTAGACCACTTCAACTGCTTTTACCAGTTAACATTAAATAACATCGGTGATGTAATTTGAAAGTCCTTGCAAATATGTGTCATGGCTGTATAATATTCCATCCTACTGAGCCCTACCCTGCTGTGGTTTCCATTGTCGCAGTGAACAGTTCTGTTTTAACATTCTGTTTGTATTTTAGGCTCTCATAGATAGTCTTTTGGAGAGATTCCTCTAAGCGAAATTGCTGGATTTAAAAGTATGCAATATTCGTTGCTATATTCAGTCAAAATTCATTCTAGATGGTGACTGTAGATAACTTGTTCTTCCTGCCACAGAGTTTGGGGTACAATCTCACTGCATCCTCACCAGGAATAAGATGATGGTGTCTTAGACCTTTATTGATTTGATGGGTGATTACGGACATCTTGAGTTGATTAGTTTTTCTTTGCTAGTGGGGGTGACAAGACTGGGGTCACTTGCTGGTGCCCATCTTTCCAGGTGGTGTTGAAAGCCTCCCAGACCCCATTGCTGGTTCCCAGCAGAAGGTGATGGGTCCCTGGCTTGAGCAGAGGGCTGGCTGTGGGCTGGCCCCTGGGACTGTCAGGGCACTGGCTTGCTGGGCAGTGGTAGCATGGTGGCCAGGAAACAGCAGGGGGCTGCCAGCAGGGCATGGAGGCATCTGAGGAGAAAGTCTTGGTGGGGGACCCACTAATTATAAAAAGAAACCACCTGTTCTGTGCTAGTTATTAACCCACGTTGGGTGCTGACATGACAGTGCTGAGCAAAGATTTTTCACAAGCAGATGGTGTATTTTTAGTTAGAAAGAACTTTTTTATTTTTCTGTTTTTTTGAGATGTCAGGCTTGGAAGTAAACATGACTGGGGTGTGTTGCAATGCAAGGGGCTCCAGGTGTGGAAGGAAGTGATCCTTCCCCCATTAATTATTGGGAGGTGCCTTATGGTTGGCAAATAGGGGCATCCTCTCTCTTTTCCCTCCCTGCCTTCCTGGGTCACCTGCCAGGCCAGAATGTGGCTCCACAAGGAGACCATTTATGAGTTTCCCGGAGAGGGTGCTGAGGTCTTCCAGAGGTTTTACTAAACCATGAACAGAACATCAGCCACATCTTCTGCAAACTTTTTTGCATGTAAACCAGAATGTGTCTAATTCTGAACAATCAAATTATGGCAACTAAGAAATGCCAGGATTCATCTACACCACAGAGGGAACGGGGACTGTCTGATTTGCTTTCAGTTTATTGGAGGAGATAAATGACTTCATCAATTTATAATTAATGTGATAACAGTTGTGATAACAGTGGGTCTCAAGGTGAAGCTGGCATCTGGCCAGCTGACTTGCAGCCTCTGGGTGGCTGTGGTGGGTACACAAAATGCTGGCAAGCAGAGGGAGCCAAAAAGTGTTCCTCTAGGATATTGAGATGGTGGCTGTTTCTTGAATTTGTGTGAGTCTTAAGGGAAGGACTTTACTCATTCTCATCTGCAATTAAGCAATACCAGGATAATATATAAGCAGTATCTGTTAGATAAAAATTAAATGGTAAAACAAATACAGATGATCAAACCCAGAGCTAGCAGGGCTAGAGGAAGTCACTGCATAAGCGCATACACACAGAACACATGTACACGGAGCACACACATGAAGCACACACAAGCACACACCACAGACTGCACAAGACCGGGTGTGGGTGCACCATGGGGTGCTGAAGAATGTACATGGTGATGCTTTCCACTGGGAGGGTGATTTGAAGAAAAGAAGTCACAGGAACCATAAAACTGTATATACTTTCCAGCCAACACATTTCACTTTGGGGGAAACATTCCAATAAAATAATTCAAGTGGAAAGAAGATAGAGATAGTCATACCACTGAGGTTTACAGCAGCAGGAGAGAAAGGAGCCAGCCCAGAGCTAAGCAACGGGGCAGAGTCAAGCTGCCTTTGTGCAGTATCATGGCCGATTTTAATAAGTAGTAAACGGGGATGGGTGTATGAAGTTCAGTAGCACTGTTCCGCACACATTACTTACCTTACAGCACTCTTACAAGTGCATGCATGTGAGGGGGCAATAAAGAGAAAGACCAATTGTAACAGGTGCTGGGGACCCTATGGGCTTCCCGGGCAATAGGACCATGGCTCAGAGGAAGCAGAGGAAGCCGAGATTCTCCAGGTGTGGAATCTCATTCCTGGTGCGACTCCAGTATTGGAACATGGACATTACTTTCCTGCCCCTAAACCAAAAAAGAACCAGCCTGGTCCCCAGCTCCCCGGGGCTGCCTCCCAGGGACAGTCCAAGGCCGTCTGCACTGGGATCCAGGCTGTGACCTCACGAGGCTGACCCAGGGGGCCCTACCTTCTCAGAGAGATGGACCCACTGTAACATGCACTTGTAAGGCTCATCCCTCCGGGCAGCACAGGTGACCATGGACACTGGCAGGAGGGCCTGCCATGCTGGGGGCCATTTTCAATATGGGGTCCTCTCTCCAGCGTCTCTCCAACAGAATCCCATACAAGCCACAAATGTGAGCCACATATATAATTTTACATTTAGTAACCACATTTTTAAAAGTAAGAACAAACAAATGAAATTCATTTAATAATTTAACCCAGTATCCCAACATATCATCATCTCAACACATAATTGATATAAATTATTATTGAGATCTTTTCCTTTATAAAAAATATTAAGTCTTGGGACACCTGGGCGGCTCAGTGGGTTAAAACCTCTGCCTTCGGCTCAGGTCATGATCTCAGGGTCCTGGGATCGAGCCCCGCATCAGGCTCTCTGCTCAGCGGGGAGCCTGCTTCCCCCTCTCTCTCTGCCTGCCTCTCTGCCTACTTGTGATCTCTGTCTGTCAAATAAATAAATAAAATATTTTTTAAAAATATTAAGTCTTTGAAACCTGGTGTGTATGTTTTGCACTTACAGCACATCTCTATTCTGACTACCGATGTGTCAATCCATGTGTGGCCTGTGGCTACCATATCAGGTCTGACAACTCTGTAAGACAGAATGATAGAAAATGTAAAGATGAAAGATTTTTCTTTTCCACATTGGTTGCCAGTGATGTGGACATCTCCCTGTAAGGGCCCAGAACCTTTTTCTGTCCCTTCTCTGTTGTGAAGTTCAGATCGGGGCTTCTTGGAGGTCAAGAGCAGTTTGAGTGGTGTTGTGGACTGAAATTTGTGTGTCCCAAATTCCTATATTGAAGCCCTAACCCCCAGGGTGATGGTATTTAGTGGTGGGACCTTTGGGTGGTGATTAGTGTAGATGAGGCCATGGTGGGGACTCCCAAGAAGGGATTAGTGCCCTTATGAGAAGAGATACCAGACACCTCACTCACTATCTCTCTGCCTTGAGATAGTGGGAGGACAGCTGTCTGCAAGGAAGGGCTCCCATCAGAATCCAACCATGCTGGTAACCTCTTCTGGGGCTCCCAGCCTCCAGAAGGTGAGCAATAAACATTCATTGTAAAGTTAAGTAGAAACCCATTGTTCGTTAATTACCCAGTCTTAACCCAGTACTTTGTTGTGGCAGCCCAAGCCCCCTGAGACAGATGGGGTATTGGGAGAGTTGAGGACTTACTGGTGACTCCCTCGCCACCCTCTCTAATTAGATTTAGGGGCAATGGCATTGTCTCCTGTTTTGAGAGGACAAGCTGGCCTCTGCACCACTAAAGACCTCCTCCTTGGAATGACGCTGACCATCCTCAGGGAGGGCTACTTCTTGAAGCCACTAAGAACCAGCTTTCTCTTTACATCCCAGCACAGAGAGCCCTCAGAGGCCTTGGATCCCTCCACTCTCTCCCTCAACACCTGTTTCAGTTCATCATCACTAAGCTCAGAGGGGGCTGCAATTTTCTGGGCATTATCCTGCATTTTCTGAGCTGACTTCCACAGCTGCTCACCTCTTCTCCCAGCTCCCAGCCCTTGTCCTCTGCGTGTCTGCAGTGCTGAATCACCGTGGAAAGGAGAGAACGTTCACTGCTGACATCTGTGCCCATCTCTTCTGATACTACACACTGACCTTGACCTTGACGATGCCAGCCCCTCCACTGGGCAGCCCTCTCCCTCTGGAGGCCGCTGCTCCAGTCATTTTACTCCTTCCTCTTCATCACCATTCCCAGCTCTGTGCAGGGTGTGGCCCAGCAACACGCACTCCTGGGTTATTTCTCCCACAGTAAAAAATAAGAAAAATTTCAACAAAGTATGGGGACAATTCCATGGGGATTAATTGTCTTTTCAACAGATGGTTTTGAGACAGGGTTATAGCCAGGTGCAAAAAAGCAAAGTTGGACAACCCCGTATCTTATACCATATATAAAATTGACTCAAAATAAATAATTTCTTAGATGAAAACATGAGAATACCTCTTTAGGACCTTTCTTCAGTAATAAAGATATGATACAGAACACAAATGACAAAAAAATTGATAAATGGGACAACATCAAGATTAAAAAATTGTTGCTTCACCATCTAGAACATGAAAAAAGCACAAGATGGGAGAAAATTACAAATCAGGTATCTGATAAGGGACTAGTATGTAGAATATATAAAGAACTCTCACTGTTCAACAAGAAAGAGACAAACAATCCAATTCAAAATGGGCAAAGGATTTGAATAGACATTTCTCCAAAAATGATATTCAGATGCCCAACAAGCACATGAGAAGGTGCCCAACATCATTAGTCATCAAAACCACAGTGAGATGCTGCTTCTTTTCTACTCAGATGGCTACAGTGTAAAAGGCAATGACAAGTGTTCATGAGGCCAGGAAGAAATCCCAACCTTTATATGTTGTTTGTGAGAAAGTAAAACAGTGCAGCCCCTTTGGAAAATGGTTTGGAAGCTCCTCAAAGTATTAAGCATAAGGTTACCATGTGACCCAGCAATTCCCATCCTGGATATACCCCAGAAAACTAAAAACATGTCCACACAAAACCTTGTATAGGAATGTCCATTAGCAGCATTTTACACAACAGGCAAAAGGTGTTCACAACCCAGATGCCCATCATCCGATGAATGGATAAACAGGATGTGGTTTATACATTGTATATAATATGCAACTGGATATTATTCAGCAAAAAAAAAAAAGGAATTATATATGATACATGCTAGCTACAACAGGGACAAACTTGGAGAGAAGCTAAGTGGAAGAATCCAGTCACATAGTAAAGGACTGCACTTGTATGAAATGTCAAAATAGGCAAATCCATAGAGACTGAAGGCAGATGGGTGGTGGTCAGGGGTTGGGGAAGGGGAGAATGGGCAGTGAGCTCTCATGGGTGTGGGGTATCTCTCTGGGGTAGTGAAAATCCCCGGAATTTGATAGTGGGATGGATACACAATCGTGCAAATACACTAGCAATCACAGAACGTCAAACTTTAAAGGGTGGGTGGATTTTATGGGATGTGAATTATATTCCAGTAAAGTTGTTTAAAACGTGACTTTTCCATCTCTAGCCCCTGCTCTGTTTCTTGCCCTTTGCAGTGAAATTCCTCAAATGACTTCGCCACTTTGGCCACTGTTCTCTGAGTGCTTTCCAGCAGACTCCTGTTCCCAACACCCCACTATGGTCTCTGATCATGGTGGCCACATAGTAGGCGACACTGCAATGACATCCACATTACTGAACACAGGTGGTTCTCAGTCCTCTTGCCACCTGACCACCTCCTGGGCAGTGTCTGGCAGGCTGCTCCCTTATGCCCACCTCTACTGCTGCACTGTCCAGGCCCTCCTCCCCCTGGCCGACTGCTCCTCTTTCACCTCTGCTGCCCCCATGTCCATTCTCTCCTCCCACAGGGCACTTGTCAGCTCAGATGTCCCGCTGGCTCCAGTTCCTCCCACAAAACCACCCAGTGAGTCTCCAACTTTACACTCAGAAACTGAGCTCCTGGTACCCACACTCCCCACCTAAAACCCACAACAATCAGCCACCACAACAAACCAGGCTGGTTCCCAAGGAGCTCCATGCTTCCGGAATGTCTTTCTTTCTCTTACACCCTGTATCCAAACCACCAACAGATTCTGTTGGTTCTACCTGAAAATATACTGGTATTCAATCTGTTCTCTGCACCTCTGCTTGGAGTCTGGTCCCAGCCATCATCCTTTCCCACATCTTCAGCGCTTGCTGCCCAGTCAGCCTGGCTCAGGGCAGCAGGCGGTCTAGCTAATAGGTGAGTCAGGTTTGCCACTTATCTGCTCAAACACCTCCCATGACTCCTGTTATCTCACTCCAAGCAAAGCCAAACTCCTAAGGATGCCTCCAAGGCCCTACTTCATCTCCCCTGCCTTGTCATCTCCACCTGCTCTCCCCTCTCTCCGTCTCTGCCAGGCACAGTGGCCTCCTCCCAGCTCCATCACCAGCTTAGGGACATCCCCACCCCAGGGCATTTGCACTTGTTGCTTTCTCTGTCTTGAATGTTCTTCTCCCAAATATCTGCCTCATTTCCTTCAGGTCTTGACTCAAGTTCACATTTTCAGTGACACCTTGCCTGGCCACTCGATCTGAGATTGTAGTCACCCAGCCCCCACTGTCCCCCTCTCTGCATTGTTATTATCTGTAGACTCAGTCCTTGTAACATCCTCCATTATATACTTATTCCCACCCACCCCCACGGAGACGACCTACATCAAGAAGAAGAGGTTGACTTCACCTTTTCAGAAAACAAAATGGATAAAGGCACATCAAGGGAACTGAGCTAATGAGGGGCAGCCACCAGTATTTCCACAGTGCACCCCTATGGGTTTGGCATTTTCCTAGTGCTGGAAAAGACCCCAGAGATGTGAGAGAGTATAATATCCTTTTCAGTTTTGTTTGTGATCATTCTCTATTCAGTAGTACGAGATCCATGGTGGGGGGGATTTTTGTCTATTCACTTCACAGCTGTGGCCCCAGTGCCGTAGGTGCTCAGCAAACACTCCTGGAAGGAGGAAAGAAAAGTAAAGGCAATGGACAGGTTTTCTCAGGTTTCATTTTCCATATCACCTGCATGCAGGGCGGGCCGAACTCCCGCACCACCTTGGTCTCCCACTCCCGCCTCTCCTGGCACTGGAGGAAAGGCTGCCTCCTCCCAGCCCGGTGAGGGGAGCTCTGAAGTCATGCTTGTGTCTGAGCCCTTGTTCCAAGTGACCTTCCAGAGTCACTGCAGTGAGAGCGCCCCTCAGTGCCCAGTGCTGCTGAGGACGGGGATCACTTGCAGCCTCTTGGCTGAGGAGGTGCAATCTGGTCTAACTTCTGCAGGGAGCTCTCGGGTAGCATCTGCTAAAGCCACATGTACCTATGTCCCGTGGGCCCAGCAGTACCGGCCCTGTCATGCATCTGATGGAAGGGAGAGCTTCATCTGCCAGACATCCATGGCAATGGATGTGGAGTGATGGGGGAGCCCAGCTCCAAGAAGGCTGCTCTTGACAAGACAGAATCAGAAATCCTCAAGTCCAGAAGGCAGGGTCCCTCTCCAAACATCTGATCCCTGCCCCCTCCATCCCAACTCAGGGAACCCTTGGGGGTGGCCAGGGTAGGTCTCTTAGTTCAGCTGGGCTGCCTTCCCTCTTGTTTTGGCAACCCTGTGGGCTGTCATGTGCAGAGACACAGGCAAAAGTCAGAGTCATCTCTCAGCACCAACAGAACCCAGTGGAAATTATGTGCCCAGGAACAGCCCAGTACTAAGTGGAAACTCTGTGCCCAGAATGACCCCAGCAATGATCTTTCCCTCCGCACTGGCTTTTCACGCTCTGGGGTGAGAGAAGGGCTTTGTTCAAACTGCAAACCAACATTTTCCTTGCACTGTGGAGATCGAGGTTCAGAGTGCCTCTGAAACTTGGAACCTTCTGGAACATTTGAAACCTTCGTTTTCCCCACAGTAAAGGAGGCTGAGGACACCACTGCCCTGTTTAACCCTTCGGTGTTCAGGGAGAAAGAAAGGAAAGGAATTCCAGCTGATTCCAGGTTGGGAAGGAACCGCCAACTTTACGGGCCTGCCTTGGGACTTCCTCTGTGAAATGGGAGATGAACCCCAGTCATTTCCTTTGATGGCAACTACCAAAATCACAAACTCCAACGCTTTCGGGAGGCGAGGGGAGGCAGTGGGTGCGCAGGCTATTCCACAGTAAGAGAGGACAGAGAGGACCAAGGCCACCCAGCACTTACACCCTCCCCCCACTTCCCGGGTCCACTGGGGCAGCTGACTCTGCTCACTTGTGCAGACCCAGAAAACTGGGACCAAGATGTGAGGTCCTGATGGCAGTATCAAGGGACGAAGGGTATGCGGAGATTCCTGCCGCCCCAGGGGCAGCACCCGCGCGGGCCTCCGGCCCTCCTCCGCTCACAGGTCTCCATCCCCAGGCACCTGGCTTCGACCCCGGAGCTTCTTTATCTGTGCTCACCCCCCTCTCCCTGGAGCCCCTGCATCCGCCACCCTGCCTGCTGCACTCCCAACCAGCAATAAGCGCCCTTCTCCGCGCCTCTGCTATGGGTCAGAGTCTAAGGTGGCCTCTGCTGCCGCGTGCCTGTCCCTCCCGAGCCCCGGATCCACCTCGACAGGGCGGCCAGGGGACATTGGAGGGGGTGGGCAGGCAACCTGCCTTCCCCGCGTATCGCTGTCCGGCCAGGGGACCTTACCTGCTGGGCCGGGTCTCTGCGCTCCGACGCCCCGCGGGTACGCCCTCCGAAAGTCCGCTTTTAACCTCCAGGTTCCCCAGCTCCCCAGCGCTGCGGCTGTCCCACCCTCTCCGGACACGCCCCTGGCGGCGGCTCCAGCAATCGGGGCCCCGGAGCGCGATCGGGGGCGGAGCCTGGGCTCCAGTCTCTCGGTGCAGGAGTTCCCGGGAAGAGTGCAGTTAGAATGGGCAGGCGGCTCAGTGGGTTAAAGCCTCTGCCTTCAGCTCAGGTCATGATCCCAGAGTCCTGGTATCGAGCCCCACATCGGGCTCTCTGCTCCGCAGGGAGCCTGCTTCCTCCTCTCTCTCTCTGCCTGCCTCTCTGCCTACTTGTAATCTCTACCTGTCAAATAAATAAAGAAAATATTAAAAAAAAAAAAAAAAAAAGAATGGGCGGGCGGTATGGGACCGCCGCCGGCAGAACCTAGGCCAAGGTACTTTTTGGGATCTCCGGGGTTTGGCTCTCCAGGCGGACTCCCCCAGCACCTGCCCAGTTTCCCGTGGCGCCCGTCACAGCTCCGCACCCTTCCTGCTCGCACCTCGCAGGAGACCATCCTTGCTGGACTCCAAAGGGAGGCCTTGGAATTACTGTGCTTTGTGCTGCCTCTGGCGAGCCTCATTGCTGCTCCCTGACACAGTCATCCCCTCTCTGCAACCGAGAAACTAATAATCATAAACTTAAAAATCAGCAGCACTTAATGCTTTGTATATTTTAAACTTCTTATAGAGGAAAGTTGCAAACCTGTGTTGAAGTAGAGCCCAGTTTAGTGGACTGCATGCACTCATCACGCCCTCCAGCATTCCCAGCACCTGACGCTGCTGCCCCACCCAGACCCTCCCCTGCCTCTTGGGACACTGGAATAAAATTCCAGGACTCACCGCTCCAGGAGGCCTGTCCCAGCCTCCCTCTGGTCCCCTCCCAGCACCTCATCTCACACTGGCTTCTTCCTGTCCCTCAAAACCCCAAGGTTGTTCCCACCTCTGGGCCTTTGCCCGTCCCTTGCCTCCAGATCTTCCCATGGCTGCATTTTTGGCATTCAAGCCTCAGCTCAAACTGCCATGTCCTCACAGGCTTCCCTGACCACCCAAAGCAGCCCCCCACCTCCACCCCACCACCCTCATCTACCTCACACAGTTTTATTATTTTGTAAAGTATTTCTCCAGCCCGAAGTCATCTCATTCAGTGTCTTGTTTACATGTTCTTGGCTTGTCTCCCTCACCTAGGCAGTGAGTCCCCTGGACTGGACTATATTGATCTTGTTCCTTTATCTCCAGTGCCCAGAACCAAGTTGAGCACTTAGTAGAAATGCGGTCACTGTCTGTCCCCCAGATGCAGTTTGCCTTGCCAAATAGGGCAGACGCTGGACACATTGGAGAACAGCCAGCTCTGGCCAGTGCAGTGTCTGCTGGCCAGGATCACGACCAGAGACAGCAGCAGGAGCAAGAGCTGATCCCACCTGGAGGCTGCAGCAAGGAGGTCTGAGATGAGCAGGGGTGACCTGCCCTCCTGGGTGATGTGGGCAGAGCTTGTGAGTTGGGGAAGGGCCTCTCCCAGCCCAGGTGGAGTGAGGCCAGGACATGGGCTAAGAAGGGAAGGGAATGAGAAAAGGGAGGAGAAGCAAGGGAGATGCCCACAGAAAGAAGAGGAGTGGAGGTGGTAGACCAGTGAGAGGGCTACCAGTTGTGGTCTTGGAGAACCCTCCTCCCCACCACTGCCATGAGCCCCCCTCCACCACCTTCATGTTGTTAGCTCCGCAGTAGGACAGACAATGCTTACTGAGAGTCTGACAGACGCCAAAGCCTCAGAGAAGTAAACACATAGGAAATGCATTGCCAACCTTCATATTGTGGGCTATCACATAAAATTCAGGATCTCCACCTTCTCGTAAATCAGAGGCTTTGAAAACACGGTGCCCTATCTGGTCGTGGAACTGTCCCCGTCAGATTGGGCACATGACCCCATTCACCACAGTCCCACCTCACTCTGTGGCTTCCATCTTGCCCCACGTTACCCATTTATGTGCTTCCAGTCAACTAAGCATGTGCAGTGAGGATTCCTGATGGTACAGCTGGGCCTCTACACCATCGGAGGAGAAGGACACCAGCCCCAAACATCTCATAGGCTGATGTAGAACCAGGCAGGTCAGTTAGGACACTGAGACACCAGGAAATGCCACCTCAAGTGTACACACAGCTTGTTGCTGGGGGTAGATTCTGGAGGGGGACACTGCGCTGAGCCTCAAGGCCATGTTCCATGACTGCTTCAGGACCACCTCCCTCCCCCACCTCCCTAGCAAGAGGGGTTTCATGGGGAAGGTAGGGCTTGCCTGGAGTCAGGGGGCCATGAAAGGGAGCCAGAAAGCCTTTGAAGTCAGGGCTATCCAGTTAGAGATGGCATCCTGCCACTTATTACTGTGCCTACCATGCAGCAAGTATCCAGGAAAGGGAGGCCTCTCCATGGTTCTGGGAAACCAGAGGGAGTAGGCACACCTGTTGGTCTGGAGGTTGGAGACCCCAACTAGCCTTGTCTCACTGCTGGTCCAGGACCCACTGGGGCCTCAGTCTCCTCCTCTGTCTTTGGTTCCAGCGCTAAAGTTCTGTGCCCCCAGGTGGTTAAGGCAGAGATTCTGTTCATCTGGCTGTCTGTCCCTTTCCAGCAGGGATCAGCCATGGGTGGAGAAGATCTGGGCAGAAGGTCTGCTCCTTCAAATAAAAGGAAAAACTCACGACTCAGGGAAAGGTAAAAGTTGACTCAGCCAAGCCAGAAACTGGAAAAAATGAGCTCTCCCTGAGGATTTTTCTTTTTCATCCCTCCCCCCCCACCAACCGCTAATGTAAGAAGCCCTTTTTGAGGAAAAGGTGGCTTCTGAAGTTCAGGAACCAGGTTTTCAGGAAACTGCCAAGGCTTCAATTTTCAAGTTAGGAGTGTCGGTAATCACCTCGGAGGACAATATCAGAAATTTATATTGGCTCTTTTTTTTAAGTTTTGTCTAACTGCCTAGTGCCATGAGCTAAATACTTCATGTTACCTTATGTCTCCTCTGTGAAGACCTGTCATTCCCCACCTTGGGCTCTTAAGAAAGTTAGGCAAGCACAAAGTATTTGGGGCGAAGGATCTGGACCAGCACAAATGTTGCAGCAAGAGGAAGGGAAAACAAATCGGGCAAGATAATAACAGGTGATGACGCTAGGTCAGAGGTCAGTAGGCTTTTTCTGTTAATGGTCATATAGTCAAGAGTTTGGTGTCTATGAACCTGGATCCCTGGCAACTATGCAACTCTGCTGTTGCACCGAGAGCAGCCCTAGATGGGGTGCCAGCCCTTGAGCAAGCATCACTCAGCAATGCTGACATCCCACAATCTGATCAGGACCATGTGTTATGAAACATTATTCTCCTTTCCATTTTTTTTTCCCCAGCAAAAACTTTCACAGGCCGGAGTTTGCTGACACCTGACTTACAGATGTCTATCATTGCTTTCTTAAACTCTTCCACTCAGTTGGAAATTCAAATCAGAAAGTTGGGGAAACAAGTAAAGAAAAGAAAAGGAAACAGTGGTTGCCTTACTTATCGCTGGTGGGTCATGAACTCGACTTCAAGTTGGCTTGCTTTCCACGATTCTGCATGCTGCTTTATCAGTGATACACCTGAGGCTGAGTCTGCAAGCTGAGGAAATGTAGACATTAGGAAAGATTCCTCGTGCAATCATTAGGAGGATTAATTTATATATTTATTATTTATTATTATTTACCTATTTATTTTTTTAAATTCCATTAGCCAACACATATTACATAATTGTTTTTTGATGTAGTCTATAATGATTCATTAGTTGCCTATAACACCCAGTACTCTCCTTAATTCCCATCACCCAGTTACCCCATCTCCCTACTGACCCCCTATTTTGCCACCCTCAGTTTGTTTCCCAGAATCAAGAGTCTCTTATGGTTTGGCTCCCTCTCTGTTTTCTTCCCATTAACTTTTGCTCCCTTCCTCTATAATACTTTGTGTTATTTTGGATGTTCCACATATGAGTGAAACCATGTGATAATTGTCTTTGATTTATTGCACTTAGCACAATCCCACAAGTTTCATCCATGTTGATGCAAATGGTGGGTATTCATCTTTCTGATAGCTGAATAATATTCCATTGTAGATATGAACCACATCTTCCTTATCCATTCATCTGTTCAAGGGCATCTCATCTCCTTCCACAGTTTGGCTATTGTGGACATTGCTGCTATGAACATTGGGGAGCAGGTGCCTCTTCTTTCACTATATCTGTATCTTTGGGGTAAATACCTAGTAGTGCAATTGCTGGGTCATAGGGTAGCTCTATTTTTAACTTCTTTTTTTTTTCTTTTTTTAAATTAAATTTAATTTTTTTCAGTGATCCATAATTCATTCATTTTTTATATTAAATTTTTTATTTATTTTCAGCGTAACAGTATTCATTGTTTTTTTCACCACACCCAGTGCTCCATGCAATCTGTGCCCTCCCTAATACCCACCACCTGGTTCCCCCAACCTCCCACCCCCCTGCCCCTTCAAAACCCTCAGGTTGTTTTTCAGAGTCCGTAGTCTCTCATGGTTCACCTCCCCTTCCAATTTCCCTCAACTCCCTTCTCCTCTCCATCTACCCTTGTCCTCTATATTATTTGTTATGCTCCACAAATAAGTGAAACCATATGATACTTGACTCTCTCTGCTTGACTTATTTCACTCAGCATAATCTCTTCCAGTCCTGTCCATGTTGCTACAAAAGTTGGGTATTTGTCCTTTCTGATGGAGGCATAATACTCCATAGTGTATATGGACCACATCTTCCTTATCCATTCATCCGTTGAAGGGCATCTTGGTTCTTTCCACAGTTTGGCGACTGTGGCCATTGCTGCTATAAACATTGGGGTACAGATGGCCCTTCTTTTCACTCCATCTGTATCTTTGGGGTAAATACCCAGTAGTGCAATTGCAGGGTCATAGTGATTCTTTATATGGAAAACCCGAAAGACTCCACCCCCAAACTACTAGAGCTCATACAGCAATTCAGTAATGTAGCAGGATACAAAGTCAATGTCCAGAAATCAATGGCTTTCTTATACACTAATAATGAAAATACAGAAAGGCAAATTAGAGAATCGATTCCATTTACTATAGCACCAAGAACCATAAGATACCTCGGAATAAACCTAACCAAAGAGGTTAAAGATCTGTACTCGAGGAACTACAGAACACTCCTAAAAGAAATTGAAGAAGTCACAAAAAGATGGAAGGCCATTCCATGCTCTTGGATCGGAAGAATAAACATCGTTAAAATGTCTATACTGCCTAGAGCAATCTATACTTTTAATGCCATTCCGATCAAAATTCCACCAGTATTTTTCAAAGAGCTGGAGCAAATAATCCTAAAATTTGTATGGAATCAGAAGAGACCCCGAGTTGCTAAGGAAATGTTGAAAAACAAAAATAAATCTGGCGGCATCACGTTACCTGATTTCAAGCTTTACTACAAAGCTGTGATCATCAAGACAGCATGGTACTGGCATAAAAACAGACACATGGACCAGTGGAACAGAATAGAGAGCCCAGATATGGACCCTCAACTCTATGGTCAAATAATCTTCGACAAAACAGGAAAAAATATCCAGTGGAAAAAAGACAGTCTCTTCAATAAATGGTGCTGGGAAAACTGGACAGCTATATGTAGAAGAATGAAACTCGACCATTCTCTTACACCATACACAAAGATAAACTCGGAATGGGTAAAAGACCTCAACATGAGACAGGAATCCATCAGAATCCTCGAGGAGAACATAGGCAGTAACCTCTTTGATATCAGCCACAGCAACTTCTTTCAAGATATGTCTCCAAAGGCGAAGGAAACAAAAGCGAAAATGAACTTTTGGGACTTCATCAAGATCAAAAGCTTCTGCACAGCAAAAGAAACAGTCAACAAAACAAAGAGGCAACCCACGGAATGGGAGAAGATATTTGCAAATGACAGTACAGATAAAAGGTTGATATCCAGGATCTATAAAGAACTCCTCAAACTCAACACACAAAAAACAGACAATCATATTAAAAAATGGGCAGAAGATATGAACAGACACTTCTCCAATGAAGACATACAAATGGCTACCAGACACATGAAAAAATGTTCATCATCACTAGCCATCAGGGAGATTCAAATCAAAACCACACTGAGATACCACCTTACACCAGTTAGAATGGCCAAAATTAGCAAGACAGGAAACAACGTGTGTTGGAGAGGATGTGGAGAAAGGGGAACCCTCTTACAATGTTGGTGGGAATGCAAACTGGTGCAGCCACTTTGGAGAACAGTGTGGAGATTCCTCAGGAAATTATTTTTAACTTCTTGAGGAACCTCTGTACTGTTTAACAGAGTGGCTACACCAGTTTATATTCTCACCAACAGTGTAGGAAGGTTCTCCTTTCTCTACATTCTTGACAACATTTGTTTTTCCCTGCCTTGTTAATTTTAGCCATTCTAACTGGCATAATCTTGTATCTTATTGTGGTTTTGATTTGTATTTCCCTAATGGCAAGTAATGTGGAGGATTTTTTCATGTGTCTGTGAGCCATTTGTATGTCTTCTTTCGAGAAATGTCTGTTCATGTCTTCTACCCATTTCTTGACTAGATTATTTATTTATGAGGAGTTTAATTTGATAAGTTCTTTATAGATATTGGCTATCAGTCTTTTACCTGATATGTCATTTGCAAATATCTTCTCCCATTCTATAGACTGCCTTTTAGTTTTGTTGATTGTTTCCTTTGCTCTGCAGAAGGTTTTTATCTTGATGAAGTCTCAATAGTTCATTTTCGCTTGTTTCCCTCGCCTTTGGAGGCATGTCTTGCAAGAAGTTGCTGTGTCCAAGGTCAAAGACATTTTTGCCTGTTTTCTCCTCTAGGATTTTGATGGATTCCAGTCTCTCATTTAGGTCTTTCATCAATTTTCATTTTATCTTTATGAATTGTGCAAGAGAATGATCCAGTTTCATTCTTTTTTCATCCTGTTTCAGTTTGATAGTATTAAATTTACAAGAATGCATCCATTTCTTTCAGATTGCCTCATTTGTTGGTATATAGTTGCCCATAATGTGTTTTTAAAATCGTGTGTATTTTCTTGGTGTTGTCATAATCTCTCCCTTCTAATTCACGGTTTTATTAATTTGGGTCCTTTCTCTTTTCTTTTGGATAAGTCTAGCCGGAGATTTACTGATTTTATTAATTCCTCTCCCTCTGCCTGTTGCTCTGCCTACTTGTGCTCTCTCTCTCATGACCTGTGTACCTCCCAAAGGGCCCAAACTTACCACATTGGCATTAGGTCTCAATGTATGAATTTTAGAGGAGACACACTCAGTTTGTGTCAGGCTCTCTTGGCTCAAGGATTCCCCATTGGCCTTGTGAAGCTTTCCTGGAACTGTTTTGAAGTTTGAGACTTTTCTACCCAGTTCTTCCTTCTCCCTCTCTTTCTGTGTGTCCCACCAGTGGAGTAGTCTGCAGGCTCTCCCCACCCTTCCTGGAAACCTCTTCTTTATCCTTCCTGGTCTTCCCTCCAATTCATGGACTGCATGTCTGCTCCTGTCTTGGTTCTCTTACTTAAAACCCAATCTAAACACAGATGTATCAGTGGTCCTCCACCACACAAAACCCCAACCTCCAAACACTTTAATGTCTCCAGACTCCCTGCCTCTGCTCTGCCCTCTCTTTACCTCCTACTTCCCCAACCCTCATTTCTCTCATCCTTTCCACCTGAGGTAAGGGAAGAGCTTTAATTCACCCTCTCTTCACGTTTTAGGGAAACTTTCTTTTACTTTTTTTTTTTTAATTAAAAATTTAAGCAGTTGGGGCACCTGGGTGGCTCAGTGGGTTAAACCCTCTGCCTTCAGCTCAGGTCATGAACCCAGGGTCCTGGAATCAAGCCCAGCATCAGACTCTCTGCTCAGCAGGGAGCCTGCTTCCTCCTCTCTCTCTCTGCCTGCCTCTCTGCCTACTTGTGATCTGTCAAATAAATAAATAAAATCTTTAAAAAATTAATCAATTTAGTCTTTAAATTTCTTTTTAAATTGAAACATCATTGCCATATAACATTGTTAGTTTCAGGTGTACAATATAATGATTCAAAGTTTGTATATAGTGAAACCATGTGATAATTGACTTTCTCTGCTTTACTTAATTCACTCAGCCTAATCTCCTCCAGTCCCATCCATGTTGATACAAAAGTTGGGTATTCATCTTTTCTGAGGGCTGTGTAATATTCCGTTGTATAAATAAACCATATCTTTTTTATCCATTTGCCTGTTGAAGGGCATTTTGGCTCTTTCTGCAGTTAGGCGATTGTGGCCATTGCTGCTATGAACATTGGGATACAGATGGCCCTTCTTTTCACTAAATCTGTATCTTTGGGGTAAATACCTGGTAGTGCAATTGCTCCTTGTTTTGTTGACTGTTTCCTTTGTTGTGCAGAAAGTTTTTATCTTGATGGAGTCCCAAAAGTTCATTTTCACTTTGGTTTCCTTTGCTTTTGGAGACATGTCTTGAAAGAATTTGCCGTGACTGATATCAAAGAGTGTTCTCCTCTAGGATTTTGATAGATCCCTGCCTCACGTGGAGGCCTTTCATCCAGTTTGAGTTTATCTTTGTTTTGAAGGGGATGGAGGGGATGGGTGAGCATGGTGGTAGGTATTAAGGAGGGCATGTATTGCATGGAGCACTGGGTGCAGAGAATAAACAATGAATCTTGGAACACTGAGAGAATAAAATAGAATATTTAAAAAATTGCATATAGTGGTGAGAGTGGGAATCCCTGTTGGGTTCCTGACCTTAAGGGACTAGCTATCAACTTTTCCCCATTGAGAATGCTATTAGCTGTGGGATTTTCATAGATGGTTTTTATGACATGGAAGACTGTTCCTCTATTCCTATAATCTGAAGAGTTTTAAACAGTAATGGCTGATGTATTTTGTCAAATGCTTTTTCCGCATCAACTGAGAGGATCACATGGTTTTTGTCTTTTCTTTTATTAATGTGCTCTACAATGTTGATTGATTTGTAGATGTTGAACCACCCTTGTGTCCTAGGAATAAATCCCATCAGTTGTGGTGAATAATCCTTTTTTAAAATTATTATTTTTTATTGTTATGTTAGTCACCATACAGTACATCATTAGTTTTTTTAAATTTTTTATTTCTTTTCAACATAACAGTATTCATTGTTTTTGCACCACACCCAGTGCTCCATGCAATCTGTGCCCTCCCTAATACCCACCACCTGGTTCCCCCAACCTCCCACCCCCCTGCCCCTTCAAAACACTCAGGTTGTTTTTCAGAGTCCGTAGTCTCTCATGGTTCACCTCCCCTTCCAATTTCCCTCAACTCCCTTCTCCTCTCCATCTACCCTTGTCCTCCATATTATTTGTTATGTTCCACAAATAAGTGAAACCACATGATAATTGACTCTCTCTGCTTGACTTATTTCACTCAGCATAATCTCTTCCAGTCCTACCCATGTTGATACAAAAGTTGGGTATTCGTCCTTTCTGATGGAGGCATAATACTCCATAGTGTATATGGACCACATCTTCCTTATCCATTCATCCGTTGAAGGGCATCTTGGTTCTTTCCACAGTTTGGCGACCGTGGCCATGGCTGCTATAAACATTGGGGTACAGATGGCCCTTCTTTTCACTCCATCTGTATCTTTGGGGTAAATATCCAGTAGTGCAATTGCAGGGTCATAGGGAAGCTCTGTTTTTGTTCTCATTAGTTTCCATGAATTGTTTAAATTCTTCTTTAACATAATGCTAGGAGTCCTAGCATCAGCAATGAGACAACAAAAAGAAATAAAACGCATTCAAGTTAGCAAAGAAGAAATCAAACTCTCTCTCTTCACAGGTAACATGATATTTTATGTGGAAAATGCAAAAGACTCCTCCCCAAAATTACTGCAATTCTTAAGAGCAATACAGCACTATGGAAGGATATAAAATCAATGCAAAGAAATCAGTTGCTTTTCTGTACACTAACAATGTAACTGTAAAAAGAGAAATAAAGGTATCTATTCCACCTACAATAACACCAAAGACCATAATATACCTTGGAACAAACCTAACCAAAGAGCTGAATGATCTATACTCTAGAAAGTACAGAACACTTATTAAAGAAATTGCAGAGGACACAAAAAGATGGAAAAATATTCCATGCTCATGGATCAGAAGAATAAAAATTGTTAAAGTGTCTATGCTTCCCAGAGAAATCTACACTTTCAATGCCATACCTATTAAAATAACACTGGCATTTTTCAAGGAACTGGAACAAACTATCCTATGATTTTTATGGAACCCTAAAAGACCTGAATCACTAGGGGAAGTTTGAAAAAGAAAAACGAAGTTGGGGCATCATGTTGCTGACTTTAAGCTATATTACAAAGCTGCGATTGTCAGAACAGCATGGTATTGGCACAAAAACAGACACATCACCAATGGAACAGAATAGAGATTCCAGAAAAGGACCCTCAAATCTATGCTCAAGATAAATAGGGAAAAAATACCCAATGTAAAAAAGTCTCTTCAATAAGTGGTACTGGAAAAATTGGAAAGCTACATATAGAAGAATGAAACTTGATCATTCTCTTGCACCATACAGAGAGATAAACCCAAAATGGATGAAAGACCTCAATGTGAGACAGGAATTCATCAAAATCCTAGAGAACAGAGGCAGTAACCCCTTTGACATTGACCACAGCAACTTCTTTCAAGATACGTCTCCAAAGGCAAAGGAAACAAAAGCAAAAAATGACCTTTTGGGACTTTATCAAGATAAGAAGCTTCTGCACAGCAAAAGAAAGAGTCAACAAGACAAAGAAGCAACCCATGGAATAGGAGATGATATTTAAAAATGACACTACAGATAAAAGACTGGTATCTAAGATCCATAAAAAATGAAACAAACAACACTGAAAAAAAAAACAAATAATCAAGTCACAAAATGGGCAGAAGACACGAACAGACACTTCTCCAAAGTTTACATACAAATGGCTCACAGACTCATGAAGAAATGCTCCACATTTCCCATCAGGGAAACACAAATCAAAATCACAATGAGATGCCACCTTACACCAGTTAGAATGGCTAAAATTAACAAGACAAGGAACAGTAAATGTTGAGGATGTGGAAAAACAGAAGCCTCTTACACTGTTGGTGGTACAGCCAGTCTGGAAAACAGTATGGAGATTCCTCAAGATGTTAAAAATAGAGCTACCCAAAGACTCCGTAACTGCACTACTGGATATTTAACCCAAAGATACAGAGGTAGTGAAAAGGAGGGGCATCTGCACCCTAATGTTCATAGCAGCAATGTCCACAAAAACCCAACTATGGAAGGAGCTGAGATGTCCTCCAACAAATGAATAGATGAAGAAAATATGGTTCATAGATACAATGGAATATTGCTTAGCCATCAGAAAGAATGAATACCCACCATTTTCTTTGATATAGATGAAACTGGAGGGGATTATGCTAACTGAACTAAGTCAAGCAGAGAAAGACAATTACCATATGGTTTCACTTGTATGTGGAACATAAGCAATAGCATGGAAGATCATAGGGAAGGGAGAGAAATCTGAAGAGGATAAATGACAGAGAGGCAAGTCACGAGAGACTATGGGGCATGGGAAACAAACAGGGTTTCTGAGGGAAGGGTTGGGGGATGGGTATTAAGGAGGTAATGTGTTGTGATGAACACTGGTGTTATACACAACTAATGAATCACTGAGCACTACATCAAAAAGTAATGATGTACTAAACAGTGGCTAACTGAACATAATAAAAAAAATTAAAAAGGACCTATTTTGATAAAAAAAAATTGTACAAATTTGTTCACCACAGTAAATTCCACCTGTTTCTTTTTGCTTTTGTTTACTTTGCTTTTGTTGGCAGATACAAAGAATCATCACCAAGACTGATGTCAATGAGCTTAGCACCTATGTTTCCTTCTAGAACTTTCATGCTTTCAGATCTTACAATCAAGTTCTTAATCCATTTTGAGTTGATTTTTGTTCATAGTCTAACACAGTGGTCCAGATTCTTTCTTTCACGTGTGCCTGTCATGACTTCCAACAACATTTATTAAACAGACTATCTTTTCCCCATTGTATGTCCTCTGCTCCTTTGCTGTAAAACAAGTGATCATTAATGCATGAGTTTATTTCTGCACTCATGATTCTGTTCCACCAATCTATGTGTCTGTTTTTATGCCAGTACCATAGCCATTTGATTACTATGGCTTTGTAATATAGTTTGAAATCAGGGAGTGTGATGCCCCAACTTTGTTTTCCTTCACAAGATTGCTTTGGTTATTTGGAGTTTTCTTCTTTCTTTCTTTCTTTTTTTTTTGGGGGGGGGGGTCCTGAAACAGAAAAATCATCATCTCTTTCATGGTGCATTCTATTCCTGTTTCTTGAGACAAATTCCAGGAGCATCTTCAGAAAAAATTCCTCATCAAATTTCTGTGCTTAGACTCCATAAAGAGAATGAGGAAGGACAATGTTTTTACAAATGGTGCTGGAATAATTAGATGTCTGAATGAAAAAAAAAAGGCACTTCCAGCTCTATTTCATACCTTAGGCAAAGATTTATTTATGATGAATTGGTGATTTAAGTGTAAAACCTCAAACTATAAAACATTTAGAAGAAAACATTGGGGAAAATCTTTGAGTTCAGGTTAAGCAAAGAGTCCTCAGATAGATACCAAAAACATAATCCAGAAAGATTAAAAAAAGGAAAGATTAAACTTTATGAAACTTAAACTTTTGTTCTGTGAGATTCACTTTTAAATCATAAAGAAAAGCCACAGCTTAGATATTTCAAGTCACATATCTGACAAAGGGATATATATTCAGAATATATAAGGAACTCCAAAAACTGAACAAAAAGGGAACAAACTGTCCAATATGAAAATGGTCAAAATATTTCAGAAGATGCTTTACCAAGGAGGATACATGGATGACATATAAACATGTATGAAATGATCAATATCATTAGACAAAGCAACAAAGCATGAAAAAAAATGTACAGAGGAAAGAAGGCAGTCTCTTCAATAAGTGGTGCTGGGAAAATTGGACAGCTATGTGTAGAAGAATGAAACTCAGTCATTCTCTTACACCGTACACAAAGATAAACTCGAAATGGATAAAAGATCTCAAGATGAGGCAGGAATCCATCAGAATCCTAGAGGAGAACATGGGTGGTAACCTCTTCGACATCAGCCACAGCAGCTTCTTTCAAGATATGTCTCCAAAGGCAAAGGAAACAAAAGCGAAAATGAACTTTGGGGACTTCATCAAGATCAAAAGCTTCTGCACAGCAAAGGAAACAGTCAACAAAACAAAGAGGCAATCCGTGGAATGGGAGAAGATATTGACAAATGACAATACAGACAAAGGGCTGATATCCAGGATCTATAAAGATTTCCTCAAACTCAACACACACAAAACAGATAACCATGTCAAAAAAATGGGCAGAAGACATACAAATGGCTATCAGACACATGAAAAAATGTTCATCATCACTAGCCATCAGGGAGATTCAAATCTGAACCACATTGAGATACCCCCTTACACCAGTTAGAGTGGCCAAAATTAACAAAACAGTAAACAACGTGTGTTGGAGAGGATGTGGAGAAAGGGGAACCCTCTTACACTGTTGGTGGGAATGCAAATTGATTCAGCCACTTTATAAAACAGTGTGGAGATTCCTTAAGAAATTAAAAATAGAGCCTCTGGGGAGGAGTTAAGATGTCAGAGAAGTAGCAGGTTGAGACGACATCAGGTGGCAGGAGATCAGCTAGATACCTTATCAAACCATTCCAAACACCTACAAATCCAACAGGAGATCAAAGAGAAGAAGAGCAACATTTCTAGAAACAGAAAATAGACCACTGTCTGAGAGGTAGGACCGGCAGAGAAGCAAATCCAAAGCGACAGGAAGATAGACCGCAGGGGAAGGGCCTGGCTCTTGACAAGCGGCTGAGATATGGAGCACAAAATCATAACTTTTAAAAGTCTGCTCCACTGAGGGACATCACTCCAGAGGCTAAACCGGGGTGAAGCCCACATGGGGACAGCATGGCCTCAGGTCCCGCGGGGTTACAGAACATGTGGAGGTGCCTGAGTGTAGTAGAGCTCGCAGGTATTAGAGTGAGGAAGCCAGCTACAGAGACAGAGCTGAGGAGTGAGCTCTCAACTCAGGGTTACCTTGAACCATAATCCGTGGCATAGGCCACTGCTCTGTGACTGGGGTCCCAATAAGATTCAGGGAGACTTCCCAGGAAGAGCTCAGGGATCTGCGGGGTTTGGAGACTCCAGGCAGAGCTGTGTGCCAGAGACAGAGACGCTTGGTCACAGGCTGGGTGAGCTCGGAGTGCACCTGGAGGCCAGGGAGATGGGCATGATTGAGCCCTTTTCTCTGAGGGTGCACTGAGGAGTGGGGCCCCGAGCTCTCAGCTCCTCCGGGCTGGAGATTGGGAGGCTGCCATTTTCATTCCTGTCTTCCAGAACTCTATGGAAAGCGATCAGGTAACAAAAGCTCCCGAAAGCAAACCTTAGTGGTTTACTTGGCCTGGCCCCTGGTAAGGGCGGTGCAATTCTGCCTCTGGCAAAGACACTTGAGTCTTTGACAACAGCCCCCCCCCCAGAAGATCAACAAAAAATCCATCCAAGACCAACTTCACTTGCCAAGGAGAACTGCAGAATTCCAGAGGAGGAGAAAGCAAAACATGGAGTTCATGGCTTTCTCCCCATGATTCTTCAGTTTTGCAAAGTTAATTATTTTTTTAATTTTATTTTTTTTCTTCTGCTAAATTTTTTTTAAACTTTTACCCTTTCCTCTTTTAAAGTTTTTTAACTAGTTTATCTTAACAATACCTTTCCTTAAGAAAAAAATCTTTTTTGAACCTTCATTATTATAGTCATATTTTATCCTTCATTGTATCTAACTTTATTTTTTATATATACATAGGGTTTATTCTTCTAAAAAAATTGGGGTACAACTTCTTCTAATAGATCAAAATACACCCTAAAGCTAGCACTGGGCTTGTTCTAGTCTCCAGCCTGAGCAAATTCTCTCCACTTTCTTTTTCTTTATTCTCCCAACCAACTTATCTTATCAACTCCTTTTTTAAAATTAAAAAAAAATTATCTTCATAGTCATATTCAATCCTTTCATTGTGTTTACCCTTATATATGTTTTTCATTCTTTAAAATTTTGGGAGATAGTTTCTTCCAGGAGATCAAAATACTCCCAAAATTAAGTAGATGGCAATGTTCTAGTCACCAGTCTAATATATATATATATATTTTTCATTTTTATATTTATTCTTTATTTGTATTCTTTTTTTTTCTGAACTTCTTTTTACCCCCTTTCTCCCCTCCACGATTTGGGGTCTCTTCTGATTTGCTTAAAACAATGGGGTCTTTTCCACCCTTTTATTATTTTATTTGCTTCTTCATATATTCTTATCTGGACAAAACTACACAGCAGAAAAACTCACCACACACACACACAAAAGAACAAGAGGCAGTATTGAAGGCTAGTGACCTAATCAATATGGACATTGGTAATATGTCAGATCTAGAGTTCAGAATGACGATTCTCAAGGTTCTAGCTGGGCTCGAAAAAGGCATGGAAGATATTAGAGAAGCGCTCTCTGGAGAAATAAAAGCCCTTTCTGGAGAAATAAAAGAACTAAAATCTAACCAAGTTGAAATAAAAAAATCCATTAATGAGGTGCAATAGAAAATGGAGGCTCTTACTGCTAGGATAAATGAGGCAAAAGAAAGAATTAGTGATACAGAAGACCAAATGACAGAGAATAAAGAAGCTGAGCAAAAGAGAGACAAACAACTACTGGACCACGAGGGGAGAAATTGAAGAGATAAGTGATACCATAAGACAAAACAACATTAGAATAATTGGGATTCCAGAAGAACAAGAAAGAGAGAGGGGAGCAGAAGGTATATAGGAGAGAATTATTGTACAGAATTTCCCAAATTTGGCAAAGGGAACAAACATCAAAATCCAGGCGATGCTAAGAACACCCCTCAAAATCAATAAAAATAGGTCCACACCTCGTCACCTGATAGTAAAATTTACAAGTCTTAGCGACAAAGAGAAAATCCTGAAAGCAACCCGGGAAAAGAAGTCTGAAACATACAAGGGTAAAAACATTAGATTGGCAGCGGACCTATCCACAGAGACCTGGCAGGCCAGAAAGAACTGGCATGATATATTCAGAGCACTAAACGAGAAAAACATGCAGCCAAGAATACTATATCCGGCTAGGCTATCATTGAAAATAGAAGGAGAGATAAAGAGCTTCCAGGACAAACAAAAGCTGAAAGAATTTGCAAACACCAAACCAGCTCTACAGGAAACATTGAAAGGAGTCCTCTAAGCAAAGAGAGACCCTAAAAGTAGTAGATCAGAAAGAAACAGAGACAATATACAGTAACAGTCACCTTACAGGCAACACAATGGCACTAAATTCATATCTCTCAATAGTTACCCTGAATGTAAATGGACTAAATGCCCCAATCAAAAGACACAGGGTATCAGGATGGATAAAAAAACAAAACCCATCAATATGCTGCCTACAAGAAACTCATTTTAGACCGGAAGACACCTCCAGATTTAAAGTGAGGTGGTGGAAAACAATGTACCATGCTAATGGACATCAGAAGAAAGCTGGGGTGGCAATCCTTATATCAGATCAATTAGATTTTAAGCCAAAGACTATAATAAGAGATGAGGAGGGACACTATATCATACTCAAAGGGTCTGTCCAACAAGAAGATCTAACAATCTTAAATATCTATGCCCCTAACATGGGAGCAGCCAACTATGTAAACCAATTAATAACAAAATCAAAGAAATACATCGACAGTAATACAATAATAGCAGGGGACTTTAACACTCCCCTCACTGAAATGGACAGATCATCTAAGCAAAAGATCAACAAGGAAATAAAGGGCTTAAATGACACAGTGGACCAGATGGACATCACAGATATATTCAGAACATTCCATCCCAAAGCAACAGAATATACATTCTTCTCTAGTCCACATGGAACATTCTCCAGAATAGACCACATCCTGGGTCATAAATCAGGTCTCAACCGGTATCAAAAGATTGGGATCATTCCCTGCATATTTACAGACCACAATGCTCTGAAGCTAGAACTCGATCAAAAGAGGAAATTTGGAAAGAAGGCAAATACATGGAGACTAAACAACATCCTTCTAAAAAATGAACGGGTCAACCAGGAAAATAAGAAGAATTGAAAAAATTCATGGAAACAAATGATAAGGGAAACACAACGGTTCAAAATCTGTGGGACACAGCAAAGGTAGTCCTGAGAGGAAAATATATAGCGGTGCAAGCCTTTCTCAAGAAACAAGAAAGGTCTCAAATACACAACCTAACCCTACACCTAAAGGAGCTGGAGAGAGAACAACAAAGAAAGCCTAAACCCAGCAGGAGAAGAGAAATCATAAAGATCAGAGCAGAAATCAATGAAATAGAAACTAAAAAAACAATAGAACAAATCAACGAAACTAGGAGCTGGTTCTTTGAAGGAATTAATAAGATTGACAAACCCC
Organism: Martes martes; assembly: GCF_963455335.1. Lineage (NCBI taxonomy): Eukaryota > Metazoa > Chordata > Mammalia > Carnivora > Mustelidae > Martes > Martes martes. Next base: position 37,645,347 of record NC_137905.1, read on the forward strand.
TGGCCAGACTTATCAAAAAGAAGAGAGAAATGATGCAAATAAATAAAATCATGAATGAAAGAGGAGAGATCACAACCAACACCAAAGAAATACAAACAATTATAAGAACATACTACGAGCAACTCTACACCAACAAATTCAACAATCTGGAAGAAATGGATACATTTCTAGAGACGTATAAACTACCACAACTGAACCAGGAAGAAATAGAAAGCCTGAACAGACCCACAACCAGTAAGGAGATTGAAACAGTCATCAAAAATCTCCAAACAAACAAAAGTCCAGGACCAGACGGCTTCCCAGGGGAATTCTACCTAACATTTAAAGAAGAATTAATTCCTATTCTCCTGAAACTGTTCCAAAAAATAGAAATGGAAGGAAAACTTCCAAACTCATTTTATGAGGCCAGCATCACCTTGATCCCAAAACCAGACAAGGATCCCATCAAAAAAGAGAATTACAGACCCATATCCTTGATGAACACAGATGCGAAAATTCTCACCAAAATACTGGCCAATGGGATCCAACAGTACATTAAAAGGGTTATTCACCACGACCAAGTGGGATTTATTCCAGGCCTGCAAGGTTGGTTCAACATCCGCAAATCCATCCATGTGATACAATACATTAATAAAAGAAAGAGTAAGAACCATATGATACTCTCAATAGATGCTGAAAAAGCATTTGACAAAGTGCAGCATCCCTTCCTGATTAAAACTCTTCAAAGTGTAGGGATAGAAGGCACATACCTCAATATTATCAAAGCCATCTATGAAAAACCCACCCCAAATATCATTCTCAATGGAGAAAAACTGAAAGCTTTTCCGCTAAGGTCAGGAACACGGCAGGGATGTCCATTATCACCACTGGTGTTCAACAGAGTACTAGAAGTCCTAGCCTCAGCAATCAGACAACAAAAAGAAATTAAAGGCATCCAAATCGGCAAAGAAGAAGTCAAACTATCACTCTTTGCAGATGATATGATACTCTATGTGGAAAACCCAAAAGGCTCCACTCCAAAACTGCTAGAACTTATACAGGAATTCAGTAAAGTGTCAGGATATAGAGTCAATGCACAGAAATCAGTCGCATTTCTTTACACTAACAACAAGACAGAAGAAAGAGAAATTGAGGAGTCAGTCCCATTTACAATCGCACCCAAAACCATAAGATACCTAGGAATAAATCTAACCAAAGAGGCAACGAATCTGTACTCAGAAAACTATAAAGTACTCATGAAAGAAATTGAGGAAGACACAAAGAAATGGAAAAATGATCCATGCTCATGGATTGGAAGAACAAATATTGTGAAAATGTCTATCCTACCTAAAGCAATCTATACATTTAATGCAATCCCTATCAAAATCCCATCCATTTTTTCAAAGAAATGGAACAAATACTCCTAAAATTTATATGGAACCAGAAAAAACTTCGAATAGCCAAAGGAATATTGAAAAAGAAAGCCAATGTCGGTGGCATCACAATTCCAGACTTCAAGCTCTATTACAAAGCTGTCATCATCAAGAAAGTATGGTACTGGCACAAAAACAGACATATAGATCAATGGAACAGAATAGAGAGCCCAGAAATAGACCCTCAACTCTATGGCCAACTAATCTTCGACAAAGCAGGGAAGAATATCCAATGGAAAAACGACAGCCTCTTCAACAAATGGTGCTGGGAAAATTGGACAGCCACATGCAGAAAAATGAAATTGGACTATTTCCTTACACAACACATGAAAATAGACTCAAAATGGATGAAGGACCTCAATGTGAGAAAGGAATCTATCAAAATCCTTGAGGAGAACGCAGGCAGCAACCTCTTTGACCTCAACCGCAGCAACTTCTTCCTAGGAACATCGCCAAAGGCAACAGAAGCAAGGGCAAAAATGAACTATTGGGATTTCATCAAGATCAAAAGCTTTTGCACAGCAAAGGAAACAGTTAACAAAACCAAAAGACAACTAACAGAATGGGAGAAGATATTTGCAAACGACATAGCAGATAAAGGGCTAGTATCCAAAATCTATAAAGAGCTTATCAAACTCAACACCCAGAGAACAAATAATCCAGTCAAGAAATGGGCAGAGGACATGAACAGACATTTCTGCAAAGAAGACATCCAGATGGCCAACAGACACATGAAAAAATGCTCCACATCACTTGGCATCAGGGAAATACAAATCAAAACCACAATGAGATCCCACCTCACACCAGTCAGAATGGCTAAAATGAACAAGTCAAGAAATGACAGATGCTGGCGAGGATGCGGAGAGAGGGGAACCCTCCTACACTGCTGGTGGGAATGCAAGCTGGTGCAACCACTCTGGAAAACAGTGTGGAGGTTCCTCAAAAAACTGAAAACAGAGCTACCCTATGACCCAGCGATTGCACTACTGGGTATATATCCTAAAGATACAAACATGGTGCTCCGAAGGGACACGTGCACCCGAATGTTTATAGCAGCAATGTCCACAATAGCCAAACTGTGGAAAGAGCCTAGATGTCCATCAACACATGAATGGATAAAGAAGATGTGGTATATAAACACAATGGGATTCTATGCAGCCATCAAAAGACAAGAAATCTTGCCATTTGTGGTGACGTGGATGGAACTAGAGGGTATTATGCTTAGTGAAATAAGTCAATCGGAGAAAGACAACTATCATATGATCTCTTTGATATGAGGAAGTGGAGATGCAATGTGGGGGGGTTGGGGGAGGTAGGAAAAGAAAAAATGAAAGAAGATGGGATCAGGAGGGAGACAAACCATAAAAGACTCAATCTCAAAAAACAGACTGAGGGTTGCTGGGGGGAGGGGGGACGGGCGAGGGTGGTGGGGATATGGACATTGGGGAGGGTATGGGCTATGATGAGTGCTGTGAATAGTGTAAACCTGGTGATTCACAGACCTGTACCCATTAAAAAATGGGCAGAAGATATGAACAGACACTTCTCCAATGAAGACATACAAATGGCTACCAGACACATGAAAAAATGTTCATCATCACTAGCCATCAGGGAGATTCAAATCAAAACCACAGTGAGATACCACCTTACACCAGTTAGAATGGCCAAAATTAGCAAGACAGGAAACAACGTGTGTTGGAGAGGATGTGGAGAAAGGGGAACCCTCTTACACTGTTGGTGGGAATGCAAACTGGTGCAGCCACTTTGGAGAACAGTGTGGAGATTGCTCAGGAAATTAAAAATAGAGCTTCCCTATGATCCTGCAATTGCACTACTGGGTATTTACCCCAAAGATACAGATGGAGTGAAAAGAAGGGCCATCCGTACCCCAATGTTTATAGCAGCCATGGCCACGGTCGCCAAACTGTGGAAAGAACCAAGATGCCCTTCAACGGATGAATGGATAAGGAAGATGTGGTCCATATACCCTATGGAGTATTATGCCTCCAACAGAAAGGAGGAATACGCAACTTTTGTAGCAACATGGACAGGACTGGAAGAGATTATGCTGAATGAAATAAGTCAAACAGAGAGAGTCAAGTATCATATGGTTTCACTTATTTGTGGAGCATAACAAATAATATAGAGGACAAGGGGAGATGGAGAGGAGAAGGGAGTTGAGGGAAATTGGAAGGGGAGGTGAACCATGAGAGACTATGGACTCTGAAAAACAACCTGAGGGTTTTGAAGGGGCAGGGGGGTGGGAGGTTGGGGGAACCAGGTGGTGGGTATTAGGGAGGGCACAGATTGCATGGAGCACTGGGTGTGGTGCAAAAACAATGAATACTGTTATGCTGAAAATAAATAAAAAATATTTTAAAATACTTCATATGTTTATTAAAATAAATTAATTAATTAAAAAAGAAATAAAATGGATTGGAAAAAATGATATGAATGAGATGCAGTTTATATTGGATGCTCTAACAGGTAAGGTCAATTAAGCAAAAGAGAGAATAAGTTATCTAGAAAACAGGCTGATGGAAAGGAAGGAAATTGAAGAAAAAGGGGAAAACAACTAATAGCCCACAAAGAGATGTTTTGAGAATTTAATGGTACATTGAAAAGGACCAATAACAGAATCATTGTGATCAAAGAGGGGATGGAGAGAGAGAGGGGGCTAGAAGGTGTGTTTGAGAAAATAATGGCTGAGAACTTCCCTAATCTGGGGAAAGAAGCAAGCATTCACTTCCAAGAAGCAGAGCAGACCCCTCCCAAAATCAATTAAAAAAGATCAACACCCCAACATATAATAGTGAAAGTAGCAAATCTTAGAGCCAAGGAAGCTATCCTGTGAGCAGCAAGGGGGAGGGTTTTCTTACTTACAGATGGAGGACATCAGAATAACATCAGACCTATCCACCGAAACCTGTCAGGACAAAAAGGGCTGGCACAATATATTCAGTGTACTAAATGAGAAGAACATGCACCCAAGAATACTTTACCCAGCATGGCTGTCATTCAGAATGAAAGGGGAAATAAAGAGTTTCCAGGACAAAGAGACACTGAAAGAATATGGGACCGCCAGCACTGCAAGAAATATTAAGGGGAATTCTGTAATCAAAGAGAGATCCTAATAGTAACAGACCAGAAACAAACAGAGACAATCTACAGAGACAGGGACTTTGCAGGCAATACAACGGCACTAAATCCATATCTTTCAATAGTGTCTCTGAATGTAAATAGGCTAAATGCTCCAATTAAAAGTATCATATCAGATTTTTTAAAAAGATCCATCCATATGCTGTCTACAAGAGAAAAACTTTTTTTTTTTTTTTTTTTTTTTAAGATGGTGTTTTTTTTTTTTTTTTTTTTTTTTTTAATTTTTTATTTATTTTCAGCGTAACAGTATTCATTGTTTTTTCACCACACCCAGTGCTCCATGCAATCTGTGCCCTCCCTAATACCCACCACCTGGTTCCCCCACCCTCCCACCCCGCCCCTTCAAAACCCTCAGGTTGTTTTTCAGAGTCCATAGTCTCTCATGGTTCACCTCCCCTTCCAATTTCCCTCAACTCTCTTCTAATCTTGATTATTTCCCTTCTTGTGTGTGGGGTTGGCTTAATTTGTTGTTGATTCTCCAGTTCTTTAAGGTGTAAAGACAGCTGGTGTATTCTGGATTTTTCCATTTTTTTTGAGGGAGGCTTAAATGGTTATATATTTCCCGCTTAGAACCACCTTTGCCGTATCCCATAGGTTTGGGACTAAAGTGTCTTCATTCTCATTGGTTTCCATGAATTGCTTAAGTTCTTTGATTTCCTGGTTGATCCAAACACTCTTCACTAAGGTGGTCTTTAGCATCCAGGTGTTTGAATTCCTTCCAAACTTTTTCTTGTGGTTGAGTTCTAGTTTCAAAGCATTATAGTCTGAGAATATGCAGGGAATAATCTTAATCTTTTGGTATCAGTTGAGTCTTGATTTGTGACCCAGTATGTGGTCTATTCTGGAGAAAGTTCCATATGCACTCGAGAAGAGTGAGTATTCTGTTGTCTTAGATTGGAATGTTCTGTATATACCTATGAGGTCCATCTGGACCAATGTGTCATTCAATGCTCTTGTTTCTTTATTGATTTTCTACTTGGATGATCTGTCTATTACTGAGAGTGACATGTTAAGATCCCCTACAATTAATGTATTCATATCAATATGACTATTTTGATTAACAGTTGGCTTATGTAGTTGGCTATTCCCATATTGGTGGCATAGATATTTACAATTGTTAGATCTTCGTGGACAGCCCCTTTAAGAATGATGTAGTGTCCTTCTGTATCTCTGACTTAGTCTTTAACTTAAAATCTAATTTATCTGATATGAGAATCGCTACCCCAGCCTTCTTTTGAGGCCCACTGGCATGAAAGGTGCTTCTCCATCCCTTCACTTTCAGTCTGGATGTATCCTTAAGTTCAAAATGGGTCTCTTGTAGACAACATATGGACAGGTCCTTTCATATTATCCAATCTGCAACCTTGTGTCATTTTATGGGAGCATTTAGGCTGTTCACATTGAGAATGATTATTGAGAGATATGTTTTTTATTGACATTGTGTTGCCTGTGAAATCCTTGCTTCTATAGATTGTCTCTGTAAATTTCTGTTCTATGACACTCTTGGGTTCTTTCTTCTTTTATAGAACCTCCCTTAATATTTCCTGTAGAGCTGGTTTGGTGGTGGTCACATACTCTTTTAAACCTTGCTGGTCTTGGAAGTTCATTATCTCTCCATCCATTCTGAATGTCAGCCTTGCTGGATAAAGTATTCTTGGTGGGATGTTCTTCTCATTTAGTGCCCTGAATATGTTTTGCCAGCTCTTTCTGGCTTGCTAGGTTTCTGTACATAGGTCTGACATTATTCTGATGGGCCTTCCACTGAATGTAAGGAATCTCTTCCCCTTAGCTGCCTTTAGGACCTCTTTTATAAAACTTTGATTTGTGAATTTCACAATTAAGTGTCTGGGGGTCTTTCTAGATTCTTTGATCTTTGGGGTGTCTTTTCTGCCTCTAGGACATGAACAGTTGTTCCATTCTCCAGATTGGGGAAATTTTCATCCAGAATTTGTTCAATTATATCTTCAAGTCTTTTCTCTTTCTCCACCCCCTCAGGTATCCCAATAATTCTGACATTGGGATGTTTCATGGCATCATTTATTTCCCTAATTCTGTTTTCATGGCTTCGAAGCTATTTGTTCCAGGCCTCTTCCTCACCCTTTCTTTCTATCAGTTTGTCTTGTAGATCACTAATTCTATCTTTGTCCCAGTTATCCTATCTGTTAGAGTATTTATATCAGATTGGATCTCACCGATAGCATTTTTAACTTCTGCCAGATCATCTCTCACTTCCTCCCTTAGAGATTCTAGGTTGTCATTATGGTTTTCCCCAACCTAGCCATTGCCTGGATAAATGTTACCCTGAATTCCCAATTCTGACATACTGTTTAGGTCCATATCCGGTAGTTCTGTGGCAGAGGTCACAGTCTCTAAATTTTTCCTCTGTTGGGGGTTCCTCTTCCTAGTTAATTTGGTGAGATGTGGTTGGGGGATGTATAGCTGAATATATCAACCACAATCCAGGCAAGGTGCACCCTGGAAAGTTTCAGAGCAATTGGAAGTCACCACCAAAAATAAAAAAGAAAAAAAGAGGGAGACAAAGAGAAAAAAAAGAGAGAATACCCAGCCAAAATCATCCCCAAAAGTATAAGGTATATAAACAAAAACAAACAAAAAGGCCAACAAAAGTAAATGATAAGAAAACAAAAGAAGAATCCAGCCAAAATGAACCCTAAGTATAAGATTTATATAATACCAGAACACAAACAAATACATAGAAACACCAACTGAGTAATAAGGTGGGAGGGTGTTTATAAATCCTCGATGTGGGTGAGGAAGGTTATTTCGGTTCTTCCTGGGTGTATCTTGTTATCTTTTGAAAGGACTCAACTTTCCAGAGATACAGGGAAATTAAAACTGGTTTATATATAGGGGTAGTATTGAATAGGGGAAAAGGATTACCTTGAAGCTTGTATCTATATGCATATTTAAAAAAAAGAAAAGAAAAAGAAAAAGGAACACGGGTATATGTATGAAATATTTCAAGTTAAAAAGTTATGGACTATGTTGTATTAAACCTCTAGTTGTAATTGTAAGTAGGTTATAAAAATTTAAAGAACAAGAATCATGAGAATGAATTTTAAAAAAGGAAGAAAGGAAGGAAAGAAGGAAGGAAGGAAGGAAGGAAGGAAGGAAGGAAGGAAGGAAGGAAGGAAGGAAAAGAAAGAAAGAAAGAAAGAAAGAAAGAAAGAAAGAAAGAAAGAAAGAAAGAAAGAAAGAAAGAAAGAAAGGAAGAAGAAAGAAAGAAAAGTTATATCTATGAAATATACAGGTTTTGGGGCAATCCTGGGAGCTTAATATATTGTTTTCCCCTGATGTTGGGGTTTTACAGTTCTATGGGGACCCTGTGGTGGTTGTCCTCTTCTTCTTTTGGCTTGCCTTCTGGGGTAGGGGCCTGCTGCATTGTTGTCAGTCTTGCTTGGGTTGAGTCACCCTGCCCACTATCAAGGAGCTGGGCCGTGTGGAAGCCAGAGGGTTTTCAGAGGGTTAGAGCAAAGAAAGAATCTGTCTGCACCCAGACCTCCACCTCAGAGATAAGCCTCAGACTGTTCCCCTCTGGGTGCTCCAGAACACACAGACTCCTCCTCTGCAAACTCTGCTGAACAGCACAACTTCCCACAGGTGGTGCGCACTCCCAGTCATTGCCCCAAGGCCCCTGCTTGCCAGACCATGCAGAGAGATCTCATATATTTTCACTCAGCTTCCATTCCCCTAACATTACCATCTTGTGTTATCATATGCACTTGTCAAAAGTAGGAAACCAACAGTGATACATCCCTATTATCTGGTCTCCACACTTCCTTTGCACTTTGTCAGTTTTTGCATTAAGATCTTTTCCTGTCCCAGAATTGAGCTCAAGACATCACAGTGCATTTAATCCTCATGTCTCCTTACTTAGTCTCCCCATGTCTGTGACAGTTGCTCAGACTTTGCTGTGTTCATGGCCTGGGTACTGTTGAGGAGTACTGGGCAGGTATTTGTAGAATGCTTCTCCGTTTGGGTCTGCCTGATGGTTTCTCATGCTTAGCCTGGCATTGAGGATCTTTGGAAAGCATACCACAGACAGAGGTGGAGCACCTGTCTCATAGTGCCATTTCAGGGACATGTAACATCCACAGGCCTCCCTGATGAAGTCCACATCAATCAACTGGTTAAGGTGGTATTTGAGAGGTTTGTCCACTTTGAAGTTAGTGTCTTCACTTTCCATGCTCTGTTCTTTCAGAGAGAGTCAGTAAATCCAGATGGGCTGCATCAATTAATATCTAGTCATTCATATTTAAAAATCATGGGACTTTTATCTGTTCTGAGTTTATTTTTGTGTATCATGTAAGAGAATTATTGAGTTTAGTTCTTCTATATATAGGTGTCCAATTTTCCCAGCACCATTTATTGAAGAGACTGTCTTTTTTCCATTGGTTATTCTTTCCTGCTTTGTCAAAGATTAGTTGACCATAGAGTTGAGGGTCCTTATCTGGGCTCTCCACTCTATGCATTGGTTAATGTCTCTGTCTTTGTGCCAGTACAATGCTGTTTAGGTGATCGCAGCTTTGTAATAAAGCTTGAATTCAGGCAACATGATGACTCCAGCTTTTTCTTTTTCAACATTTCCTTGGTGATTTGGGGTCTTTTCTGGTTCCATACAAATTTTAGGATTGTTTGTCTCAGCACTTTTGAAAAAAGCCAATGGTATTTTGATTGGGATAGTGTTGGAATTATAGATTGCTCTGGGCAGCATAGAAATTTTTTAAAATGTTTTAATTTTTTTTATTTTAATAAACATATAATGTATTTTTATCCCCAGGGGTACAGGTCTGTGAATCGCCAGGTTTACACATTTCACAGCACTCATCATAGCACATACCCTCCCCAATGTCCATTTCCCCACCACCCTCTCCCGTCCCCCCTCCCCCCAGCAACCCTCAGTCTGTTTTTTGAGATTGAGTCTTTTATGGTTTGTCTCCCTCCTGATCCCATCTTTTCATTTTTTCTTTTCCTACATCCCCCCAAGCCCCCCGCATTGCATCTCCACTTCCTCATATCAAAGAGATCATATGATAGTTGTCTTTCTCTGATTGACTCATTTCGCAAAGCATGATACCCTCTAGTTCCATCCACGTCATTGTAAATGGCAAGATTTCATGTCTTTTGATGGCTGCATAGAGTCCCATTGTGTATATATACCATATATTCTTTATCCATTCATCTGTTGATGGACATCTAGGCTCTTTCCACAGTTTGGCTATTGTGGACATTGCTGCTATAAACATTCGGGTGCATGTGCCCCTTTGGAGCACCACGTTTGCATCTTTAGGATATATACCCAGTAGTGCAATCACTGGGTCATAGGGTAGCTCTGTTTTCAGTTTTTTGAGGAACCTCCACACTGTTTTCCAGAGTGGTTGCACCAGCTTGCATTCCCACCAGCAGTGTAGGAGGGTTCCCCTCTCTCCGCATCCTCGCCAGCATCTGTCATTTCTTGACTTGTTCATTTTAGCCATTCTGACTGGTGTGAGGTGGGATCTCATTGTGGTTTTGATTTGTATTTCCCTGATGCCAAGTGATGTGGAGCATTTTTTCATGTGTCTGTTGGCCATCTGGATGTCTTCTTTGCAGAAATGTCTGTTCATGTCCTCTGCCCATTTCTTGACTGGATTATTTGTTCTCTGGGTGTTGAGTTTGATAAGCTCTTTATAGATTCTGGATACTAGCCCTTTATCTGATATGTCGTTTGCAAATATCTTCTCCCATTCTGTTAGTTGTCTTTTGGTTTTGTTAACTGTTTCCTTTGCTGTGCAAAAGCTTTTGATCTTGATGAAATCCCAATAGTTCATTTTTGCCCTTGCTTCTGTTGCCTTTGGCGATGTTCCTAGGAAGAAGTTGCTGCGGTTGAGGTCAAAGAGGTTGCTGCCTGCGTTCTCCTCAAGGATTTTGATAGATTCCTTTCTCACATTGAGGTCCTTCATCCATTTTGAGTCTATTTTCATGTGTGGTGTAAGGAAATAGTCCAATTTCATTTTTCTGCATGTGGCTGTCCAATTTTCCCAGCACCATTTGTTGAAGAGGCTGTCGTTTTTCCATTGGATATTCTTCCCTGCTTTGTCGAAGATTAGTTGGCCATAGAGTTGAGGGTCTATTTCTGGGCTCTCTATTCTGTTCCATTGATCTATATGTCTGTTTTTGTGCCAGTACCATACTGTCTTGATGATGACAGCTTTGTAATAGAGCTTGAAGTCTGGAATTGTGATGCCACCGACATTGGCTTTCTTTTTTAATATTCCTTTGGCTATTCGAGGTCTTTTCTGGTTCCATATAAATTTTAGGAGTATTTGTTCCATTTCTTTGAAAAAATGGATGGGATTTTGATAGGGATTGCATTAAATATGTAGATTGCTTTAGGTAGGATAGACATTTTCACAATATTTGTTCTTCCAATCCATGAGCATGGATCATTTTTCCATTTCTTTCTGTCTTCCTCAATTTCTTTCATGAGTACTTTATAGTTTTCTGAGTACAGATTCGTTGCCTCTTTGGTTAGATTTATTCCTAGGTATCTTATGGTTTTGGGTGCGATTGTAAATGGGACTGACTCCTCAATTTCTCTTTCTTCTGTCTTGTTGTTAGTGTAAAGAAATGCGACTGATTTCTGTGCATTGACTTTATATCCTGACACTTTACTGAATTCCTGTATAAGTTCTAGCAGTTTTGGAGTGGAGCCTTTTGGGTTTTCCACTTATAGTATCATATCATCTGCAAAGAGTGATAGTTTGACTTCTTCTTTGCCAATTTTGATGCCTTTAATTACTTTTTGTTGTCTGATTGCTGAGGCTAGGACTTCTAGTACTCTGTTGAACACCAGTGGTGATAATGGACATCCCTGCCGTGTTCCTGACCTTAGCGGAAAAGCTTTCAGTTTTTCTCCATTGAGAATGATATTTGGGGTGGGTTTTTCATAGATGGCTTTGATAATATTGAGGTATGTGCCTTCTATCCCTACACTTTGAAGAGTTTTAATCAGGAAGGGATGCTGCACTTTGTCAAACGCTTTTTCAGCATCTATTGAGAGTATCATATGGTTCTTACTCTTTCTTTTATTAATGTATTGTATCACATGGATGGATTTGCGGATGTTGAACCAACCTTGCAGGCCTGGAATAAATCCCACTTGGTCGTGGTGAATAACCCTTTTAATGTACTGTTGGATCCCATTGGCCAGTATTTTGGTGAGAATTTTCGCATCTGTGTTCATCAAGGATATGGGTCTGTAATTCTCTTTTTTGATGGGATCCTTGTCTGGTTTTGGGATCAAGGTGATGCTGGCCTCATAAAATGAGTTTGGAAGTTTTCCTTCCATTTCTATTTTTTGGAACAGTTTCAGGAGAATAGGAATTAATTCTTCTTTAAATGTTAGGTAGAATTCCCCTGGGAAGCCGTCTGGTCCTGGACTTTTGTTTGTTTGGAGATTTTTGATGACTGTTTCAATCTCCTTACTGGTTATGGGTCTGTTCAGGTTATCTATTTCCTCCTGGTTCAGTTGTGGTAGTTTATACGTCTTTAGATATGTATCCATTTCTTCAAGATTGTCAAATTTGTTGGCATAGAGTTGCTCGTAGTATGTTCTTATAATTGTTTGTATTTCTTTGGTGTTGGTTGTGATCTCTCCTCTTTCATTCATGATTTTATTTATTTGCATCATTTCTCTCTTCTTTTTGATAAGTCTGGCCAGGGGTTTGTCAATCTTATTAATTCCTTCAAAGAACCAGCTCCTAGTTTCGTTGATTTGTTCTATTGTTTTTTTAGTTTCTATTTCATTGATTTCTGCTCTGATCTTTATGATTTCTCTTCTCCTGCTGGGTTTAGGCTTTCTTTGTTGTTCTCTCTCCAGCTCCTTTAGGTGTAGGGTTAGGTTGTGTATTTGAGACCTTTCTTGTTTCTTGAGAAAGGCTTGCACCGCTATATATTTTCCTCTCAGGACTACCTTTGCTGTGTCCCACAGATTTTGAACCATTGTGTTTCCCTTATCATTTGTTTCCATGAATTTTTTCAATTCTTCTTTATTTTCCTGGTTGACCCGTTCATTTTTTAGAAGGATGTTGTTTAGTCTCCATGTATTTGCCTTCTTTCCAAATTTCCTCTTTTGATCGAGTTCTAGCTTCAGAGCATTGTGGTCTGTAAATATGCAGGGAATGATCCCAATCTTTTGATACTGGTTGAGACCTGATTTATGACCCAGGATGTGGTCTATTCTGGAGAATGTTCCATGTGGACTAGAGAAGAATGTATATTCTGTTGCTTTGGGATGGAATGTTCTGAATATATCTGTGATGTCCATCTGGTCCACTGTGTCATTTAAGCCCTTTATTTCCTTGTTGATCTTTTGCTTAGATGATCTGTCCATTTCAGTGAGGGGAGTGTTAAAGTCCCCTGCTATTATTGTATTACTGTCGATGTATTTCTTTGATTTTGTTATTAATTGGTTTATATAGTTGGCTGCTCCCATGTTAGGGGCATAGATACTTAAGATTGTTAGGTCTTCTTGTTGGACAGACCCTTAGAGTATGATAGTGTCCTTCCTCATCTCTTATTATAGTCTTTGGCTTAAAATCTAATTGATCTGATATAAGGATTTCCACCCCAGCTTTCTTCTGATGTCCATTAGCATGGTACATTGTTTTCCACCACCTCACTTTAAATCTGGAGGTGTCTTCCGGTCTAAAATGAGTTTCTTGTAGGCAGCATATTGATGGGTTTTGTTTTCTTATCCATTCTGATACCCTGTGTCTTTTGATTGGGGCATTTAGCCCATTTACATTCAGGGTAACTATTGAGAGATATGAATTTAGTGCCATTGTATTGCCTATAAAGTGACTGTTACTGTATATTGTCTGTTTCTTTCTGATCTACTACTTTTAGGGTCTCTCTTTGCTTAGAGGACCCCTTTCAATGTTTCCTGTAGAGCTGCTTTGGTGTTTGCAAATTCTTTCAGCTTTTGTTTGTCCTGGAAGCTCTTTATCTCTCCTTCTATTTTCAATGATAGCCTAGCCGGATATAGTATTCTTGGCTGCATGTTTTTCTCGTTTAGTGCTCTGAATATATCATGCCAGTTCTTTCTGGCCTGCCAGGTCTCTGTGGATAGGTCCGCTGCCAATCTAATGTTTTTACCCTTGTATGTTTCAGACTTCTTTTCCCGGGCTGCTTTCAGGATTTTCTCTTTGTCGCTAAGACTTGTAAATTTTACTATCAGGTGACGAGGTGTGGACCTATTTTTATTGATTTTGAGGGGCGTTCTTAGCATCGCCTGGATTTTGATATTTGTTCCCTTTGCCAAATTTGGGAAATTCTGTACAATAATTCTCTCCAATATACCTTCTGCTCCCCTCTCTCTTTCTTGTTCTTCTGGAATCTCAATTATTCTAATGTTGTTTTGTCTTATGTTATCACTTATCTCTTCAATTTCTCCCCTCGTGGTCCAGTAGTTGTTTGTCTCTCTTTTGCTCAGCTTCTTTATTCTCTGTCATTTGGTCTCCTATGTCACTAATTCTTTCTTCTGCCTCATTTATCCTAGCAGTGAGAGCTTCCATTTTTTTTCTTTTTTTTTAATTAAATTTTTTATTTATTTTCAGCATAACAGTATTCATTGTTTTTTCACCACACCCAGTGCTCCATGCAATCTGTGCCCTCCCTAATACCCACCACCTGGTTCCCCCACCCTCCCACCCCGCCCCTTCAAAACCCTCAGGTTGTTTTTCAGAGTCCATAGTCTCTCATGGTTCACCTCCCCTTCCAATTTCCCTCAACTCCCTTCTCCTCTCCATCTACCCTTGTCCTCTGTATTATTTGTTATGCTCCACCAATAAGTGAAACCATATGATACTTGACTTTCTCTGTTTGACTTATTTCACTCAGCATAATCTCTTCCAGTCTTTGATTGCACCTCATTAATAGCTTTTTTGATTTCAACTTGGTTAGATTTTAGTTCTTTTATTTCTCCAGAAAGGGCTTTTATCTCTCCAGAGAGGGTTTCTCTAATATCTTCCATGCCTTTTTCGAGCCTGGTTAGAACCTTGAGAATTGTCATTCTGAACTCTAGATCTGTCATGTTACCAATGTCCATATTGATTAGGTCTCCAGGCTTCGGTACGGCCTCTTGTTCTTTTTTTTTTTGAGGTGAGTTTTTCCGCCTTGTCATTTTGTCCACGTAGGATTTGCTTTCTCCTGCTGTGGAATTCTGCTGTTCGTTTTGACTGAAGTTGGTTTTGGATGGGTTTCTTGTTGATCTTCTGGGGGGAGGGGCCTGTTGTAGTGATACTGAAGTGTCTTTGCCACAGGCGGAATTGCACCGCCCTTGCCAGGGGCCGGGCTAAGTCATCCTCTCGGGCTTGCTTTTGGGAGCTTTTGTTCCCTGAGCGCTTTCCGTAGAGTTCTGGAGGACGGGAATGAAGATGGCGGCCTCCCAATCTCTGGGCCGGAGGAGCTGAGAGCTTGGGGTTCCGCTCCTCAGTGTGCCCTCAGAGCAAAGCGCCCAACCGCCCCGCCTCCCTGGCCTGCGGTTACGCCTTGAGGAAAGCAGTCAATTGCTGGAACTGGAGAAAAGCGCCGGGTCACTTCCGTCTCCGCAGCCTCCAGCCGCGCTCCGAGCCCACCCAGCCTGCGACCGGCACAAGGTAACCCCGGGCTTAGAGCTCGCTCCTCGGCTTTGTCACTGTAGCCGGCTTCCCCGCTCTAATACCTGTGAGCTCTGTGGCACTCAGACACCCCCAGTCCTTCTGTGACCCCGCGGGACCTGGGGTTATGCTGACCCCGCCTGGGTTTCCTCCCGGTTTAGCCTCTGGAGAGATGTCTCCCAGTGGAGCAGACTTTCAAAAGTCCCGATTTTGTGCTCCGTTGCTCCGCCGCTTGCCGGGAGCCGGCCCCTCCCCCCGGGGTCTATCTTCCCGTTGCTTTGGATTCACTTCTCCGCAGGTCCTACCTTTCAGAAAGTGATCGATTTTTCTGTTTCTAGAATTGTTGCTCTTCTTCTCTTCGATTTCCCATTGGATTTGTAGGTGTTCACAATGTTTAGATTAGCTGTTTAGCTGATCTCCTGCTACCCGATGTCATCTCAGCCTGCTACTTCTCCGCCATCTTGACTCCCATTCCGAGAATTGTCATTCTGAACTCTAGATCTGACATATTACCAATGTCTGTATTGATTAGGTCCCTAGCCTTCAGTACTGCCTCTTGTTCTTTTTTTTATGGTGAGTTTTTCTGCCTTGTCATTTTGTCCAGATAAGAATATATGAAGGAGCAAATAAAATACCAGAAGGGTGGCAAAGGCCCCAGGAAAATGTGCTTTAACCAGATCAGAAGAGACCCCAAATTGTGGGAGGGAGAAAGGGGATAAAAAAGAAGTTCAGAAAAAAAAAAGTTAAAAAAAAGAAAACAAGTAAAGAAAAAATATTTAAAAAGGAAAAAATATATATATATATTAGACTGGTGACTAGAACAGGGTCATTCACTGAATTTTGGTAGTATTTTGATCTCTTAGAAGAAACTACCTCTCCAGATTTTAAAGGATGAAAAACATATATAGGGGTAGACACAATGAAGGGATGGAATAAGCCTATAAAGATGAGAAATTTTTTTTTTATCAACTCATTTCTAAAAAATGAGTTGATAAAGCAAGTTGGTTGTGAGAATAAAGAAAAAGAAAGTGAGGAGAATTTGCTCAGGCTGGAGACTAGAACAAGCCCGGAGCTAGATTTAGGGTATATTTTGATCTATTAGGAGAAGTTGTACCCCAAGTTTTTTAGAAGAAAACTCCTATGTGTATACAAAAAATATAGTTAGATATAATGGAGGATAAAATATGACTATAATAATGAAGGTTCAAAAAAGATTATTATTTTTTGAAAGGTATTGTTAAGATAAACTAGTTAAAAATGTTAAAAGAGGAAAGGGTAAAAGTTAAAAAAAATGGTAGAAGAAAAAAGAAAAAAAATATTGACTGCAAGTCTAAAGAATCATGGGGAGAAAGCCATGAATTCCTTGCTTTGCTTTCTCCTCCTCTGGAATTCCGCTGTTCACCTTTGTAAGTGAACTTGGTCTTGGCTGGGTTTCTTGTTGATCTTCTGGGGGAGGGGCCTGTTGTAGTGATTCTCAAGTGTCTTTGCCCTAGGCAGAATTGCACCGCCCTTACCAGGGGCCAGGCTAAGTAAACCACTTGGGTTTGCTTTCGGGAGCTTTTGTTCTCTGAAGGCTTTCCGTAGAGTTCTGGAGGATGGGAATGATAATGGCGGCCTCCCAATCTCCAGCATGGAGGAGCCAAGAGCTCAGGGCCCCACTCCTCAGTGCACCCTCAGAGAAAAGCGCTCAATCACTCCTGTCTCCCCAGCCTCCGGCTGCGCTCCGAGCTCACCCAGCCTGTGACTGGTTCAAGGCAACTCAGAGCTGAGAGATCTCTCCTTGGCTTTGTCTCTGTAACTGGCTTCCCCACTCTAATACCTGCAAGATCTGCAACACTCAGACACCCCTGGTCCTTCTGTGACCCCGCAGGACCTGGGGCTACGCTGACCCCGAGTGTGCTTCATCCCATTAGCCTCTGGAGTGATGTCCCTCAGTGGAGCAGACTTTTAAAAAGTCCTGATTTTGTGCTCCATTGCTCCGCCGCTTGCCGGGAGCCAGCCCCTCCCCCCACGGTCTATCTGCCCGTCGCTTTGGATTCACTTTTCCTCTGGCCCTACCTTTCACAAAGTGATCAATTTTCTGTTTCTAGAAATGTTTCTCTTCTTCTCTATGATCTCCCATTGGATTTGTAGGTGTTCGCAATGGTTAGAGAAGCTATCTAGCTGATCTCCTGGTACCTGATGTAGTCTCAGCCTGTTACTTCTCCACCATCTTGACTCCTCCTGGGTAGCTTTATTTTTTGGGGAATCTCCACATTGTTTTCCGAAGTGGCTGCACCAACTTGCATTAGCGCCAACGGTGTAAGAAGGTTCACCTTTCCCCACATCCTCTCCAACATTTGTTGTTTCTTGACTTGTTAATTTTTGCCACTCTAACTGGTGTAAGGTGGAATCTCAATGTGGTTTTGATTTTAATTTCCTGTTGGATAATGATGATAAACATTTTTTTACATGTCTGCTAGCCATTTGCATGTCTTCATTGGACAAGTGTCTTCTGCTCATTTTTTGACTTGATTATCTGTCTTTTGGGTGCTGAGTTCGAGGAGTTCTTTATAGACCTTGGATATCAACACTTTGTCTGTAGTGCCATTTGCAAATATTTTCTCTCATTCTGTGACTGCCTCTTTGTTTTGTTGACTGTTTCCTTTGTTGTACAGAAGCTTTTGATCTTGATGAAGTCCCAAAAGTTCATTTTTGCTTTTGATTCCCTTGCCTTTGGAAACGTGTCTTGAAAGGAGTTGTTGTGGCCAGTGTCAAAGAGGTTATTGCCTATGTTCTTCTTTAGAATTTTGATGGATTCCTGTCTCATATTGAGGTCTTTCATCCATTGTGAGTTTATCTTTGTGTATGGTGTAAAGGAATGGTCGAGATTCATTCTTCTCTATGTCGCTGTCCAATTTTCCCTGCACCATTTATGGAAGAGACTGTCTTTTTTCCATTGGATAATTTTTCCTTCCTTAATTGAAGATTATTTGACGACAGAGTTGAAGGTCCATATCTAGGCCCTTTACTCTGTTCCATTGGTCTGTGCATCTGTTTTTGCACCAGTACCATGCTGTCTTGTTTATCATAGCTTTGTAATAATGCTTGAAATCAAGGAGGAGTCAAGATGGCAGAGAAGTAGCAGGCTGAGATGACATCGGGGAGCAGATCAGCTAATAGCTTATCTAACCTTTGTGAACACCTACAAATCCAACGGGAAATCAAAGAGAAGAAGAGCAACAATTCTAGAAACAGAAAATCGACTACTTTCTGAAAGGTAGGACCTGCAGAAAAGCGAATCAAAAGCGACGGGAAGATAGACCCCAGGGGGAGGGGCCGGCTCCCGGCAAGCGGCAGAGCAACGGAGCACAAAATCGGGACTTATAAAATCTGCTCCACTGGGAGACATCGCTCCAGAGGCTAAACCGGGGGGGAAACCAGGCGGGGACAGCATAACCCCAGGTCCCGCAGGGTCACAGAAGGACTGGGGGTGTCTGAGTGCCACAGAGCTCGCAGGTATTAGAGCAGGGAAGCCGGCTACAGCAACAAAGCCGAGGAGTGAGCTCTCAGCCTGGGGTTACCTTGAGCTGGTTGCAGGCTGGGTGGGCTCGGAGCACGGCCAGAAGCCACGGAGATGGAAGCGACTGGGTGCTTTTCTCCAGGTTCCAGCAATTGACTGCTTTCCTCAAGGCGTAACCACAGGCCAGGGAGGAGGGGCGGTTGGGCGCTTCTCTCTGAGGGCGCACTGAGGAGCGGAACCCCAACCTCTCAGCTCCTCCGAGCCGAGAGATTGGGAGGCCGCCATCATCATTCCCGTCCTCCAGAACTCTACGGAAAGCGCTCAGGGAACAAAAGCTCCCGAAAGCAAATCCAAGCGGATTCCTTAGCCCGGCCCCTGGCAAGGGTGGTGCAATTCGGCCTGCGGCAAAGACACTTGAATCACTACAACAGGCCCCTCCCCCAGAAGATCAACAAGAAACCCATCTAAAACCAACTGCACTCACCAAGAACAGCGGAATTCCACAGCAGGAGAAAGCAAATCTTATCTGGACAAAATGACAAGGCAGAAAAACTCCCCTAAAAAAAAAAAAAACAAACAAAAAAAAAAAAAAACAAGAGGCTGCACCGAAGGCAGAAGACCTAATCAATACGGACATTGGTAACATGACAGATCTAGAGTTCAGAATGACAATTCTCAAGGTTCTAGCGGGCTCGATAAAGGCATAGAAGATATTAGAGAAACCCTCTCCGGAGAGATAAAAGCCCTTTCTGGAGAAATAAAAGAACTAAAATCTAACCAAGTTGAAATAAAAAAAGCTATTAATGAGGTGCAATCAAAAATGGAAGCTCTCACTGCTAGGATAAATGAGGCAGAAGAAAGAATTAGTGACATAAGAGACCAAATGACAGAGAATAAAGAAGCTGAGCAAAAGAGAGACAAACAACTACTGGACCACGAGGAGAGAATTCAAGAGATAAGGGACACCATAAGACAAAACAACATTAGAATAATTGGGATTCCAGAAGAACAAGAAAGAGAGAGGGGAGCAGAAGGTATATTGGAGAGAATTATTGGAGAGAATTTCCCTAATATGGCAAAGGGAACAAACATCAAAATCCAGGAGATGCTAAGAATGCCCCTCAAAATCAATAAATATAGGTCCACACCTCGTCACCTGATAGTAAAATTTACAAGTCTTAGCGACAAAGAGAAAATCCTGAAAGCAGCCCGGGAAAAGAAGTCGGTAACATACAAGGGTAAAAACATTAGATTGGCAGCGGAGCTATCCACAGAGACCTGGCAGGCCAGAAAGAACTGGCATGATATATTCAGAGCACTAAACGAGAAAAACATGCAGCCAAGAATACTATATCCGGCTAGGCTATCATTGAAAATAGAAGGAGAGATAAAGAGCTTCCAGGACAAACAAAAGCTGAAAGAATTTGCAAACACCAAAGCAGCTCTACAGGAAATATTGAAAGGGGTCCTCTAAGCAAAGAGAGAGCCTAAACGTAGTAGATCAGAAAGAAACAGAGACAATATACAGTAACAGTCACCTTACAGGCAATACAATGGCACTAAATTCATATCTCTCAATAGTTACCCTGAATGTAAATGGGCTAAATGCCCCAATCAAAAGACACAGGGTATCAGGATGGATAAAAAAACAAAACCCATCAATATGCTGCCTACAAGAAACTCATTTTAGACCCGAAGACACCTCCAGATTTAAAGTGAGGTGGTACCATGTTAATGGACATCAGAAGAAAGCTGGGGTGGCAATCCTTATATCAGATCAATCAGATTTTAAGCCAAACACTATAATAAGAGATGAGGAAGGACACTATATCGTACTCAAAGGGTCTGTCCAAAAAGAAGACCTAACAATCTTAAATATCTAAGCCCCTAACATGGGAGCAGCCAACTATATAAACCAATTAATAACAAAATCAAAGAAATACATCGACAGTAATACAATAATAGCAGGGGACTTTAACACTCCCCTCACTGAAATGGACAGATCATCTAAGCAAAAGATCAACAAGGAAATAAAGGCCTTAAATGACACACTGGACCAGATGGACATCACATTTATATTCAGAACATTCCATCCCAAAGCAACATAATATACATTCTTCTCTAGTCCACATGGAATATTCTCCAGAATAGACCACATCCTGGGTCATAAATCAAGTCTCAATCGGTATCAAAAGACTGAGATCATTCCCTGCATATTTTCAGACCACAATGCTCTGAAGCTAGAACTCAATCACAGAGGAAATTTGGAAAGAACGCAAATACATGGAGACTAAAGAGCATCCTTCTAAAATATGAACGGGTCAACCAGGAAATTAAAGGAGAATTGAAAAAAATCATGGAAACAAATGATAATGAAAACACAACAGTTCAACATCCGTGGGACACAACAAAGGCAGTCCTGAGAGGAAAATATATAGCAGTACAAGCCTTTCTCAAGAAACAAGAAAGGTCTCAAATACACAACCTAACCCTACACCTAAAGGAGCCGGAGAAAGAACTACAAAGAAAGCCTAAACCAAGCAGGAGAAGAGAAATCATAAAGATCAGAGCAGAAATCAATGAAATAGAAACTAAAAAAACAATAGAACAAATCAATGAAACTAGGAGATGGTTCTTTGAAAGAATTAATAGGACTGACAGACCCCTGGCCAGACTTATCAAAAAGAAAAGAGAAAGGATGCAAATAAATAAAATCATGAATGAAAGAGGAGAGATCACAACCAACACCAAAGAAATACAAACAATTATAAGAACATACTATGAGCAACTCTACACCAACAAATTCGACAATCTGGAAGAAATGGATACAATTCTAGAGACATATAAACTACCACAACTGAACCAGGAAGAAATAGAAAGCCTGAACAGACCCACAACCAGTAAGGAGATTGAAACAGTCATCAAAAATCTCCAAACAAACAAAAGTCCAGGACCAGACGGCTTCCCAGGGGAATTCTACCTAACATTTAAAGAAGAATTAATTCCTATTCTCCTGAAACTGTTCCAAAAAATAGAAATGGAAGGAAAACTTCCAAACTCATTTTATGAGGCCAGCATCACCTTGATCCCAAAACCAGACAAGGATCCCATCAAAAAAGAGAATTACAGAAGCTTTTTATCTTGATGAAGTCCCAGAAGTTCATCTTTGCCTTTATTTCCTTCGCCTTTGGAGACATATCTTGAAAGAAGTTGCTATGGCTGATATCAAAGAGGTTACTCCCTATGTTCTCCTCGAGGATTCTGATGGATTCCTGTCTCACGTTGAGGTCTTTTATCCATTTCGAGTTTATCTTTGTGTACGGTGTAAGAGAATGGTCAAGTTTCATTCTTCTACATATAGCTGTCCAGTTTTCCCAGCACCATTTATTGAAGAGACTGTCTTTTTTCCACTGGATATTTTTTCCTGTTTTGTCAAAGATTATTTGACCATAGAGTTGAGGGTCCATATCTGGGCTCTCTACTCTGTTCCACTGGTCCATGTGTCTGTTTTTATGCCAGTACCATGCTGTCTTGGTGATCACAGCTTTGTAGTAAAGCTTGAAATCAGGTAACGTGATGCCACCAGTTTTATTTTTGTTTTTCAACATTTCCTTAGCAATTCGGGGTCTCTTCTGATTCCATACAAATTTTAGTATTATTTGCTCCAGCTCTTTGAAAAATACTGGTGGAATTTTGATTGGAATGGCATTAAAAGTATAGATTGCTCTGGGCAGTATAGACATTTTAACGATGTTTATTCTTCCCATCCAAGAGCATGGAATGGTCTTCCATCTTTTTGTGTCTTCTTCAATTTCTTTTAGGAGTGTTCTGTAGTTCCTCGAGTACAGATCTTTAACCTCTTTGGTTAGGTTTATTCCGAGGTATCTTATGGTTTTTGGTGCTATAGTAAATGGAATCGATTCTCTAATTTGCCTTTCTGTATTTTCATTGTTAGTGTATAAGAAAGCCACTGATTTCTGGACATTGACTTTGTATCCTGCTACATTACTGAATTGCTGTATGAGTTCTAGGAGTTTGGAGGTGGAGTCTTTCGGGTTTTCCATATAAAGAATCATGTCATCTGCGAAGAGAGAGAGTTTGACTTCTTCCTTGCCAATTTGGATACCTTTTATTTCTCTTTGTTGTCTGATTGCTGTTGCTAGGACTTCTAATACTATGTTGAACAAGAGTGGTGAGAGTGGGCATCCTTGTCGTGTTCCTGATCTCTATGGGAAGGCTGCAAGCTTTTTCCCATTGAGGATGATATTTGCTGTGGGTTTTTCATAGATAGATTTGATGAAGTTCAGGAATGTTCCCTCTATCCCTATACAGATAAAAGGTTGATATCCAGGATCTATAAAGAACTCCTCAAACTCAACACACACAAAACAGATAATCATATCAAAAAATGGGCAGAAGATATGAACAGACACTTCTCCAATGAAGACATACAAATGGCTACCAGACACGTGAAAAAATGTTCATCATCACTAGCCATCAGGGAGATTCAAATCAAAACCACATTGAGATACCACCTTACACCAGTTAGAATGGCCAAAATTAGCAAGACAGGAAACAACGTGTGTTGGAGAGGATGTGGAGAAAGGGGAACCCTCTTACACTGTTGGTGGGAATGCAAACTGGTGCAGCCACTTTGGAGAACAGTGTGGAGATTCCTCAGGAAATTAAAAATAGATCTTCCCTATGACCCTGCAATTGCACTGCTGGGTATTTACCCCAAAGATACAGATGTAGTGAAAAGAAGGGCCATCTGTACCCCAATGTTTATAGCAGCAATGGCCACGGTCGCCAAACTGTGGAAAGAACCAAGATGCCCTTCAACGGATGAATGGATAAGGAAGATGTGGTCCATATACACTATGGAGTATTATGCCTCCATCAGAAAGGACGAATACCCAACTTTTGTAGCAACATGGACAGGACTGGAAGAGATTATGTTGAGTGAAATAAGTCAAACAGAGAAAGTCAAGTATCATATGGTTTCACTTATTGGTGGAGCATAACAAATAATATAGAGGACAAGGGTAGATGGAGAGGAGAAGGGAGTTGAGGGAAATTGGAAGGGGAGGTGAACCATGAGAGACAATGGACTCTGAAAAACAACCTGAGGGTTTTGAAGGGGCGGGGTGGGAGGGTGGGGGAACCAGGTGGTGGGTATTAGGGAGGGCACAGATTGCATGGAGCACTGGGTGTGGTGAAAAAACAATGAATACTGTTACGCTGAAAATAAATAAAAAATTAAAAAAAAAAAAAAAGAGAATTACAGACCCATATCCTTGATGAACACAGATGCGAAAATTCTCACCAAAATACTGGCCAATAGGATCCAACAGTACATTAAAAGGGTTATTCACCACGACCAAGTGGGATTTATTCCAGGCCTGCAAGGTTGGTTCAACATCTGCAAATCCATCCATGTGATACAATACATTAATAAAAGAAAGAGTAAGAACCATATGATACTCTCAACAGATGCTGAAAAAGCATTTGACAAAGTGCAGCATCCCTTCCTGATTAAAACTCTTCAAACTGTAGGGATAGACGGCACATACCTCAATATTATCAAAGCCATCTATGAAAAACCCACCCCAAATATCATTCTCAATGGAGAAAAACTGAAAGCTTTTCCGCTAAGGTCAGGAACACGGCAGGGATGTCCATTATCACCACTGGTGTTCAACAGAGTACTAGAAGTCCTAGCCTCAGCAATCAGACAACAAAAAGAAATTAAAGGCATCCAAATTGGGAAAGAAGCAGTCAAACTATCACTCTTTGCAGATGATATGATACTACATGTGGAAAACCCAAAAGGCTCCTCTCCAAAACTGCTAGAACTTGTACAGGAATTCAGTAAAGTGTCAGGATATAAAATCAATGCACAGAAATCGGTTGCATTTCGTTACATCAACAACAAGACAAGAAGAAAGAGAAATTAAGGAGTCAATCCCATTTACAATTGCACCCAAAACCATAAGATACCTAGGAATAAACCCAACCAAAGAGGCAAAGAATCTGTACTCAGAAAACTATAAAGTACTCATGAAAGAAATTGAGGAAGACACAAAGAAATGGAAAAATGATCCATGCTCCTGGATTAGAAGAAGAAATACTGTGAAAATGTCTATGCTACCTAAAGCAATCTACGCATTTAATGCAATTCCTATCAAAATCCCATCCATTTTTGTCAAAGAAATGGAACAAATATTCCTAAAATTTATATGGAACCAGAAAAGACCTCGAATAGCCAAAGGAATATTGAAAAAGAAAGCCAAAGTTGGGGGCATCACAATTCCAGATTTCAAGCTCTATTACAAAGCTGTCATCATCAAGACAGTATGGTACCAGCAGAAAAACACATAGATCAATGGAAGAGAATAGAGAGCCCAGAAATAGACCCTCAACTCTATGGTCAACTAATCTTCGACAAAGCAGGAAAGAATGTCCAATGGAAAAACGACAGCCTCTTCAACAAATGGTGCTGGGAAAATTGGTCAGCCCCATGCAGAAGAATGAAACTGGATCATTTCCTTACACCACACATGAAAATAGACTCAAAATGGATGAAGGACCTCAATGTGAGAAAGGAATCCATCAAAATCCGTGAGGAGAACACAGGCAGCAACCTCTTCAACCTCAGGCACAGCAACTTCTTCCTAGGAACATCGCCAAAGGCAAGGGAAGCGAGGGCAAAAATGAACTATTGGGATTTCATCAAGATCAAAAGCTTTTGCATAGCAAAGGAAACAGTTAACAAAACCAAAAGACAACTGACAGAATGGGAGAAGATATTTGCAAACGACATATCAGATAAAGGGCTAGTATCCATAATCTATAAAGAGCTTAGCAAACTCAACACCCAAAGAACAAATAATCCAATCAAGTAATGGGCAGAAGACATGAACAGACATTTCTGCAAGGAAGACATCCAGATGGTCAACAGACACATGAAAAAATGCTCCACATCACTCAGCATCAGGGAAATACAAATCCAAATCACAATGAGATACCACCTCACACCATTAAGAATGGCTAAAATTAACAAGTCAGGAAATGACAGATGCTGGCCAGGATTCAGAGAAAGGGGAAGCCTCCTACACTGCTGGTGGGAATGCAAGCTGGTGCAACCACTCTGGAAAACGGCATGGAGATTCCTCAAAAAACTGAAAATAGAGCTACCCTATGACCCAGCAATTGCACTACTGGGTATTTACCCTAAGGATACAAACGTAGTGATCCGAAGGGGCATGTGCACCCAAATGTTTATAGCAGTAATGTGCACAATAGCTACACTATGGAAAGAACCTAGATGTCCATCAACAGATGAATGGATAAAGAAGAGGTGGTATATATATACAATGGAATACTATGCAACCATCAAAAGAACTCAAATCTTGCCATTTGTGATGACGTGGATGGAACTAGAGGGTATTATGCTTAGTGAAATAAGTCAATTTGAGAAAGACAACTATCATATGATCTCCCTGATATGAGGAAGTAGAGATGCAATGTTTGGGGTTTGAGGGGTGGGAAAGGATAAATGAAACATGATGGGATCAGGAGGGAGGCAAACCATAAGAGACACTTAATCTCACTAAACAACTTGTGGGTTGCTGTGGGGAGGGGAGTCGGGAGAGGGTGATGGAATTATGGACATTGGGTAGAGTATGTGCTATGGTGAGTGCTGTGAAGTGTGTAAACCTGGCGATTCACAGACCTGTACCCCTGGGGATAAAAATACATTATACATTTATTTAAAAATTTAAAAATTTAAAAAAATAAAGACAACAAGGATTTAAAAAAAAGAATTTTGGTGGATAGTTAAATGGGCAGACAGATGGTTGGAGGCAGATGAATAAGGGATGTTTGGTCTGAAAGAGAGGTAAATGGATAGTGAATGAGTTTGTGGATAAATGGATATGTGAATGGATGGATGGATGGATGGATGGATGAATGGATAGACAGATTGACACATTGATGGATTGACTAGTGGGTGGATAGATGAGCCAAATTAAATAGAATCAACACATGACTCATAAGTGTCAAGCTACTCTGTATCAGGAACCTTGAAACTAGAAGAAAATAATCAGTAAGTGTTTGGAGTTTGCATCTCATTCTCATTCCCAAGAAAAGGAATATGTAAGTGGAATCAGCCAATGGATAGCTAGTGCACATACTGTATGCCACCTGCTGTGCAGTGGATGAGGAAGATGAAAGGAAAAAGGGGGAAAGATAATGAAAAAGATCAGAGCAGGGATAGGGGACTGGAAAGAGAAGGCAAGGCCCAGGTCTGTAGGGACAGGATGGAGAGGTTGGGGATGACTATGAGCAAACCAAGCAGCTCAGCAAAAAGGAAGACAGGACTGAGAAAGCTCACCCTTCCCACTGCCACCTGCAGATTCATCTGTTTTGTCATTATTGGTGCTTTTGCTGAGAATTAAATCTTGAGATGCCCAACCTAGAATGAGACATTTCTTCTTTCTCTGGAATAGCCTCTGCCAGCCAAAGGCTTGGAGTCGATAGGGGTCCCCAGGGGGAGAGGATCACCAACCATATTGGAACTTCCCCCAGTTTCACATCGGCTCCTTGAACCCAGGAACGATGGCAATTCTTCCCAAAGGTAGATCAAAAGTCCCACACAGGGTGACCTGGAGTCCATCCATTTAGTGAATATTTATTGAGCCCCTTTAATGTGGGATGCTGTTCCCAGTACTGAGGATATGGTCAGTACTGAAATTTGGTCTGGTGGAGCTGACAGGTCATAGTCACAGGGGTTGGGAGAGAGATAATAAGTAAACACACAGAAGTACAAAACCTGAGCAAATGCTAGGAAGAAAATAAAAGCAGTCCTACAGTAAGGTGGCTAGAGGGCAACTCACCATGGTGGGGAGGGTAGGTGGAAGAAGGGCATATGAAGACAGGGCTGAACATGATCAGGCAGGAAGCTTGCAACTCTGTTTTGCCCAGGGCATGCAGGGCCCACCAGGATCCTTTCTCTCCCGGGGTCCACCGATTTGTCAATACTCACTGCTCACAATGCATCACTGGGCTTAGAGCCAAGCTAGGCACTAGGAAAGTAGATGAGAAGAAGCACCTGAAGGGCAAGCAGGGGCCAGAACATTTGATCACCAGAATCAGCCTAGCTCAGAGAGGTGAGCAGATATGGGCACCAAGTAGAAGGTTTTCTTATCTGTTCACAGAAGTCCCAGAGGCCTTCCTGGAGAAGTAGATGCCTGAGCTGAGTATTAAAAAGGAAAAGTCTGCCAGTCAGAGAAGCTGGGAAAGGGCATCCCAGGCAGAAGCACAGGACAACTTGAGATGATATGAGGAACATGGAACATAAGCCCCAGAGGGTGGAAGAAACAGAGAGAGACAGGGCTGGAGGGCTAGATCACCAAGGGTGCACATGCTTTGCTCAGAAGAATGAATTTCATCCAAAGGGCAATGGGGCACCATCAAGAAATTTAATTAGTATGTGATCTGCATGTTTTAAGAAAACCCCTCTGGCTGTTTCATGAAGAATGAACAATGATGGGCCAGGGGAAAGAGAGGAATAGGGGGCACGTTCCTGAGAACAAGGAGCAAGTGTGAGAAATACCCAGGAGGGAGGTAAATCAGACCTATAGACCTCTGAATAGGGCCCTGAGAGGGAGGAAGGAGTCAAGGAAAATCATCTCCACAGCGTTGCTGCTGTTTTGCCTGCCAGTGACCAGGATTTCCCTTGGGAAGCACCTCTTCCCTGAAAACTGGTCCATGACAAACCCCTAATCCTAAAGAGAGACTATGACACAAGCCTGGCCGATCAGAAAGCTTCTTCTTGGGCAGCCACTGTTGCAGGAGTGAACATGTGACCCAAGTCAGACCAGTGGACCTCCAGTACGGGATTCCACCAGGATAGCTGCGTTAGCTACCTTTGCCATCACCCAAGAAGAGGCTGCTGGCAGCAGGACCAAGAGACACAGCCGAAACAAAGGGGCCCTGGACCGGCTATACCTGAAGCCACTAGACTTTCAGTAACATATACCAGGGGATCCTTTCCCTTAGGTCAGTTTGAGCTAAGAGTCTTTTATTGGTGACTAAAATAATTCTGAACAAATCATTAAAGAAGACAAAGGTGAGCAGGACTTAGGCCCACCCCTCAAGGAGAACCTGTAGTATCTGTTTGGATCAGAATTCACAGCTCTGATCACCTCGAACACAGAGCAGTAAGACCCTTGGTTAGTGTCTAATGGAGGTGCAGATGTGCTACTACACAGACATTCAGAGGAGGGCAGAGAAAGATGGCTCCAGAGAGGAGGTGGTATCTGTCTAGGCCTTGAATCTGATGTTGGCAGTTGAAGGTGGACAGATGTACAAGGCAGGAAAGAAAATAGCAAGAGAATAGAAGAAGAGGTTAGGGTCCCAGAGGAATCTGTCTCCCAAGAAGCACAGGGTTGGTGCAGGGTAGGCAGGAAGACTTGGGCCTAGGAGGGGCTGTCCTTGCCTGAGTAAACACCTGCCTGCCCTGGCCTCACCTGGTCACAGAGAGCAAATGCCCAAACCCTGCAACTCCAGAGAAGCAGCCACCCCAGGGAGGCTGCTTAGCCCTGACTGGGGCACTATCCCCAGAGGAGGGGCCAACTGCCATCTAGATGAGTTGGCAGAGGCTGCAAGTGCCATGCTGGGACAGGGCTCCTCAAATCAGCCTTCCAGGCTGGGAACATGGACTGTTGCAGCCTGGCCTGCCTACTTCCAGAGACGCTGAGTTTCCCACAGCATCAGCACCTCTTTGGTAAACAGTAATGGGGAACAGAAGCATCCTGGACAGGGAGCCTAGCATGCAGATTAGAATGGAGGCTTGTTTCTATGAGTCTCCTGCTCTCAGGAAACTCCTCCTTTCAGCCACTTTCCCCAGTACTACACCCTGCAGCTCCCAGGAGCCCTGGCCCAGTCTCCAGCACCAGCTCACTTGCGCAACCTTCACCTCTCAGAGGCCTAAGTGTCTTCACCTTACAGCTCTACCCTGGCTGCTTCCTGAGGATCTTATTGGGGCACTGAGTGAAACTTGGTAGGAAATTGTAGGATCTGACCAACTACAAAAATAAGAAAACGATGCCATCAGGTTCTGTGTCATTTGTATCCTTCATGATCTGGGTCTAGGAGGCCTAGTCTGCTGGGGTGAGGTTGTGGGAGTTGAAGGCCACCTGCCTTAGAGAGGAGCCTCCACCGTGGAACACTGAGAAGAACGGCATCAAAAAGTCAGAGAGTGACACGCACTAGTCAGGCTGGTCAGGCTGTGGAGAAGTCAGCCTCATACACTGCTGACAGGAATAGAAAATATTTCAGCAGCTTCGTGAAGCAGTCTGGCAGTTCCTCCAACACTAAACACAAATTAACCCAGCAATTTATGCAGCATCTACCCAAGAGATGAAACCCTATGTCCCCACAAAGACTTGTACACAAATGTGGAAAGTAGCATATTCGTACTAAGAGGAGGAAACATCACAAATGTCCCTCAGTGGACAAGTGGATAAACAAAATGTGCCATCCCCACATAGAGGAATACTCTTCAGTCATAAAAAGAAACGCCACCACGTGAACAAACTGAAAACATCATGCTAAGAGAAAGAAGCCAGTTTCCAAAGACAAAATACCACACGATTCCATTCTATGCAAAGCCAGATTAGGAAAACCCAAAGAGAAAGTGGATTAGTGTTTGCGTGGGGCTGGGGAGAGGGGCTTAGGAGGATAATAGCTAATGGGTTTTGAGGAGATGGCAATGTTATAGAACCAGCTATGGTGATGACCACACATATCTGCAAATGTGTTAAAAGTCACGGAATTGTTCACATGGGAAAATTATAGTAAACTATAAAAATAGTTTACATGGGAAAACTATAGCTAAATAAAGCTAAAAGAAGTTAAAGAATTCCAATCATCAGATAAATCTTGAGTGGACAGTGTCCTACAAGACAACTGGCCTGGACTTGTCAAAGAACCAAATCATGAGAAGAAAGGGGGTGGGGATGAGAGGAGTTGGGGGTTCAATACAGAAGGAGACCAAAGAGAAGACCCAAGAAGCAAAAGCAAGGCAGGGATTTGATTGGATCCTGACTGAACACAAGTATCTGGGATAATGGGAATATTTGACAAGGATTAGATATCAAATGACATCATCTAATTCTGATGTGTCTGGATGGAGGAGAAAGACCATTCATCTTTGCCCCTTTGGCTGGTGGCCTAGAAAGACCCTACTGAGTCTCAGAGCTGTCAGCTCATGGTCATGGACATTTGGCTATTCCTGCTTTAGGGAAAGGACGATGTCACATTAGCACAACCCCAAATGCTGGTTTATAAATGGGTCATGGCAGAGTTAGAGGGATGGACTGTGGTAGACATGGAGACGCACCCGTCAAGGCCCCCTGTAGGAGGTGCTAGTGCCCCGGCGGCTGGCTGTGTCGCCAACAGTCAGCTTCCAGCTACCAGCCTTCCAGAACTTCCTCAGCCTTGCCAGGGCCATATGCTGCCACACAGTTGCTGAAGGAGATAGAGATAGAAAGGCCAGTTCACTTTGGCCAAAGCAGAACATCCCTCCGGCCATGTCCGCTCCAGGGCCCTCTGCCCACTCCTATTTCTACACTCCCCTGTCCTTAGTCATGGCTTCTCGGCAGTCCCTCCCCGCCTCCCACATACTCCACTCTGCTTCTGGGGTCCGCACACTGCCATTTGCAGTTTCCCACTATTCTAAGAGAAGACAATGGGCCACTCTCAAATGAAGATGAAAAGCCATGCCACTGCAGGCTACATGGGAATGTGTGTCCTTGCTGGAATGGGCAGTCCCACCCTTCGTCTGCCAGCTGGGGTGAAGACAGTCAGGTGGACGTTGGAAAGGGCTGGCTAACACCCCAAGGCTTCATGCAGTCTATGGAGAAGGGTCCTCCTGAGGTGCCCCTTGTCCTGTGTGATCCTAGGCAGTGCCTTCCTTTCCCTGCACTTCCACCTGGCAGGAGAATGCAAGTGATGTGTCACTATGTTTATAACAATGGAGGCAAGGGGACAGGAAAGAAAAACCAGGGCTTCCATAGGGAGTGACACAGATGGGGCTCCTCACCTGCAGAGAGAAGGGAAGCTGTATTTTCACATCTCTGCCCAGCTACATTGCCCTGGTCCTTGTTAGGCACCATGGACCCAAGGTCATGGGTCTGCATTCTCAACAGGCAATGGGCAGCCCTCCCCCACCTATTTGCAAACACATCTGACCCCTGTGACCACTGCCATCATGCCCCAACTTTGGCCAAGCTGCCATCTTGCCTGGCTTGGGCAACTGGCCTCTAAGACACCAGGATATGCTTGCTTCCCCATCCAAACCTCCCTTAGCACCAGAGTGATCCATAAACATGTAAATCAGAGGGGCACCTGTGTGGCTCAGTGGGTCAAGCCTCTGCCTTCAGCTCAGGTCATGAGCTCAGGGTCCTGGGATCGAGCCCTGCATGGGGATCTCTGCTCAGCCGGCAGCCTGCTTCCCCCACTCTCTCTCTGCCTGCCTCTCTGCCTACTTGTGGTCTCTGTCTGTCAAATAGATAAATAAAAAATCTAAAAAAAAACAGGTAAATCAGAGTAGTTACTCTTCTTCAAATGCTTCAAGGTCATCTAATAGCACCAGAGTAAAACTCAAACTCCCTACAAGTCTATAAGACCCTGATGCCTCTGTCTCCCAGGTATCTTGTTATCTTGTCCCACTCTCCCTCACTCACTCTACTCTAGCCTTCTTGCAGTTCCACTAAAGCACTGGTTCATTCCCACCTCAGGGCCTTTGCACATAATGTTCCCTCTGCCTGGGCTACTTTCTTCACAGCAATTCTTGCTGGATTTTCCTCATGCTTCAGAGCTTGGCTCTACTGTCTCCTCCTAAGAAAGGCCTTCCTGAAGCCACCTTATCCTCAGTCACAGGCCTCTGCCCCACTTCCTATCACATCTCCCTGTTACTTTTCAGGAGTTCTCGTAACTGGAGGCAATCATGGTGTCTTTCTCATGTGTTTTGCTTACCTATGTCCTGACCCCTTCTCCGTCCCTGAGGACAGACCTCTGCCTGCCTTGGTTCTTCTGTCCTGGTGAGGGAACACTTCCTGGCCCATGACAGGAATTCATTATTTGATGAATGAATGAATGGAATGAATGGATGGATAGATGGATGGAAGCCAGATGGCCTTGACTGGGACATGCAGGCCAGAGGAGCCCTTGGCCCTGGCTTGCAGAGGCAGCTCTTCAGACGAAGGCAGAGATGATGCACTTCTGTTGCCTTCCGTCCCGTGTTTTCGCCATATGGCTTGCTGCACACTGGGCTGAATTGCAGATGCTCTAACTTGGAGCTTTCTTGCTTTTGTGTGTTAATAACAAAAAGACAGAACATAGCTTACCACACATTTTGTGTTTGCTGACTATCTATATGTATATAAAACAGACTTGGGTGTTACCAGCCAACCCACTTGTGAAGTGGAAGGGAAACAGAGCAATTAGAGAGGGAGGGAAGGGGCGGGTGCTGCCTGAGACCGTGGCCAAGTCTCCAGAATTATGTTTGCCTCCCGTGGAGGGCGGGCTCTATCCAGGAGTCATGGGCAAGGCAGGGCCGGGCACAGAGATCTTTTTTTTTTTTTCTTTAAAGATTTTATTTATTTGTTTGACAGATAGAGATCACAAGTAGGCAGAGAGGCAGGCAGAGAGAGAGGAAGGGAAGCAGGCTCCCTGCGGAGCAGAGAGCCCCATGTAGGGCTGGATCCCAGGATTCTGGGATCATGACCTGAGCTGAAGGCAGAGGCTTTAACCCACTGAGCCTCCCAGGCACCCCCGGGCACAGAGATCTTACCACCCCACGGCCCCCAGGATAGGGTCCAGCTCCTCATGAAGCATGGCACAGAGTGCGCTCCCTGCGCTCCTGCCTGAGTCTTCCTCAGCCTCGGTGCTTTCCTTTCCCACCTCCACTCAGCCCCAGACACAGCTGACGACTGTCACTTCCAGGATGGACCGCTCTCTCTCTAGCCTCTGAACCCTCCCTCTGCACATCCCACCTCAGACCATGGACTCACTCAGCAATCTTTCACTCAAATGTTTGAGACTGAGTGCCTCCCACGTGCCTTTGTGTAGCTACCTTCTGAAGGAAGGAGGGCCCCAAACAAATGAACAAACACACAATGACAAAATATCTCACATGCAATGAAGAACAAAATATGGGGTTTAATTAAAAAGACAGAATTAAGCATTTGTGCCACCATAGTAGCCACATTGCAGGGCAAGCAAATAGCCCTAATTGATACAGAGTATTTCTTTAAAGAAGATTCTAGTGAGTAGACTCTGAACAGCGGTGCGTCAGGGCGGGGGCGAAGCAGGGGTCCTGGGGCCCAGGGAGAAGCAGTATTCCATCACAGACACTGTTTGGAATGGCAAGGCTGTGGGAATGATGCAAACAGACAACTCTTAGTCCATTTCTCTTTTTTTAAGTTCTTTCCAGACAACGTAAGCCAAATTTAAGAATACTAAAACCACAAGAGCCAAGAGGTGAGCCTGAGGGGAAAGCCAGGAAAGGGTTTTCACCTCCTGGGGGAGACAGGACTTGAGGTCCAGCATGTCCTCTCAGGCCCAGCACCCATTACAGTCATCCCAGGACACAGCTAGTCCATACTGACTTCACTCAGCAAGATCTGATCTGTCTGACCTGAAACTGCTCAGGAGTTGGGTCAGGATTTTTCCCAGGAATGAAGGCAGGCCGGCCAGGGCAGGGACTTCAGTGGACATCAGAACAGGACCTCTGACTAGGACCCCGTGTTCCCTGGATCTGGGAGAGTTGGGCCCAACCCATGAGCAATGAATGTGTGACGCTTCCCCCAACTCCCAATCACCTCTATGAGTTAGGAAAACCATTTAAATGGCCCACCACCCTGTGGAGAATCATCTAAATGAGACCCCTGCTTTCCAGAAATAGCTTTGAGGTCAATGTACTGGACTTCAGCCTTTGAGGGACTTTTCCAGCACGGCCAGCAGCTGCTTCTTCAGGGTCTCACTGCCCATGACCAATGTGGTCAGGTCTTCGGTGTCCCTCCACTTCAGGTGCTTGAAGATGGCCATGGTTTCATTATAGATCTTTGGCTTCTTATCAGGCGGCAGCTCCATTATGGTCTGAGGAATTGGCTTGAACTCTCTGTTCTTCATCCATTTACCATAGAGGACAACAGACCACTCTAGAAAACAAGGAAGGTTCATTTAGTTGGTTCAATGTGTGCTCTTGCTGGGAGCACGTACACCACTGTGACAAGCAAGCACATTCAGACACAGGCCAGAATGGGCTTGGCTTCGTGCCCGCTCCACCCCTTGGTGCGGGGGGCAAGGGTTTCTGGGGTCCTTGTTCCATTTGGCTCAGATAACTGACACCCAGATATGCCCTTCCCTAAGCTGTGCACTCACAGACGCAGCACAAAGCATCTCCCACCGCACAACACCGAGAACTTAAATCTTCTCCAGGGCCACAGGTTTCCTGCTTCCCACAAAACTCTCCTCTCAAAGGACAGAGCTGAGAATCCAGTGCATTTGCAAGGAGAATCATCTCAGTGGTGAGGCTGAGTTTTCTTCACAATACGCATTTTGCCCCTGAACTTTGGAAATTTTCAGTGAAATCCTATGGTTAAAGGACCCTGTAAACAAAAAAGGAGACCGTAACTCTGGAAGCAACCGTTTTTCATGCCAGCCCTCCAGAGGGGTATGATGATAACTATCAAATAGAGCTTACTCAACTATTTCTCTTCCTGTGATCCCAAAACACCATAACCATTATTTTTAAGTGTAAATTTATGATCGATTTAAGGTGTATGATTTTGGGACTTGAGGCTCTTATGTCAATGGAAAGTTCTTTCTGATCAGGTGGGATGTAGGTTTGCTACAGAAAGGTGCCCTGGGGCAGGAATCTCCAACTCAAGTGCCTTCAGGGGGCAGGCAGTAGATGAAAGGAATGAAGAAGGATGAGTGGGCCTGTGGGTGATGGTGAGCTGGGTCCCTGTCTAAATGGGCAGTGGCACTGTTGTTCAACAGAATGCTAGAAGTCCTAGGCTTAGCAATCAGACAACAAAAAGAAAGAGGAGACATTCAAATTGGCAAAGAAGAAGTCAAACTCTCACTCATTCAGGATGACATGATACCTTACGTGGAAAAACCCCAAAGATGGCACCCCCAAAATTGCTAGGACTTATACAGCTGTTCAGTAACATGGCAGGATACAAAATCAATGCACAGAAAGCAGTTGCATTTCTCTACACCAACAATGAGCTGAAGAAATAGAAATTAAGGAATCAATCCCATGTACAATTGCACCAAAACTGTAAGACACATAGGAATAAACTGAACCGAAGAGGTAAAGGATCCATACTCTAAAAACTACATAACGTTTATGAAAGAAATTGAAGAAGACACAGAAAGATGGAAAAGCATCTCACACTCGTGGATTAGAAGAATAAGTATTATTAAAATGTCTGCGCTGCCCAGAGCAATCTATATATTCAATGCAATCCCTATCAAAATACCATCGACATTTTTCACAGAGGTGGAACAAACAATCCTAAAATTTGTATGGAACCAGAAAAGACCCTGGATACCCAGAGGAATGTTGCAAAGAATGCCAATGCTGGGGGCATCAGAGTGTCTGACTTTAAACTATATTACAAAGCTGGGATCATCAAGACAGCATGGTACATATATACATATGTATATATATATACACACACACACATACATATATATGCAATGGAATATTAGCCGTCGGAGAGGATGAATACTTACTATTTACGCCCACATGGATGGAACTGCAGAGTATTATGCTAAGTGAAATAAGTGAATTAGAGAAAGACATATATCATATGTTTTAATACATATGTGGTCTATAAAAAACAGTGCAGAGAACCATAAGGGAAGGTAATGAAATCTGAACAGGGAAAAAAAAAAGAGAGGGAGAGACTCTTAATTATGGGAAACAAATGAAGTGTTACTAAAGGGGAGGTAGTTAGGGTGTGAGGTAACCAGGTGATGGGCATTAACAAGGGCACAGGTTGTGATGAGCACTGGGTGTTATATGCAACTGATTAATTGTTGAACACTACATCTGAAGATAATGATGTACTATCTGTTGGATAATTGAATTTAAATAGAAATAAAAAATAAAGGAACAGTGGCTACCCCTTGAGAGTTCATTGCTACCACACGGAATGCAAGATGTATATCCTGAGAAGTCTCATGATTATTAAATATTGGTGATCAGATATTAATAGATGCAACCCAGCTGGACTTAGGGACTCTCTTTGAAAGAGCAGAGTGTGGAAAAGGGAGACATTGACTTCAAAATGGACAAACCTGGCAAAGACCACCTTAACCAGGTGATCAAGGTGGACATTGCCGGGGAGGACTGTGAATGTCACATGTCCCTGGAGTGGCGGTATGAGACAGGTGCTCCGCCTCTGTCTGCGGTATGCTTCCCCGAGCTCCACAACCCCGGGCTAAGCATGAGAAAGCATCAGGCAGACCCAAACGGAGAAGCATTCTACAAATACCTGCCTGGTACTCCTCAACAGTACCAGATCATAAAACAAGCCAAGTCTGAGGAACTGTCACAAGAGCTGGGGAGACTAAGGAGACTTGAGATTAAATGCTCTGTGATCTCTTGAGCTGGATTCTGGGAAAGATCTTAATATAAATGAAAATATCTTAGTGCCAAAACTGGCAAAGTACAAATAAATTCTGGAGACCAGTTAACAGTTTTCCATCAGTGTTGACTTCATACTTTTCACAAGTGCACCGTGGTGGTAACATTACGGGAACTGGATGAGGGATGTCTGGGCATTCTCTGCACAGTCTTAGCAACATGTCTGTAATTCTACTACATTTGCAAAATTGAAGTTTTATCTGAGAGAATAGAGCCCAGGCCAGAGAGAACCCCATTGTGCGTTGGACCCCACCAACAGGCAGTAAAACAAGCTCCCACTCAGGAAGCCAAGTGTGGAGGCATCTGGAAACACACATCTCCCCTGAGCCCAGGCCAGCATCGGTCCCAAGAGACTGAACACTGCCCCTGGTCACCTTCCACTCTGCTCCAAAAGAAGGGAGGATTCGTGGAGGGGAAACTGAACTTTCCCCCACGACACCCATGAAGCACTCTGTGCCAACAAGAGATGTACTCATCTGCACTAAACTGGTATTTGATTTAGAACAACACGTCATGCAAAAAGTCACCAGGAATATTGACCAGCAAATTACTAGCTCTTTGGACAAGAGATAATTCCTTGGTTTTCTGGGTAAAATGATGCTCCGACCATGACTAGTGGCTTCAGGTAGCAAATTCCCGGGTTCCCCTGGCAGACATCCTGTTCTCTACCAGCTTTGACAGAATCCAAATAAGATATGTGCTCCCACAATGGCATCTGGGAACAACTATAGGATAAATGAGCCCATCAAGCCCTCCCATGAGCATATTAGGTGGGGGTGGGGGACAAAGATGTAGAATGTCACTGACGAAAGAGGCAATGGCCACGTATCCTCCCTCACTGGCTGCTCCTTGGATGGTGAGAGGTTGAAGTCAGGACTCCCTAATTCACAGGTGGGAAAGGGAAATGTACAGGTGGAAGGTATTGGGCCATCCACACACTGATTTACTCCCCAGTGTGAGCTCTGCATCATGAAACGTCCTTGAACGCCAATCCTGCCACAGAAAGGCAGAGCAGGGCAGGAAACCATGCCGGGAGCCGGAAACAGAAGCCAACCTGGACAGACAGGCAGTCACCTCTCAGCCTGTGTTTGTGGGAGGACTGCAGGCAGTGCTGTGAGCTCTCCCACGTCCCCAGCACAGGCTTCCCGGCACAGAGCAGGCATTCAGTGATGTATCTGCTGAGCCCAATGTAGCAGACCATGCCTTTGCTGCTCCCCTGTGTTGCAGGGTCCATCCAAGGCACCTCACGGGAGGTGTAATCCAGCCTCTCCTCACGTCAGAACCACACAGCAGCCTGCTCTCTGATGCCACCCTGGTCCAAGGGGAAGACCACACCAGAATCCTTCCTACTCCTAAGACAAAGGAGGCAACCCTTCTTGGCTTCAAGAACTGATAGGAAAAATCAGCCAAACCTCCATTCATAGCCAAAAACTGGCTCTCAAGTAGAAGCAGGTGGAAAAACGGGGGACAGAGATGGCCACCCAGGAGAGTTTGCTGCTTTTTCTGCATTAGACTGTTGGTTTCAGAATGGGGTGGTCTCCATGAATGAGCTCATGTGAAATGGCCAGACAGCATCTGCTCCCAGGAGGTGCTCAGCAACTCCCAGCTTCCTCCCTGCTTCCCTTCTGCAGTGACATGTAATGGTGACAGGGGAAGGAGACCATCCAAGGGACCCAGGACACCCTGATATCTTCAGAGGCTGGGACATATTCCTGAGGGGAGAGGCGCCCTCCGGGTCTGCATGACTCACATGCCATTTAAAAGGATGCCCTGCGTTTCT
The DNA here is from genome assembly GCF_963455335.1 of Martes martes. Classification (NCBI taxonomy): domain Eukaryota; kingdom Metazoa; phylum Chordata; class Mammalia; order Carnivora; family Mustelidae; genus Martes; species Martes martes. The sequence goes on from NC_137905.1 coordinate 37,684,594, forward strand.
GAGACCTTCACACTCAGAAGCCTGTGTTTCCTTTTATTTTTCTTCTAAGAAGGTTTATTTTTTAATTGTATTATGTTAGTCACCATACAATACATCATTAGTTTTTGATGTAGTGTTCCATGATTCATTGTTTGCATATAACACCCAGTGCTACATGCACTTCATGCCCTCCTTAATACCCACGACCTAGTTCAACCATTCCCCATTCCCCTCCCCTAAAACCCTCAGTTTGTTTCTCAGAGACCACAGTCTCTCATGGTTCCTCTCCCCCTCCGATTCCCCCTGCCTTCACTTTTCCTTTCCTTTTCCTAATGTCCTCCATGTCCTCCCTTATGTTCCACGAGTAAGTGAACATAATCATAAGCATAATCTCCTCCAGTCCCATTCATATTGATGCAAAAGTTGGGTATTCATCCTTTCTAATGGCTGTGTAATATTCTGTTATATATATGGACCCCATCTTCTTTTCCATTAGTCTGTTGAAGGGCATCTCAGCTCTTTCCACAGTCTGGTTCTTGCGGAAACTGCTGCTATGAACATTGGGGTACATATGACCTTTCTTTTCACTACATCTGTATCTTTGGGGTAAATACCCAGCAGTGCCATTGCAGGGTCATAAGGTAGCTCTATTTTTAATTTTTTGAGGAAACTCCACACTGTTTTCCAAAGTGGCTGCAGCAACTTGCATTCCCACCAACAGTGTAAGAGGGTTCCCCTTTCCCCACATGCTCTCCAACACTTGTTTCCTGCCCTGTTAATTTTTTAAAAGATTTTATTTATTTATTTGACAGACAGAGATCACAAGTAGGCAGAGAGGCAGGCAGAGAGAGATGGAGAAGCAGGCTCCCTGCAAAGCAGGGAGCCCAATGTGGGGCTTGATCCCAGGACCCTGGGATCATGAGCTGAGCCGAAGGCAGAGGCTTTAACCCACTGAGCCACCCAGGCGCCCTGCCTTGTTAATTTTTGCCAGTCTAACTGGTGTAAAGTGGCTTCTCAGTGTGGTTTCAATTTGAATTTCCCTGATGGCTAATGATATTAAAATTTTTTTCATGTGTCTGCTAGCCATTTCTATGTGTTTTCTTTTTTGAATTATTTTAATTTATTTATTTGACAGAGAAAGAAACAGCTAGAGAAGGAGCACAGCAGAGGGAGTGGGAGAGGGAGAAGCAGGACCCCTGCGGAGGAGGGAGCCCAATGTGGGGCTCGATCCCAGGACCCTGGGATCATGACCTGAGCCAAAGGCAGATGCTTAATGACTGAGCCACCCAGGTGCCCCTCTACGTGTTTTCAATAGGATGAATTAGGGACACAAAGATCATGTCACAGAAGCAACTGCAACTCAGCAAACATGTCCCATAGGACAGAGACTTTTGTGAGGTCTCTGTGTTTTCAAAGGCTTTTATTACAACACTCCCAAGACTGGCTGCCCTGCGAGGCTTACCAACAGCAGCTCCAGCTGGGCCTCTGACGTGACCAACCATCCTTCCACCCACAGCTTGCTCCACGCACCCCTTCTTTTCCCTCTCCTCAGCGATGCAGCACAGCAGCTTCATGACGTCTTCCTCCTTGAGGGGTTTCTTGGCGAGCCTCGAAGGAAGCATTTCAAAGGGAGAGTTCTAATGAGTGTCAGAGTATTTGCACCCAAATGTCACTCTTGCTAGAGTTTGGAGGACAGTCTCATGCGGAGAACAGGAGCTCTGCTGTAGGCGGAACCGACAGCACCCAACAATGTGATGGGTTCCTTGTCACAGAGGAAGTCGGGGAGCTGCTAGTTAATAAGCACACAGAACCCGCAGAATGCACGAGAGGTCTTCCTTGCCCTCTGCGTAACTTCTCATTTTTGACAGATAACAGAACAGGTCCAGCCACAAGCTGCACCTGTTCATCACAAGTGAGGCAACTGTGCCCTGTCTCACGTCTGTGGCCTTCCAGCTGGCTCAGGCACACCCAGCGCACAGAGCCTGGCCAAGGGCAGAACATCCCAGCCTCGAGTCCTCTGTCATGTGACAGGGCAACGGAGCTCATGCCAAGCCCGAGAAGGGGAAAGTACTGGGCTCTGTGACCACCCTGGCCTGTGCCCACACTTGCCTGCCCTGTGACCCTGAGCTGAGCATGAGATTCCTCACCTGTAAAGGGAGATAAGCCACCTACAAGCTGGATTCTGGAAAGGTCTGAATGGAATGGATGCAAAGTACCTGTTGTGAGTCTGGAACATGAGTTGCTGAGACCTGATGGCTCTAAATGAGTGTTCTGTTACTGATACACACCACTGACTTTTCTGTAAGCAACCACTCCTAATGCTCATCCAGTTCTGCATGGGGGATAATAACTGTATGGACAGGATGGCCCTAAGGATGACCAGTAAGATGGAACAACCAGAGAATAAAATAAACCAAAGAATTCCAGAGGTTGTCACGTGTTTGGATAGACAGACAGATGGATCTTTGGAACAATGACCTAAGAACAACTCTCCGTGGTCAGCAAACTGTTATCCACACTGGTGGGACACTGACAGGCACACAGGGCAAAGTCAGGGTGGACTCTGCCCCAGGGTCAGTGGGCATAGAGAGCCACAACACTGACAGGACACCTGACAGGACCCAGAACCCAAATCAAAGTGGCCATGAGCTGGTGCTTCTTTTGGCTTCAACTGGACCCAAGGCTGGAAGGGCACTTTCTTTCCTTCACTCCCCTTTCCATGAAAGCAGTCCCTAAAGGATCTTGACACAGTTTGGGGCAGACCCTTTTCTCAAGAACTCTTGGTTACATCTCCTTTTGAACAAAGGAAAATACAGAACCAGACACTCCTGTAGAGTGAATTTTGAGCCCCTAGAACAAGTCTGTAGGTCTACTGGATCACCACAGTCGGGGTTCAGAACCTCTCTGCCATTTCAGAAGAGATAAGTTAGTGTCATGGGCTCTGGCCCCTGCCATGTTCTAAATCAGTGATTCTCCATAAGTGCACCCAACTTCGGACAGCAAGAATCTAAGTGATCATGACCAAGACATCTGACATCGGCTACTTAGTCCTCAAGTTCAGAAAGTGCAAACAAGCACCCCCCAAAAGTGTCTGTTTGACCATGTGGGGTGTAGAGGCCATGAAGGGGCAGGCCCTGTAGGAGTGCTCAAGGGATTGGAGGAGAAGTCAGGAGTGTCTGCCCCCACTCTGGCACCGTGTGTCCTGGACCTGCCAGCACACCTCTAAGCTTCCTGTCCCTTTGCTCACTATTGGCTGCCCCTTGCAGGGAATGGAATATCTGTCCCTTATCCTGGGAAAAAGGGAGATGAAGCTCGGACCCGAGAAGGCCGCTCTGGGGGCTGCAGTGAGCTTCCCATTTCCAGGCACATGAAGACCCCAAGCATGGTCTTTAAGGCTGGCTCCCTGGCCAGGGCACTCTGCCCAGACACCATTCCTAGAACAGGGTTTCTGCACAATTATTGACCTGCACTTGGAAACACTTTCTGCAGGGCAAGAAAATATGTGGAAAGGAAGCAGGAAACAGCTATCTCACACTCTGGTCCTTTAAAGAACCTAGCTTCCCACCTGCTCTGAATGACTTCATACAAACCCAGAGGGTCTAATAAAGCATCATCATGCAAAGACTACTTACTTCCAACCTCCTCTCAGCCCAGGCAGACCATCCCAAGGCAGGAGCCCAGGGCTCTGAGGACCCGGAGGGCCAGCAGGTGTCCTGGTGTGTGGGAGGGCACGAGAGGATATGGCTCACATTTAGCTGGGTCAACAGCTTCACACCACAGCAAGACGTAGCACTGTGGCTGCCTCAATGCAAGACAGAGCTGGTTTAATTTCTATGTGAGAATCATTTTAGACCTTAGAGCATCAATAGACTCTTGTGGAAGAAAGGTTTGTCACCCCAACTCCTGAGTCCTTGCTGGAAAGCCCAGCCTCCTGACTTCTCGGGGATTGCCAGATTGAGGAAGGAGGTGGGTCCTGCTTCCCCTCCCACTCCAAGATTCCCTTTGTCTATGAGCAACAAGGAAGCCATTCCTGGAGGGAGGAGAGGAGAAGAATACTTTGATGGGGACAGAGCCCAGAGGGTGGGAATGCAGTCTCCCCTCCCCATATCACACCTATTTCAGAATCGGATTTGTCCACAACATGGGCTCTGGTCACAGAAAGCCCATCTGCCAGCCAAATGCCAGGCAAATGTCAACTTGAAGCCCTGGTTTCTTGAAAACACCAGGCTGGTCTGCTGATGACAGCAAGGTTCTGGGAAAGAAGGAGATGAGCCCATCCCTGGGACTGCAGCCTGGCTTTTTGAGATGGACCAGATTGTAAGAGAGCAGGGAGAGGACGGCTTCAGAGCTAACACAGACTTCTGTTCACCGTGTTTTACAAAAAAAAAAATTAGAAAAGCAGAACCCCTTATCCTTAAGTCAGAGTGATCTTGCTCACCTGCCATCCTCAGTACTTTCTACTTCTCTGTTGAATTTAGGAAACTCCTCTGTGTGGCCTGGCTCTTGCAAGCCTTGTGTCCCCACTTACGTAGGTCTGGTCCAAAGGTCCCATGTGGGACCCCACTAGCACTTTCGGATGTGCCCACAGACTTTTTAATGACTGAAGTGTTGCCAGAATTTAAAAACCAGATTTAACATACATCAGATTTCCGATTTCTCTTGAAAAATCAAAAGAGCTCCTTCCCATAGACGCAGAGGCCAAAGCTAAGCAAGTGCTGGCAGGGCGACCTTACCTGAGCAGAGGCCCATAAATAGGTCATCTGCAACCTCACAAAGTCCCCCTGCTTCCTCTTTTAAAGTCTAAAGAAGCCACCAGTCCCCACCACAGGAATTGTCCCCTCCGAGATCCCTAACATCCATTCCTGATCATCTCTCAACTTTATCTTCAGGGCCAGGCCAGGGTGGTGACTCAGGGGGTATCCTAGGACTCTGTCCTGGATTTGTAACACCTGCCGCCCCACCCACGCACCTGGGAGGCAGACAAGGGTGACGCACATCCCGGGTTACTGAAGATGGCACATACATGAGGGTAACTCAAGAGGTCTTACACACACTGGGGTCACTCTGCTGGGTGCCAGGGCCCTGAGTCCAGCTGCCTGGGTTGTAAACCCAGCTGGGCTGCTTCTGCTTACTTCTGGCGTGACATCAGCCTCTCTCTGTCTCAGTGTCTTTATGTGGGAAATGAATACCTTAGCGACGTGGATTCGGCTCCCCGACGTGGTTCCGGCTCCGTGACGTGGATCTGGCTCTGCGGCCCACCTCGCCTGCGCCACACCCGTGCACCCAGCCCTTCACCTGCTGGGACGCGGCCCCTGGCGCCAGGGAGAACTAAGGACTGGCTTCTCCGGCACCACCCAGGGTCTCCTAGCCCCCCGGCCGCCCCAGCGTGCAGACCCACTCCCTGACGCCTTCTGGCTCGCCCACGCAGGAGGGCCTCCTGGTCCCCACTCACCATGGCACCAACGCCGCCACTACTATCACCACCACTGCCGCTGCCACTGCCGCTGCCGCCTTCATCCTCTCTGCCGCTGCCTCCGCTGCCGCTGCCGCCTTCATCCTCTCTGCCGCTGCCTCCGCTGCCGCTGCCGCCGCCGTCTTCATCCTCTCTGCCGCTGCCTCCGCTACCTTGGTCCTCCTGGCGGCTACCACCACAGCCACTACCGCCACCACTGCCACCACTATGGCCACCAGCACCACTGCCCTCACAGACAGGCTGTGCTGCTTTGGCGCCTTCACCTTCACGCGATGCTTCTCTGGCTTCGGATTGCTGGCCAGGTGTTGCGTAGGACCTGGAGACTGAGGGCTCCTGGGGAGCTTCTCCTGGGGGTCCATCTCCAGCCCTCTACCACACACGTTTTATCTGAGCTTCCCTTGCACCTTCCTGAAGCTGGGGGAGGCCTCTCTCTTTGGTTTTGATTCAGTATCTCTGACCCTTGGGCCTAAGGAAGCTCCTCCCCCCCTTCATTGAGCTTGAGGGAGAGCCCAGCAACACACGGAAGCTCAAGGTGCTAAGTTAATGTTTGCTGAATGTATGGGCCAAAGTCCAACATAGGCTGTCCCCCATCCACTGCAGCAGCGTGGGCCTCTGGGTCCAGGGTTTGTGAGGCTAAGCACTGGCTTCATTCCTAGGGTTCCAACAGAAGGGGGAGTCCAGCTTCCAGGACAAAGCTGAGGTCCGGGAACCTCTTGGGAGGGGGCAGAGGTGTGTGTGGTGGGCTTGCAGGCAATCCTTCAGAGGGAGTGTGGAGAAGATTCCCTCCCCACCCAGCATCCCGACACACACACACACACACACACACACACACACACACAGAGGCCGGCCTTGAACCATCTGAAATCTGAAAAAGGCTCTGGGGGCTTTCTATGAACCAGCCCACTTAATCCTGACACTGTCCTCCCACCTAGGCGTGGTTGCTACTGCTGTATTACTGATAGCTGCAAGAGGGTGGTCTGCCCAAGGCCACCCAGGTAGGGAGTATCAGGATCCATACTCTAACCTGGGTCCACCTGGCTCAAAGTCCTCACTAGGCCTCTTTCACACACAGTCTTTTTGTTTCGTTTTCTTCTCTTTCCTCCTTTGAATGGGAAAGTACTTTGGGAGTATATATGCCATATATACACACATATATATACACCATATTATTCAACATAGAAATATGCACACACATTGCTGAATTCCTGTATCAGTTCTAGCAATTTTGGGGTAGAGTCTTTTGGTTTTCTACATACATATCATGTATCTGCGAAGAGTGAGAGTTTGACTTCTTTGCTTATTTGGATGCATTTTATTGCTTTTTGTTATCTGATTGCTGAGGGTAGAATTTTGGGTACTAAGTTGAACAACAGTAGTGACGCTGAACATCTTTGTAGTATTTGTTTTTTCCACTATTTTTTTAAAATTTTTTATTGTGTTATGTTAGTCACCATACATCATTAGTTTTTGATGTAGTGTTCTAAGATTCATTGTTTACGTATAACACCCAGTGCTCCATGCAGTTTGTGTCATCCTTAATACCCACCACCAGGCTCACCCATTCTCCCCACCCCCTCCCCACTAAAATGCTCAGTTTGTTTCTCGGAGTCCACAATCTCTCATGCTTCATCCCCCGGAGGGAATTGGAGATTCCCCCCCTTCACTTTTCCTTTCCTTCCTTTCCTTCTCCTAATGTCCTCCATGTTCTTCCTTATGTTCCACAAGTAAGTGAAACCATATGATAATTGGCTTTTTCTGCTTGACTTATTTCACTCAGTATAATCTCCACCAGTCCCATCCATATTTTTTCTTTTTAATTTTTTATTTATTTTCAGCGTAACAGTATTCATTGTTTTTTCACCACACCCAGTGCTCCATGCAATCTGTGCCCTCCCTAATACCCCATATTGATGCAAAAGTCTGGAGGCTGAGTAATATTCCGTTGTATATATGGACCACATCTTCTTATCCATTCATCTGTTAAAGGGCATCTCAGCTCCTTTCACAGTTTGACTATTGTGGACATTGCTTCTATGAATATTGGGATGGGGTTAAAACCCAGTAGTGCAATTGCAGGGTCATAGGGTAGCTTTAATTTTTTTGTGGAATCTCCACACTATTTTCCAAAGTGGCTGCAACGACTTGCATTCCCACCAACAGTGTAAGAGGGTTCCCCTTTCCCCACATCCTCTCCAACATTTGTTCTTTCCTGCCTTGTTAATTTTTGCCATTCTAACTGGTGTAAGGTGGTATCTCAATGTGGTTTTGACTTTAATTTTCCTAATGGCTAATGATGATGAACATTTTTTCATATGTCTGCTAGCCATTTGCATGTCTTCATTGGAGAAGTGTCTGCTCATGTCTTCTGCTCATTTTTTGACTTGATTATCTGTCTTCTGCGTGCTGAGTTCCAGTTCTTTATAGATCTTGGATATCAGTACTTTGCCTGTAGTGCCATTTGCAAATATTTTCTCTCATTCTGTGACTGCCTCTTTGTTTTGTTGACTGTTTCCTTTGTTGTGCAGAAGCTTTTGATCTTGATGAAGTCCCAAAAGTTCATTTTTGCTTTTGATTCCCTTGCCTTTGGAAACGTGTCTTGAAAGGAGTTGTTGTGGCCAATGTCAAAGAGGTTACTGCCTATGTTCTTCTTTAGAATTTTGATGGATTCCTGTCTCATATTGAGGTCTTTCATCTATTGTGAGTTTATCTTTGTGTATGGTGTAAGGGAATGGTCGAGATTCATTCTTCTCTATGTAGCTGTCCAATTTTCCCTGCACCATTTATTGAAGAGACTGTCTTTTTTCCATTGGATAATTTTTCCTTCCTTAATTGAAGATTATTTGACCACAGAGTTGAGGGTCCATATCTGGATCCTTTACTCTGTTCCATTGGTCTATGCTTCTGTTTTTGCACCAGTACCATGCTGTCTTGGTGATCACAGCTTTGTAGTAAAGCTTGAAATCAGGCAATGTGATGCCCCCAGCTTTGTTTTTCCTTTTCAACATTTCCTTGGTGATTTGGGGTCTTTTCTCATTCCATACACATTTTAGGATTGTTTGTTCCAGCACTTAGAAAAATGTCATTGGTTTTTGATTGGGATGGCATTGAAAGTATGGATTGCCCTGGGGAGCATAGACATTTTAACAATGTTTATTCTTCTGATCCATGAGCATGAAATGTTTGTCCATCTTTTTGTGTCTTCTTCCATTTCTTTCATGAGTGTTCTATAGTTCCTCAAGTATAAATTATTTACCTCTTTGGTTAGGTTTATTCTGAGGTATCTAAGGGATTTTGGTGCTTTAGTAAATGGAATCAATTCCCTAATTTTCCTTTCTACAGTTACATTGTTAGTGAATGGGAAAGCAACTGATTTCTGTGCATTGATTTTGTGTCCTGCCACATTACTGAATTGCTGTATGAGTTCTAGTAATCGGGGGGTGGAGTCTTTTGGGTTTTCCACATAAAATGCCATGTCATCTGTGAAGAGAGAGAGTTTGACTTCTTCCTTGCCACTTTGAATACCTTTTATTTCTTTTTGTTGTCTGATTGCTGTTATTAGGACTTCTAGTACTATGCTGAGCAACAGTGGTGAGAGTGGACATCCTTGTAGTGTTCCTGATCTTATGGAAAAGGCTTATATGTTAATAAAAATAGAAGGAAGGAAAGAAAGAAAGAAAGAAAAAAAAAGAAAAGGCTCTCAGCTTTTCCCCATTGAGAATGATATTCACTGTGGGCTTTTCATAGATGGTATTTATGAAATTGTGGAATGTTCCCTATATCCCTACAATCTAGAGAGTTTTAATCTTGAAGAGATGCTATATTTTGGGGCTCCTTGGTGGAACAGTCATTATGTGTCTGCCTTCTGCTCAGGTCATGATCCCTGGGTCTGAGGTCAAGCCCCATGTTGGGCTCCCTGCTGAGCGGGAGGCCTGCTTCCCCTCTCCCACTCTCCCTGCTTGTGTTCCTTCTCTCACTGTGTCTCTCTACCAAATAAGTAAATAAATAAATAAATAAAATCTTTTTTAAAAAAAGAATGCTGTGTTTTGTCAAATGCTTTTTCTGCATCAATTGAGAGAATCTTATGGTTCTTGTCTCCTCTCTTATTAATGTGTGTGTGTGTGTGTGTGTGTCCCACGGCCCTGACTAGGACCCAGCCTCCTGCAGCAGGAAGCAGGAACAAGATGCAATGGAAGCAAGGACACGCCCGCCCCCACCCCGCCCCTACCACAGAGTGTGAGAAGCCCCGAGCCAGGCAAGCAGACAGCCCAGCTGGCTACAGACAGGACCTGCCAAAAGGAGCGCTGCTTAGGGCAGCCTGGGTGCAGAACAGCAGGAAGGGCTTCATCAGTGGATTGGCCCTCGTGGACCCCCACCCTGCCCGCAGGCCGTATGGCCTCTGCTGCCGTGGACAGGCCTCAGATCCCCTCTAGCCCACCAGGAAGTTGGGACAGTACCACACGTGAATGATTGAGCCAATGAATTCACACTTCCCAGGGTTATTTTCTCTTGCTGCACACAAGCAAGGGCAATATAAAGCTCTGATTCCTCTTCTGGGTCCCATCCTGCTCTCTGTTCTCCGATCACTTAAGAGCCCCAGGCGCAGAGCCCAGGCCAGGTCTGTGTGGCCGATGCCCAACCAACAATCTGGCAAGGAGGCCACCAATTCCAGCTGTTTACACTTCCCTCTCCCCTCCACAGCTCCCAGAAGTTTCCATACAAACAGATGTAGGTAATCTAAGACTTCCCAGCCCGAACAGCTCTGCTCCTGAAGGCTTCTGCAGAGCCTGCTCCCTCTGCTGGGCCTAGGGGCTCCAAAAGGCTCTTAAACCAGCCCTCAAATCTCTCCCTAGGAAGGAAGACTCCTCCTTGCCCACAGATCCACAGTCATTTGTCGAGTATTTTATGGTCAGTAATAATAGTAATAACACCTTCAGTGTCCCTGGGGCCTTTTCCAACGAGCACATGGTGTGGGGCCCCCACAGCATTGAGCTGCTGTTGCATTCCCAGTGTGTGGGTGGAAAGGAGGGGTCACCCTAAGTGCCGTGTCCCCAGAGGCTAAATGCTCCAGGAGAAAGGTGGGTGTTCTCCCCTTCCTTGTGCAGGCTTACTCCTTAAGTGGTGTGCCTTCATCAAGTGCAAGGATGTGGTACTCAGCCTGGAGCCTGAAGTTCAGCGAAGGGTGTGGAAGTGGATCCGGGACCCCGGCTGTGATGCTGATTGGAGCCCAGGACCTCAGACAATCTCACTGCTCCAAAGCATGGCCCAATCCCCAGGTGGTACATGTTTTACATGTTTTAGGATAGGCTGGAGTCGGTTACTATCAGCTGCCACCAAACCTTGGCCCAGCATGCCCCATGCTCCGTCACACCCGATGAAAACCAAAGCTATTATGTGGGGAGCACCTGCTACATCCCAGGCACCTGCTGAGTTACTTCAGTTAGCCTTCACAGGAGCCCTACCAGAAGCTCCACTTCACTGAGGAGGATACTGTGGCACAGAAAGATCAAGGAACCTTCACCATACAGGCCATACAGCTAGCACCTCAGGCAATGTGTCCCCAGAGCCTGCATTCTAGATGAGCATCCTGGTCTGACTCAAAAGAGCACAGTGGCTGCTGGCATCTTGAGGGCAGAAGTAGGACAGAGGCTAGGGTATGTGGATAAGGTGACTTCCCCATATTACACCTCCTCTACTGTGGGACTATGAGGGCCTTGACACAATCTTGGTCCCCAGTGAGGCAAGAGCAAGTCATGTACCCCGGGAAGGCTCCCCTGGCAGGGTGTGTGTGTGATGCCCAGAAGCCACTCTGCCCAGGGCCTCAGTATGGCTGGGGGTTCTGGGGAAGGGTCTGTATGGTCATAGCAGAAAGAACCAGAATAGACAGGGGTACTGCAGGGGCTGGGGGGAGGAAGGGAGCACAGGTGTGGTCTCTGGAGCTCTGTCAGAAGCTACTGTCAAGTCTGAAAGGAAGCAGACAGTGAGCAAAAGGGACATCTCCAACTTCAGCCACAGCACCTCCTTCTTGGTCTGGCTTACCTCTGGGACTCCCACAAGGAGTCTCATTTGGGCAAAGACCTTTCCTCAGCTGAAAGGAGGTTAAGTCTAAAAGTGCCGATGGCATCTCTTCCACCACATGGGGACCTTCTGCCTGAGAATGAAGTCAGCACAGACGAAAGTAGAGACAAAGCAAGAAAGATTCCTGTCGATATTGTTTAAGCCCCTGGATCCAGCTATGACTGAAATCCCTAGACTTTTTGACAGCAAGGGCCAGTAATTTGTTGGTCCTCTTTCAAGGTTCACTTGAGCCTGTTGACTCGGGTTTCCATCATTTTCATTTGAATGAATCTGGACAAATATGGGTCCACACTACAGTAAGCCCCGTGCTTTCCCCCGCCTTCGGGAGTCTCCAGCCATCACACTGGAGTGAGCAGCCTTAGCTATTCTGGAAGGATTGTCCTTCCTTGCGTCCCATCATGAGAAGAAGCGGCAGCTGGCACAGAGCCACCCACGCTTCCCAAGGCCTGGGGAGCTGGGATGAAGGACCAGAAGTGTGGTGACTCCCAGAGGCTCCCTCTCCTACCATGGCACCTCTGCTGACAGTTCACTACATGGCAGCCTGAGGAAGCTTCTAGCAACAACCAGGCACGTCTCTCCCTCACTCAAAACTATCCAGTTCTCATGCACTTCGATTGTCCCCAACCCAGCCCAGTCTCTCCACTCGCCCTTCCTCCCTGGGCCCCAGGCTTCCTGGCCTATTTTCTCATGGGAACAAGCCTGGCTTGCTCCAGCTCCAGGCCTCATACTCGCAGTGGCTTAGCACAGTGGGAAGGCCGTTCACCTTTCATGTCTGGTTCCTCCTGTTTGTGTGCCTTAGCCCCATGGTCATCTACCCCCTGGGGTCTTCTCTGATGAGCCCCAACCAGTTACTCTGCCTTCCTTTGTAGCTAAGGTGGATGCTTGTCTTAGTCCTTGTTGATTGGCTGTTCCTCTCCACTGGAACTTAGCATTGTTGTGACCACATAGCTTGGAAGAGGGCCCCACCCCTTGGGCACTCAGTAAACTCTTGTCGAATGAATGAATGAATGAATGAATGAAGAACACAGCCTCCAATGCCTTGCCAACAACCTCCCTCTCTCCTGGTTACCTGCATCTCACCTTCACCCCACACATCCAGAGCAGCCCATCCTGATTATCCATCCTCATTCCAGAGCAGTCCAGCATCCATGAGCAAGAGTCTTTCTTCTTCCCCCAAAAGCCACCTCAGCAACTTATGTCAGATCCCTGATCACCCCAGGAGTGAAAGACCTCCTGCAGTGTCTCTGACTGAAGCCACTCTGAGACACAGCTTCATCCACCCTGCCTTCTCCAAGGGAGATGGGCTGGTAAAGCCTGATCTAAAGAGCAGTGGCCCAGGATAGTGGTGTTTTTTTTCTTCCATATGAGGGAAACAATTCGTCTTCCTTACCAAACAAGAATGACAATTTACAGAAAATTATACCCTGAATTCATAATCTACAATGAGCAGAAACAGTATTCTATAGTAATCCATCCCAACTGACTTGCTATTTTATATGTACCTGCTAACATTTTTTTCCTGCCCATTTAAAAATATTTTTATTGAAGCATAGTTGACACACAGGTTACATTAATTTCAGGTGTGCCACATAGTATTTGACAATTCTATACATTATGCTATGTTCCCCACAAGTTTAGCTGCCATCTGACACCATATACTGCTGTTATACCATTGACTTAGTCCCTATGCTGTATTATCTGCCCATTTTAAAAATTTTATTGTATTTTTTCAGTGTTCCAAGATTCATTGTTTATGCACGATACCCAGTGCTCCATGCAATACGTGCCCTCCATAATACCCACCACCAGGCTAACCCAACCTCCCACGCCCCTCCCCTCCGAAACCCTCAGATTGTTTCTCAAAGTCCACATGGTTCATCTCACCAACCCCCCCCCCATTTCCCCCAACTCACTTCTCCTCTCCTTCTTTCAATGTCCTCTGAGTTATTCCTTATGCTCCACAAGAAAGTAAAACCATATGATAATTGACTCTCTCTGTTTGACTTATTTCACTCAGCATAATCTCCTCCAATACCATCCATGTTAAGCCAGGACCTTACAGAAAGGACATTTAGATCACTTCTGAAGTTTGCCGAGCAATCCCCTCACTGTCAGGCATACAGTCTTTGTGCTGGAAATTTCCCTCCTGGCTTCCCACAGGCTCCAGGAGCCAGCAACATGGACACGCACATGGGCACACACACAACCACAGACCCCTTTGTTGGCATGACTCTGATGGGGGAGTTTTGTAGGGGCTGAGCTGTGGAAATGGAAGCTGGGAGAGTGCTCTAACAGTTGGCACCTGTGCCCAGTTTGCCCGAGGAGGAGCTGCAGACTGGTGCCCACTGGGATTAGAGATGTTTTCCAGCCCTGGAGGAGAGGAAGGGCAGAGGAGAGCAGATGCATGGAGGGCCAAGCGGGGCTGCTTCCAAGCCATGCAGAGGTGAGCTTATCAGAGCTGGCCATCAGGCTGTAGGGATGCTGCACAGGAGGGGGCCAGGTGATACCAATACCCTCATGCCCTAGGTTTCTGTGCTTCTGGAGAAGCCACTCATTCCAGGACCATGCTGGCAGCCACCCCACCTCATCCTTCCCTCAGACCTCCAGCACAAGACTGATACAAACACACGGTGGACTGACAGCCTCATGAGGTAGGAATGAGGCCACCAACATGCTCTGTTCCTTACTCTGGGCCTGGCACATCGTGGGTACTGGGAAAGTACCTCGAGTCTGAGTTAAGACCAGGTCAGAGGACTCCTTCTCTGGGGAGTGGGCCCTTCCTGCCCTTCCACACTTGGGCTGTGTGGCCTCCTGGGTCACCACTGCTGCAAACTGTAGGCAAGGAGGGGGCGTTCTTTCCACTGGGATCATCAGGAAAGGGACAATTATGCCAATCTAAGACTGGGCAATGATACAGGGACATGAGAAGCTGGATTAAAAAACACTCCATGAAGTGTACTCTCTCTCTCTCTTTCTCTCTCTCTCTCTGAACAAATATTTCAGAATATCCCAAGTTAATAGCAAAAACTGTGTGCCTAAATGACCTATGGACCCTCAGGCCACAAGAGCAGCAAGGAAAAAGAGTGAGATGTGTTCTCTTATGGAAGAAGCTCCAGGAAATGTTATTCTGGGAAAAGAAAGTAAGTTGAAAATAAAATGAGATTCAAATAATGTTTTCAATGTAATTTCAATTTTTAAAATCTTTTTTAAGGGTCACCTGGGTGGCTCAGTGGGTTAAGGCCTTGGCCTTCAGCTCAGATCATGATCTCAGTGTCCTGGGATCAAGCCCCACATCGGGCTCTCTGCTGAGCAGGGAGCCTGCTTCCTCCTCTCTCCCTCTCTGCCTGCCTCTCTGACTACTTGTGATCTCTCTCTGTCAAATAAATAAATAAAATCTTAAAAAAAATCTTTTAAAAATATTTATTTATTTATTTATTTATTTAAGAGAGAGAGAGAGAGAGAGAGTCTGAGGGATGGGGCAGAGGGAGAAAAACAGACTCCCCTCTGAGCACAGAGCCAAATGCAGGGCTCAATCTCAGAAACCTGAGATCACAACCTGAGCTGAAATCAGGAGATGGATGCTTAACCAACTGAGCCACCAAGGTGCCTCAACTTTCTTTTGAATCTTACAAGAGGTTCCTGTATACTGTGATTGGGTACATCCACACACATGCACACACATATATATGTGAAATGCTCAGAGAAACCTGTGGAAGGGAACATCTCACAGCACCAACCATGTCCACCTCTGGGGTGAGAAGAGGAGCTAGTGAGAAATGGGTGTGTTAGCCTTATCTGTAATGTTTGCATTACTCTTATCATGATGAGATGTATTCGTGCATGCTTCTGTAACTAAAATTATTAATCAGTATAAAAGGAATGAAATGCAAACTAAACTGTTCTATGCCATCACATTCCTGATCATAGTCTGAAGTGGGACAGTCCACCCAACCCAAACCATTTTGAAGCTCTTTATATATATTCCATTCATTCATTCATTCATTCATGCATTCAATATGTACCATTTTTCTGTCAGTTATTCATCCCAATAAGTATTTACTGAGCACCCACTCTAGGTTCTGGGCTGTAGCAGAAAACAAAATAGATAAGGTCCCCACCCCAGGATTCCACATCCATGTACATATATGACATACACATTTGCACATGTGTGTCTCCTCCATAGTCCCACTGGCCACCTGCAGAGAAGGGAAAGGAACAATGGCAGTTGTTGTCCCTCACCCTTGAGTGTAAGGATGGGTGAAGAAGAAAGGGAATAGCAAATAGGCTATCCCGGAGCATATGAAAATCACATATTGGCCAGGAAATGGGATGACATCAGGTCTTTTTCTCTCTTTGCAAAGCCTCTTCCATGTGTCCTGGGCATATGGACTCTATTCAGCCTTCAGGCCAAATGCAAACATCCTCACTTCTTAGAAGCCCTCTTGTCTAGAACCCTCATTCCTGCCCATAGCCACATAGGATCTCCCCCAGCTAAGATTCCTGCTACGTGTTTCAGGTCAGATATATAGACCAGCAGCCAGCAGGCCATTAGCAGGCAGAGGGAGACAATTTGTGTTATGAGACTGACACATTGAAAGGTTCTATACCATTACAGACACCATGCCTTGTGTCTCTTGCTGCCAGCACTTGAGCTTGTAGTCTCCAATTAACATTACATGTATGGGTACATTTGATTTATTCCTCCACCCACCACACAGCCTCTTGTGTCATATTCATCCAGGGCCAGTGCACGCCTAGTGAATGGAAGGAAGGAAGGAAGGAAGGATGGATGGATGGGTGGATGGATGGATGACAGATGAACTAATGGATGGATGAATGTTTGGTGGACAAACAGATGTTGGATGGATGGACAGATGGATAATGGCATGCATGCATGCATGGATGAATGGATGGAGGGATGGAAGGAAGGATGGATGGATGGATGAGTGAATGGATTGATGGATAGTTGGATGGGCGCATAGACCAATGGATCGATAAGTGGATGGATGGATGAGTAGATGGATAGATAGATGAGTGAATGGATGGATAGATGATGGATGGATGGATGGATGGATAGATATGTTTATGGAGGGATGGATGGGAGGATGGAAGGGTGGGTGAAGGATGGGTGGAAAGGTGGATGGACAGATGAAAGGATGAATGCATGGATGGGAGGATGGACAAAAGGACAAAAGGAGAAGGGAGTTGAGGGAAGTTGGAAGGGGAGGTGAACCATGAGAGACTATGGACTCTGAAAAACAACCTGAGGGTTTTGAAGGGGTGGGGGGGGAGGGTGGGGGAACCAGGTGGTGGGTATTGGGGAGGGCACAGATTGCATGGAGCACTGGGTGTGGTGAAAAAACAATGAATACTGTTACGCTGAAAATAAATAAAAAATTTAATTAAAAAATATTTTAAAAAAGGATGTAGGCAGATATACGGATGGACAGATGGATGGTTGCATAGATGGAGGACTGTGTGCATGGGTCATTGATGGATGGCTGGCTATGGATAGGTGGATGGATGATGGATAGATAGATAGATGATGGGTGATGGATGGGTGGGCAGATGGATGGAGACAGATGAATGGATGAATAGTTGGTAGAGAGACAGGTGGACAGATGGATGGACATGTGGATGGGTGGATGGATGGTTAGATGGCAGACAAATAAAGACAGATGAATTCATGAATGGATGGATAGACAGATGGATAGATGGATGGATGGGTGGATGGGTGGATTAATAGATGGATTAAAGTATGTATATTTGTATGTACAGATGGAGGGATGGATGGTTGGACAGGTGGATGGATAGCTAGCAGGAAGGATAGAAGGGTGGATGATCAATAAATGGATGAATGGATGTTTAGATGGATGTACAGATTTATGAAAATATGTATGTATGGGTGAAAGGATAGATGGATGGGTGGATGGATGCCTGGATGGGTAGAAAAATGGATGGAGGCCAGTGGATCAGTAGATAGATGAATGAATGAGTGAGTGAATGAATAGGCAGAAAGATGAAGGTAGTCAAATGAATGGATGGATAGATGGATGGATAGATGGATGGATAGAAGGATGAATGTGTGCATGGATGGAGAGTTGATGGAGGATGGATGGATAGATAGATGGGTGGATGGATGGATAGATGGATGAATGAGTGGGTGGAAGGATGGATAGATAGATGGAAGGATCCATATATAGATGAGTGAATGGATGGATGGATGAATGATGGATGGTTGAACCAACTGATAGACGAAAAGATAAATGCATGCACGGATGAATGGATGGATGAAAGGACAGACAAATACAGATAGATGAAAAGATGAACAGATGGATAGCAGAGACACAGATGGACAGATGGATGGACAGAAGGATGGGTGGATGGAAGGGGGATGGACAGATGGATGGATGGATGGATGAACAGATAGATGGGGAATGGTGGATGGATGGATGAATGATGGATGAGTGGATGAATGTATGGATGGACAGATGGATGGATGACGGAGGGATAGATGAGTGGATAGGTAGATGGAGGGATAGATGGATGGAGGAGTAGATGGGTGGATGGGTGGATTAATGGATGGATGGGTGGATGGATGGACAATCCATCAAATGGTTGGACAGATGGAAGGATGAGGAAATGGATGAGTGGATGAATAGACATACGGATGAACAATTGGATAGAATTTTTGATGGATAGGGAGGAGTCAAGATGGTGGAGAAGTAGCAGGCTGAGACAACATCAGGTAGCAGGAGATCAGCTAGATAGCTTATCTAACCATTGTGAATATCTACAAATTCAATGGGATATCGAAGAGAAGAAGAGCAACAATTCTAGAAACAGAAAATTGATCACTTTTTGAAAGGTAGGACCTGCAGAGACGTGAATCCAAAGTGACGGGAAGATAGACTGCGGAGGGAGGGGCCAGTTCCCGGCAAGCGGCAGAGCAACAGAGCACAAAATCAGGACTTCTAAAAGTCTGCTCCACTGAGGGACATCGCTCCAGAGGCTAAACCAGGGGGAAGCCCACGGGGGGTCAGCATAAACCCAGGTCCTGCGGGATCACAGAAGGACTGGGGGTGTCTGAGTGTCCCAGAGCTTGCAGTTATTAGAGTGGGGAAGCTGGCTACAGCGACAAAGCCGAGGAGTGAGCTCTCAGCTCCGGGTTACTTTGAACCAGTCACAGGCTGGGTGAGCTCGGAGCGCAGCCAGAAGCCACGGATACAGAAGCGACCAGGCGCTTTTCTCCAAGTATGAGCGATAGAGTGCTTTCCTCCAAGCGCGACCAGAGGCCAGGGAGACAGGGGTGGTTGGGCGCTTTTCTCTGAGGGCTCACTGAGGAGCGGGACCCCAAGCTCTTGGCTCCTCCAGGCCGGAGATTGGGAGGCCACCATCTTCATTCCCATCCTCTGGAACTCCACGAAAAGCACTCAGGGAACAAAACCTCCCAAAAGCAAACCCAAGCGGATTACTTAGCCCAGCCCCTGGTAAGAGCGGTGCAATTCCGCCTGGGGCAAAGACACTTGAGAATCACTACAACAGGCCCCTCCCCCAGAAGATCAACAAGAAACCCACCCAAGACCAACATCACTCACCAAGGAGAACAGCGGAATTCCAGAGGAGGAGAAAGCAAATCTTATCTGGACAAAATGACAAGGCAGAAAAACTCACCACAAAAAAAAAAAAAAAAAAAAGAACAAGAGGCAGTACCGAAGGCTAGGGATCTAATCAATACAGACATTAGTAATATGACAGATATAGAGTTCAGAAAGACGATTCTCAAGGTTCTAGCTGGGCTCGAAAAAGGCATGGAAGATATTAGAGAAACACTCTCTGGAGAGACAAAAGCCCTTTCTGGAGAAATAAAAGAAATAAAATCTAACCAAGTTGAAATAAAAAAAGCTATTAATGAGGTGCAATCAAAAATGGAGTCTCTTACTGCTAGGATGAATTAGGCAGAAGGAAGAATTAATGATATAGAAGACCAAATGACTGAATGAAGAAGCTGAGCAAAAGAGAGACAAACAAAAACTGGACCACAAGGAGAGAATTCGAGAGATAAGTGACACCATAAGACGACACAACATTAGAATAATTGGGATTCCAGAAGAAGATGAAAGAGAGAGGGGAGAAGAAGGTATATTGGACAGAATTATTGTAGAGAATTTCCCTAATATGGCAAAGGGAACAAACATTAAAATCCAGGAGGTGCAGAGAACCCCCCTCAAAATCGATAAGAATAGGTCCACATCCCGTCACCTAATAGTAAAATTTACAAGTCTTAGCAATGAAGAGAAAATCCCAAAGGCAGCCCAGGAAAAGAAGTCTGTAACATACAATGGTAAAAATATTAGATTGGTAGTGGACTTATCCACACAGACCTGGCAGGCCAGAAGGAACTGGCATGAATATTCAGAGCACTAAACGAGAAAAACATGCAGCCAAGAATACTATAACCGGCTAGGCTATCATTGAAAATAGAAGGAGAGATAAAAAGCTTCCAGGACAAACAAAAACTGAAAGAATTTGCAAACACCAAACCAGCTCTACAGGAAATATTGAAAAGGGTCCTCTAAGCAAAGAGAGAGCCTAAAAGTAGTAGATCAGAAAGGAACAGAGACAATATACAGTAACAGTCACCTTACAGGCAATACAATGGCACTAAATTCATATCTCTCAATAGTTACGCTGAATGTAAATGGGCTAAATGCCCCAATCAAAAGACACAGGGTATCAGAATGGATAAAAAAACAAAACCCATCAATATGCTGCCTACAAGAAACTCATCTTAGACGTGAAGACACCTCCAGGTTTAAAGTGAGAGGGTGGAAAACAATGTACCATGCTAATGGACATCAGAAGAAAGCTGGGGTGGAAATCCTTATATCAGATCAATCAGATTTTAAGCCAAACACTATAATAAGAGATGAGGAAGGACACTATGTCATACTCAAAGTGTCTGTCCAAAAAGAAGACCTAACAATTTTAAATATCTATGCCCCTAATATGGGAGCAGCCAACTATATAAACCAATTAATAACAAAATCAAAGAAATACATCAACAGTAATATAATAATAGCAGGGGACTTTAACACTTCCCTCACTGAAATAGACAGATCATCCAAGCAAAAGATCAACAAGGAAATAAAGGCCTTAAATGACATATTGGACCAGATGGACATCACATATATATTCAGAACATTCCATCCCAAAGAAGCAGAATACACATTCTTCTCTAGTGCACATGGAACATTCTCCAGAATAGATCACATCCTGGGTCATAAATCAGGTCTCAACCAGTATCAAAAGATGGGGGTCATTCCCTGCACATTTTCAGACCACAATGCTCTGAAGCTAGAACTCAATCACAAGAGGAAATTTGGAAAGAACCCAAACACATGGAGACTAAACAGCATCCTTCTAAAGAATGGATGGGTCAAAAAGGAAATTAAAGAAGAATTGAAAAAATTAATGGATACAAATGATAATAAAAACACAACGGTTCAAAATCTGTGGGACACGGCAAAGGCAGTCCTGAGAGGAAAATATATAGTGATGCAAGCCTTTCTCAAGAAACAAGAAAGGTCTCAAATACACAACCTAACGCTACACCTAAAAGAGGTGGAGAAAGAACAACAAAGAAAACGTATACCCAGCAGGAGAAGAGAAAACATAAAGATCAGAGCAGAAATCAATGAAATAGAAACCAAAAAAAAAAAAAAAAATAGAACAAATCAACAAAACTAGGAGCTGGTTCATTGAAAGAATTAATAAGATTGATAAACCCCTGGCCAGACTTATCAAAAAGAAAAGAGAAAGGACCCAAATAAATAAAATCATGAATGAAAGAGGAGAGAACACAACCAACACCAAAGAAATTCAAACAATTATAAGAACATATTATGAGCAACTCTACACCAACAAATTCAACAATCTGGAAGAAATGGATGCATTCCCAGAGACATATAAACTACCACAACTGAACCAAGAAATAGAAAACCTGAACAGACCCATAACCAGTAAGGAGATTGAAACAGTCAACAAAAATCTCCAAACAAACAAAAGCCCAGGGCCAGACGGCTTCCCAGGGAAATTCTACCTAACATTTAAAGAAGAATTAATTCCTATTCTGAAACTGTTCCAAAAAATAGAAATGGAAGGAAAACTTCCAAACTCATTTTATGAGGCCAGCATCACCTTGATCCCAAAACCAGACAAGGATCCCATCTAAAAAGAGAATTACAGACCTATATCCCTGATGAACACAGATGCGAAAATTCTCAACAAAATACTAGACAATAGGATACAACAGTACATTAAAAGGGTTATTCACCACGACCAAGTGGGATTTATTACAAGCCTGCAAGGTTGGTTCAACATCCGCAAATCAATGTGATACAATATATTAATAAAAGAAAGAACAAGAACCATATGATACTCTCAATAGATGCTGAAAAAGAATCTGACAAAGTGCAGCGTCCCTTCCTGATTAAAACTCTTCAAAGTGTAGGGATAGAGGACACATACCTCAATATTATCAAAGCCATCTATGAAAAACCCACCGCAAATATCATTCGCAATGGAGAAAAACTGAAAGCTTTTCTCCTAAGGTCAGGAACATGGCAGGGATGTCCTTTATGACCACTGCTATTCAACATAGTACTAGAAGTCCTAGCCTCAGCAATCCGACAACAAAAAGAAATTAAAGGCATCCAAATCAGCAAAGAAGAAGTCAAACTATCACTCTTTGCAGATGATATGATATTTTATGTGGGAAACCCAAAAGGCTCCACTCCAAAACTGCTAGAACTTGTACAGGAATTCAGTAAAGTTTCAGGATATAAAATCAATGCATAATCAGAAAATATATTTTGTATTAAATATACTGAGATTTTTTTTCTGTATCAGCATATCCTCTATCTTGACAAATGTCTTGTGTGGACCTGAAAAGTATTTGTGTTCCTCATTGTAGAGTGCAATACTCTATAAATAGCAACTAGATTACGTTGTTTAGTGTTGTTCAATTATTCCATACCCCTACTGGTTTTTTATCACAGGTTCTACAAATTTTTTAAAAATGTTATTAAAGGAAAACAGTGTGGAGGTTCCTCAAAAAACTGAAAATAGAGCTACCCTACGACCCAGCAATTGCACTCCTGGGTATATATCCTAAAGATACAAACGTGGTGCTCCGAAGGTACACGTGCACCCGAATGTTTATAGCAGCAATGTCCACAATAGCCAACTGTGGAAAGAGCCTAGATGTCCATCAACAGATGAATGGATAAAGAAGATGTGGTATATATACACAATGGAATACTATGCAGCCATCAAAAGACATGAAATCTTGCCATTTGCGACGACGTGGATGGAACTAGAGGGTATCATGCTTAGCGAAATAAGTCAATCGGAGAAAGACAACTATCATATGATCTCTTTGATATGAGGAAGTGGAGATGCAAGGCGGGGGAGGGGTTGCGGGGAGGTAGGAAAAGAAAAAATGAAAAGATGGGATTGGGAGGGAGACAAGCCATAAAAGACTCAATCTCAAGAAACAGACTGAGGGTTGCTGGGGGGAGGGGGGACGGGAGAGGGTGGTGGGGAAATGGATATTGGGGAGGGTATGTGCTATGATGAGTGCTGTGAAATGTGTAAACCTGGCGATTCACAGACCTGTACCCCTGGGGATAAAAATACATTATATGTTTATTAAAATAAAAAAATTAAAACATTAAAAAAAGAAGATAACAAGAGCACATTTTACTATGTATACAAAAAAATGTTATTAAAATCTCAGTCTAAAAAAAAAAAAAGAACTCAGTTGCATTTCTTTACACAAACAACAGGACAAAAGAAAGAGAAATTAAGGAGTCAATCCCATTTACACTTGCACCCCAAACCATAAGATACCTAGGAATAGACCTAGCCAAAGAGGCAAAGAATCTCTGCTCAGAAAACTATAACATACTCATGAAAGAAATGGAGGAAGACACAAAGAAATGGGAAAATATTCCATGCTCCTTGATTGGAAGAACAAATATTGTGAAAATGTCTATGCTACCTAAAGCAATCTACACATTTAATGCAATCCCTATCAAAATCCCATCCATTTTTTTCAAAGAAATGGAACAAATAATCTGAAAATTTATATGGGACCAGAAAAGACCTCAAATAGCCAAAGGAATATTGAGAAAGAAAGCCAAAGTTGGTGGCATCACAATTCCGGACTTCAAGCTCTATTACAAAGCTGTCATCATCAAGACAGTATGGTACTGGCACAAAAACAGACACATAGATCAATGGAACAGAATAGAGAGCCCAGAAATAGACCCTCAACTCTATGGTCAACTAATCTTCGACAAAGCAGAAAGGAATGTCCAATGGAAAAAAGACAGCCTCTTCAACAAATGGTGCTGGGAAAATTGGACAGCCACATGCAGAAAAATGAAACTGGATCACTTCCTTACAACACACACAAAAATACTCAAAATGGATGAAGGACCTCAATGTGAGAAAGGAATCCATCAAAATCCTTGAGGAGAACACAGGTAGCAACCTCTTCGACCTCAGCCGTAGCAACATCTTCCTAGGAACATCGCCAAAGGCAAGGGAAGCGAGGGCAAAAATGAACTATTGGGATTTCATCAAGATCAAAAGCTTTTGCATAGCAAAGGAAACAGTTAACAAAACCAAAAGACAACTGACAGAATGGGAGAAGATATTTGCAAACGACATATCAGATAAAGGGCTAGTATCCAAAATCTATAAAGAGCTTAGCAAACTCAACACCCAAAGAACAAATAATCCAATCAAGTAATGGGCAGAAGACATGAACAGACATTTCAGCAAAGAAGACACCCAGATGGCCAACAGACACGTGAAAAAATGCTCCACATCACTCGGCATCAGGGAAATACAAATCAAAACTACAATGAGATACCACCTCACACCAGTCAGAATGGCTAAAATTAACAAGTCAGGAAATGACAGATGCTGGCCAGGATGCGGAGAGAGGGGAACCCTCCTACACTGTTGGTGGGAATGCAAGCTGGTGCAACCACTCTGGAAAACAGCATGGAGGTTCCTCAAAAAGCTGAAAATAGAGCTACCCTCTGACCCAGCAATTGCACTACTGGGTATTTACCCTAAGGATACAAACGTAGCGATCCGAAGGAGCACGTGCACCCAAATGTTTATAGCAGCAATGTGAACAATAGCCACACTATGGAAAGAACCTACATGTCCATCAACAGATGAATGGATAAAGAAGAGGTGGTATATATATACAATGGAATACTATGCAGCCATCAAAAGAACGGAAATCTTGCCATTTGCAACTACGTGGATGGAACTAGAGGGTATTATGCTTAGTGAAATAAGTCAATTGGAGAAAGACAACTATCATATGATCTCCCTGATATGAGGAAGTGGAGATGCAACGTGGGGGGTTTGGGGGTGGGAAAAGATAAGTAAAACGTGATGGGATCATGAGGGAGACAAATCATAATATACTCTTAATCTCATAAAACAAACTGAGGGTTGCTGGGGGGAGGGGGGAGGGAGAGGGTGGTTGGGTTATGGACATTGGGGAGAGTATGTGCTATAGTGAGTGCTGTGAAGTGTGTAAACCTGGCGATTCACAGACCTGTACCCCTGGGGATAAAAATACATTATACATTTATAAAAAAAAATTTAAAAATAAAAAAATTAAAGAGAACAAGGATTTAAACAAAAAAGAATTTTTTAATTAAATTTTTTATTTATTTTCAGTATAACAGTATTCATTGTTTTTTCACCACACCCAGTGCTCCATGCAATCTGTGCCCTCCCTAATACCCACCACCTGGTTCCCCCAACCTCCCGCCCCCCGCCCCTTCAAAACCCTCAGGTTGTTTTTCAGAGTCCATAGTCTCTCATGGTTCACCTCCCCTTCCAATTTCCCTCAACTCCCTTCTCCTCTCCATCTACCCTTGTCCTCTATATTATTTGTTATGCTCCACAAATAAGTGAAACCATAGTTGAATGGGCAGACGGATGGAGGCAGATGAATAAGAGATGTATAGCCTGAAAGAGAGGTAAATGGATAGTGAAAGAGTTTATGGATAAATTGATAGGTGAATGGTTGGATGGATGCATGGATCGATGAATGGATAGACAGATTGATGCATTGATGGATTGATTAGTGGGTGGATAGATGAGCCAAATTAATCAACACATGACTCATAAGTGTCAAGCTACTCTGCATCAGGAAACTTGAAACTAGAAGAAAATAATCAGTAAGTGTTTGGAGTTTGCATCTCCTCATTCCCAAGAAAAGGAAAGTGTGGTAAGTGGAATAGCCCATGGATAGCTAGTGCACATACTGTATGCCACCTGCTGTGCAGTGGATGAGGAAGATGAAAGGAAAAAGGGAAAAAGATAATGAAAGAGAGCAGAGCAGGGATAGAGGACTGGAAAGAGAGGGCAAGCCCCAAGTCTGCAAGGACAGGATGGTGAGTTTGGGGATGACTATGAGCAAACCTAGCAGCTCAGCAAAAAGGAAGACAGAACTGACAAAGTTCACCCTTCCCACTGCCACCTGCAGATTCATCTGCTTTGTCATTATTGGTGGTTTTGCTGAGAATTAAATCTTGAGATGCCCAACCTAGAATGAGACATTTCTTCTTTCTCTGGAATAGCCTCTGCCAGCCAAAGGCTTGGAGTCGATAGAGGTCCCCAGGGGGAGAGGATCACCAACCATATTGGAACTTCCCCCAGTTTCACATCGGCTCCTTGAACCCAGGAATGATGGCAATTCTTCCCAAAGGTAGATCAAAAGTCCCACACAGGGTGACCTGGAGTCCATCCATTTAGTGAATATTTATTGAGCCCCTTTAATGTGGGATGCTGTTCCCAGTACTGAGGATATGGTCAGTACTGAAATTTGGTCTGGTGGAGCTGACAGGTCATAGTCACAGGGGTTGGGAGAGAGATAATAAATAAACACACAGAACAGGGGAGACAAGATGGTGGGGAACTTGGAGGAGGCGCTATTTCAAAATGTACCCTAAAGTGAGCTGATTACCTACCAAAGAACTCTGATCACTCATGAAATCAGCCTGAGATTAGAATTATACACTTCTGGATCTCTACGGGTGCAGAAGACCTCAGTGGGCAGGTAAAGCAGAGTGGGAACATCGGACTGATTTCACAAGATAAACAAAAGGGGGAGGGAGCCACCAGAAGAAATCCACTGGATAGTAATACCCCAATATGAGTGTGCCCTGTGACTGGGGACCAGCATTAACTTGGAGTCTGGTTGAAAGCACTCAAAACACTCAAAAAGGATCATGGGGGGAAATTGTGGGAATCGTGGCGGTTGGGGACAGGGTCTTAAGTCCCCGGACCCAGGACAGCCAACCCTGGCGCTATGCCAGAGACAGTGCAGTGAAGAAACCATGTCTTGGTCCCTGATCTGCAAGCACGCCTGAGAGCACCTGGGTGGCAGCTCCTGTGAGGGCCTGGGAGCCTTGCTAGCCAGCAGAACCACAGCCTTTTTGCACTCTCCACCCACACGCCACACCACGCAACCAGAGTCTGAGTCGGGCCCCACACCTCCCCCTGAGAGAGGTGCCTGTAGGCTCCAGCTGGCAGAACCACAGCATTTTGCACTCTCCGTGCACAGGCCATGCGACCAGAGTCTGAGTCGCGCCCCACACCCTCCCCTGAGAGAGGTGCTGCAGGCGCCAGTCCGGCTCTCGGACTCAGAGAGTCTTAGCACTCCCAGCCCAGGCCAGTGGGAAAATCTCAGTGTCCTATTGCTGCCTGGGACTTCTCTGGTGGTCGAGAGCTGCCCAGAGAGCCACCACTGTCATGGTTTTGGGTACAAGCAGGAGTTCCTGTGTCCCCAGGGACTGTGCGACTGGGAATGTGCTCTGCCAGCAGCTGAGGGGGAACTTATGGGCTCTGGAGCACCCAGAGGGGAACAGACTGAGGCTTCTCTCTGACAGGGAGGTCTGGCTGCAGTTTGCTTTCCTCTAAACCTCCAAAAACCATCAAAAGCTGTGAAGGCAAGAGAAAAGAAACAAACAAACAAATAAAAAAAAAACCTCCAGAGCACAAAAGCCTGAAAAACCAGTTTCCTCAGAGCCCACCCCCTTGAGGTGGGCGGGAGGACTTGACTCAGGGAACACTGCCTGAAAACCCACGCAGCAGGCCCCTTGATCAGAAAGCCAACCGGAAAAAAAAAAAAAAAAGACAAGAGAACCACCACCACTACTTCATAGATACAACCTTTATTTTTAATTCATTCCTACTATTCTGGTTCTTTTTATTTTAGAGATAATTTTTTCACCTATTTACCATCACAGTGAGATGTCCAGTACATCAAATTCCATAATAACCTTTTAACCTGAACTTTTTGATATATATACCTGTGTTTTTCTTTTGCTTTTCTATTTTGTAATTTTTCAAATTTAATTTTAGTTTAGTTTAGTTTATTCTTTTTTTAATTTTTATTATCTAATATTTATATAGAGTTGAGCTTCAAGGTAATCCCCTTTCCCCAGTCAATGCTACCCCTATAGGTAAACCAATTTTTAATCCCCCTCTATCTTAGGAAAGTTGAATACTTTAACAAAGATATCAAGATACATCAAGGAAGAATCAAAATAATCTTCCTCACCGACACTGAGAATTTATAACCACTCTCCCATCATTTTCTTCCAACAGTGTTTCTGTGTATTTGTGTTTGTCCTGGTAGTATATAAATCTTATACTTGGGATTCTTTTTGAACAAGGTTCTTTTTTTGTTTTGTGTATGTATATATATATATATATATATATTCTCATCTACTTTTTTATTATTTTTTTTAATTAAAATTTTTATTTATTTTCAGCGTAACAGTATTCATTGTTTTTTCGCCACACCCAGTGCTCCATGCAATCTGTGCCCTCCCTAATACCCACCACCTGGTTCCCCCACCGTCCCACCCCCCGCCCCTTCAAAACCCTCAGGTTGTTTTTCAGAGTCCATAGTCTCTCATGGTTCACCTCCCCTTCCAATTTCCCTCAACTCCCTTCTCCTCTCCATCTACCCTTGTCCTCTATATTATTTGTTATGCTCCACAAATAAGTGAAACCATATGATACTTGACTCTCTCTGTTTGACTTATTTCACTCAGCATAATCTCTTCCAGTCCCATCCATGTTGCTACAAAAGTTGGGTATTCGTCCTTTCTGATGGAGGCATAATATTCCATAGTGTATATGGACCACATCTTCCTTATCCATTCATCCGTTGAAGGGCATCTTGGTTCTTTCCACAGTTTGGTGACCATGGCCATTGCTGCTATAAACATTGGGGTACAGATGGAACTTCTTTTCACTCCATCTGTATCTTTGGGGTAAATACCCAGCAGTACAATTGCAGGGTCATAGGGAAGCTCTTTTATCAGTCTTTTTGTTTGTCTGTTTTTGTTTGTATACTTCATAAATCTTACCTTGGGCCCATTTGGGCTGGGCCTTCTCTTTTATTTTATCTTTCTTTTCTCTCTCTCTCTCTCTCTCTCTCTTTTTCTCTCTTTTTACTTTCATTTGGGTGGGGACTCTTGATTACTCAGAAGCGTTCCAGGGTGCATCTTGCCTGCACCATGGTTGACAAATTCAGCCACATCCATTAAGCCATCTCTCACCAAAATGACTAGGAGGAGGAATGCCCAACAGAAGAAAAATTCAGAGGTTGGGCCTTCTGCAACAGAGCTAATGGCTATCGACATAGACAATATGTTGGAAAGGGAATTCAGGCTAACAATTATCCAGGCAATAGGTAGATTGGAGAAAGCCATGGATGACAAAATGGAATTGATTAGGACAGAACTGAAATCAACCAGGGATGATGTTCACAATGTTCTCAATGAGTTCCAATCTAATCTAAATTCTCTAAAAGCTAGGGTAACTGAGACAGAAGATAGAATTAGTGATCTGGAGAACAAACAGATAGAGAGAAAGGATCAGGAAGAAGCCTGGAACAAACAGCTTAGAAGCCATGAAAACAGAATTAGGGAAATAAATGACTCCATGAAATGTTCCAATGTCAGAATTATTGGAATCCCTGAGTGGGAGGAGAAAGAAAGAAGACTAGAAGATATAGTGTAACAAATTCTCCATGAAATTTTCCCAATCTTGCAAATGGAACCAGCATTCACATACTAGAGGCAGAACGGTCTCCCCCCAAGATTATAGAATCTAGAAAAACCTCAAGGAAACTGATAGTAAAAATGAGAAATCATCCTGTCAAGACAGGATCTCTTGAAAGCAGCTAGGACAAAGAAACTCCTTACGTACTGAGGAAAGCCCAACAGAATAATTACAGACCTGTCCACAGAAACCTGGCAAGCCAGAAAGGGCTGGCAAGATATATTCAGGGCACTAAATGAGAAGAACATGCAGCCAAGAATACTTTATCCAGCAAGACTGACATTCAAAACGAATGGAGAGATAAAGAGTTTCCAAGACCAGCAAGGCTTAGAAGAGTATGTGACCACCAAGCTGACACTTGAGGAAATATTATGGGAGGTTATACAAAAGAGGAAAAATCCTAAGAATATCATTGAACAGAAATATATGGAGACAATCTACAGAAAAAAAGGCTTCAAAGGTAACATGATGGCAATAAAAACGTATCTCTCAATAATAATTCTCAATGTGAATGGCCTAAATGCGCCCATCAAATGACACAGGGTTGCAGATTGGATAAAACGACAGGACCCATCCATATGCTGTCTATAAGAGACCCATTTCGAACCTAAGGATACACCCAGACTGAAAGTGAAGGGATGGAGAAGCATCTTTCATGCCAATGGACCTCAAAAGAAGGCTGGGGTAGCGATTCTCATATCAGATAAATTAGATTTTAAACTAAAGTCTGTAGTCAGAGATACAGAAGGACAACTAAATCATTCTTAAAGGGTCTATCCACCAAGATGATCGAACAATTGTAAATATATATGCCCCCAATAAGGGAGCAGCCAATTACATAAGAAAACTATTAATCAAGATAAAGAGTCATATTGATATGAGTACATCAATAGTAGGTGATCTTAACACACCTCTCTCAGTAATAGACATATCATCCAAGCAGAAAATCAATAAAGAAACAAGAGCATCGAATGACACATTGGACCAGATGGACCTCATAGATATATACAGAACATTCCACCCTAAAACAACAGAATACTTTCTTCTCAAGTGCACATGGAATCTTCTCCAGAATAGACCACATACTGGGTCACAAATCAGGGCTCAACTGATACCAAAAGACTGAGATTATTCCCTGCATATTCTCAGATCATAATGCTTTGAAACTGGACCTCAATCACAAGGAAAAGTTCAGAAGGAACTCAAACACCTGGAAGCTAAAGACCACCTTGCTTAAGAATGCTTGAATCAAACAGGAGATCAAAGAAGAACTTAAACAATTCATGGAAATCAATGAATATGAAGACACTTCAGTCCAAAACCTATGGGATACAACAAAGGCAGTCCTAAGGGTGAAATATATACCCATCCAAGCCTCCCTCAAAAAAAAAAAAAAAAAAGAAAAGAAAAATCCAGAATACACCACGCTGTCTCTACATCTTAAAAAACTGGAGAATCAACAACAAATTAAACCAACTCCACACAAAAGAAGGGAAATAATCAAGATTAGAGCAGAGATCAATGAGGTAGAAACTAGAGATACAGTAGAACGTATCAATGAAACTAGAAGCTGATTTTTTGAAAGAATCAATAAGATCGATAAACCATTGACCACACTAATCCAAAAGAAAAGAGAGAACGCTCATATTATAAAATTATGAAAGAAAAGGGAGAGGTCACAACTAACAGCAAGGAAGTAGAAACAATCATCAGAAGTTATTATCAACAGTTATATGCCAATAAGCTAAGCAACCTAGATGAAATGGATGCATTCCTGGAAAACTATAAACTCCCAAAATTGAACCAGGAAGAAATTGACAAACTGAATAGACCAATATCTAGTAACGAGATTGAAGCAGTGATCAAAAACCTCCCAAAACACAAGAGCCAGGGACCTGACGGATTCCCTGGGGAATTCTACGAAACGTTCAAAGAAGAAATAACACCTATTTTCTCAAAGCTGTTTCAACAAAACGAAACAGTAGGAAAACTTCCAGACTCTTTTTATGAAGCCAGCATTACCCTGATCTTCAAACAAGGCAAAGACACCACCAAAAAGGAGAATTTCAGACCAATATCACTGATGAATATGGATGCTAAGATTCTCAACAAGATCCTAGCAAATAGGATCCAACAGCACATTAAAAAGATTACCCACCATGACCAGGTGGGATTCATCCCTGGGTTACAAGGATGGTTCAACATTAGCAAATCAATCAGTGTGACAGAACAAATCAATAAGAGAAGAGAGAAGAACCACATGATCCTCTCAATTGATGCAGAAAAAGCATTTGACAAAATCCAGCATCCGTTCCTGTTTAAAACGCTTCAAAGTATAGGGATAGAGGGAACATTCCTCAACTTCATAAAATCTATCTATGAAAAACCCACAGCAAATATCATCCTCAATGGGAAAAAGCTCACAGCCCTCCCATTGAGATCAGAAAAATGACAAGGATGCCCACTCTCACCACTCTTGTTCAACATAATATTAGAAGTCCTAGCAACAGCAATCAGACAACAAAGAGAAATAAAAGGTATCCAAATTGGCAATGGAGAAGTCAAACTCTCTCTTCACAGATGACATGATAATTTATATGGAAAACCCAAAAGACTCCACCCCCAAACTTCTAGAACTCATACAGCAATTCAGTAACGTGGAAGGATACAAAGTCAATGTACAGAAATCAGTGGCTTTCTTATACACTGACAATGAAAATACAGAAAGGGACATTAGAGAATTGATTCCATTTACTATAGCACCAAGTACCATAAGATACCTGGGAATAAACCTAACCAAAGAGGTAAAGAACCTGTACTTGAGGAACTACAGAACACTAGTGAATGAAATTGAAGAAGACATAAAAAGATGGAAGATCATTCCATTCTCTTGGATTGGAAGAATAAACATTGTGAAAATTTCTATACTGCCTAGAGCAATCTATACTTTTAATGCCATTCCGATCAAAATTCCACCGGTATTTTTCAAAGAGCTGGAGCAAATAATCCTAAAATTTGTATGGAATCAGAAGAGACCCCGAATTCCCAAGGAAATGTTAAAAAAGAAAAAGAAAACTGGGGGCATCACGTTACCTGATTTCAAGCTTTACTACACAGCCGTGATCAACAAGACAGCTTGGTACTGGCATAAAAACAGACACATAGACCAGTGGAACAGAGTAGAGAGCCCAGATATGGACCCTCAACTCTATGGTCAAATAATCTTCGACAAACCAGGAAAAAATATACAGTGGAAAAAAGAAAGTCTCTTCAATAAATGGTGCTGGGGAAATTGGACAGCTATATGTAGAAGAATAAAACTCGACCATTCTCTTACACCATACACAAAGATAAACTCGGAATGGGTAAAAGACCTCAACGTGAGACAGGAATCCATCAGAATCCTAGAGGAGAACATAGGCAGTAACCTCTTCGATATCAGCCACAGCAATTTCTTTCAAGATATGTCTCCAAAGGCAAAGGAAACAAAAGCGAAAATGAACTTTGGGGAATTCATCAAGATCAAAAGCTTTTGCACAGCAAAGGAAACAGTCAACAAAACAATGAGGCAACCCACGGAATGGGAGAAGATATTTGCAAGTGACAGTACAGACAAAAGGTTGATATCCAGGATCTATAAAGAACTTCTCAAACTCAACACACACAAAACAAATAATCATGTCAAAAAATGGGCAGAAGATATGAACAGACACTTCTCCAATGAAGACATACAAATGGCTACCAGACACATGAAAAAATGTTCATCATCACTAGCCATCAGGGAGATTCAAAATAAAACCACAGTGAGATACCACCTTACACAAGTTAGAATGGCCAAAATTAGCAAGACAGGAAACAACGTGTGTTGGAGAGGATGTGGAGAAAGGGGAACCCTCTTACACTGTTGGTGGGAATGCAAGTTGGTGCAGCCACTTTGGAGAACAGTATGGAGATTCCTCAAGAAATTAAAAATAGAGCTTTTCTATGACCCTGCAATTGCACTACTGGGTATTTACCCCAAAGGTACAGATGTAGTGAAAAGAAGGGCCATCTGTACCCCAATGTTTATAGCAGCAATGGCCACGGTCGCCAAACTGTGGAAAGAACCAAGATGCCCTTCAACGGATGAATGGATAAGGAAGATGTGGTCCATATACACTATGGAGTATTATGCCTCCATCAGAAAGGATGAATACCCAACTTTTGTAGCAACATGGACAGGACTGGAAGAGATTATACTGAGTGAAATAAGTCAAGCAGAGAGAGTCAATTATCATATGGTTTCACTTATTTGTGGAGCATAACAAATAACATGGAGGACAAGGGTAGATGGAGAGGAGAAGGGAGTTGAGGGAAATTGGAAGGGGAGGTGAACCATGAGAGACTACGGACTCTGAAAAACAACCTGAGGGTTTTGAAAGGGTGGAGGGTGGGAGTTTGGGGGAACCAGGTGGTGGGTATTAGGGAGGGCACAGATTGCATGGAACACTGGGTGTGGTTTAAAAACAATGAATACTGTTACACTGAAAAGAAATAAAAAATTAAAAAAATATATACAGGGAACAATCCCTGTCTTTTTGTACCAGTTGATACCTACCTGACTTGTGACCCAGTATGTGCTCTGTTCTGAAGAATGTTCCATATACACTGGAGAATGTGTATTCTGTTGTCTTAGGATGGAATGTTCTGTATATATCTGTGTAGTCCATCTGCTCCAGTGTGCCATTCGAAGCCCTTGTTTGTTGATCTTCTGCGTAGATGATCTGTCCATTGCAGTGAGGAGTGTCGAAATCCCCTACTATTATTGTATTCTTATCAATATGTTTCTTTAATTTATTTATTTATTCGTTGATATATGGCTGCTCCCAAACTAGAAGCATAAATATTTATAATTGTGAGAACTTCTTGTTGGGTAGACACATTAAGTATGCTATAGTGTCCCTCTTCATCTCTTCCTATAGCCTTCAGTTTAAAATCTAATTTCTCTGATATGAGGATTGCTATCCCAGCTTTCCTTTGAGGTCCATTAGCATGATAAACAGTTCTCGATCCCCTCACTTTCAGTCTGGCTGTGTCTTTGGGTCTAAAATGAGTCTCTTGTAGACAGCCTATGGTTGAGCTTTTTTCTTTTTTTATCCAATCTGATACCCTGTGTCTTTTGATTGGAGTATTTAGCCCATTTACTTTCAGAGTAACTATTGAAAGATATGAATTTAGTGTCATCGTATTGCCTATAAAGTCACTGTTTCTGTTGATTGTCCCTGTTTCTTTCTGGTTTATGTTATTCTTGGGCTCTCTCTCAGCTTATAAGATCCCCCTTACTATTTCCTGCAGGGCTGGATTGACAGTCACATATCCTTTCAGTTCCTGTTTGTCCTGTAAGTTCTCCCTCTCTCCTTCCATTCTGAATAAGTACCTTGCTGGATAAAGAATTCTTGGCTGCATGCTTTTCTCATTTAGTATCCTTAATATATCATGTCAGCCCTTTCTGTCCAGCCAGGTTTCTGTGGATAGGTCTGATGTTAGTCCAATGTCCCTCCCTCTGTCAGTAAGGAACATCTCACCTCAAGCTGCATTCAGGATTTTCCCTTTATCTCTGAAATTTTCAAGCTTCCTAATATATGTCCAGGTGTTAATCTATTTTTATTGATTTTGGGAAGGGTCCACTCTAACTCCTTTTTTTGTTATGCAAGTTATGTATTTATGTATTTATTTACTTATTTAAACTTTATTTTATTTTTTCAATGTTCCAAGATTCATTGTTTATGCACAGTGCTCCATGCAATACATGCCCTCTTTAATAGCCACCATCAGGCTAACCTAACCCTCTAAAACCCTCAGTTTCTTTCTCAGAGTCCACAGTCTTTCATGGCTCATCTCCCCCTCCAATTTCCCCCAATTCACTTCTCCTTTCCTTCTCCTAATGTCCTCCGTGTTATTCCTTATGCTCCACAAGTAAGTGAAACCATATGATAATTGACTCTCTCTGCTTGACTTATTTCACTCAGCATAATCTCCTCCAGTCCTGTCCAAGTTGCTACAAAAGTTAGGTATTCATCCTTTCTGATGGAGGCATAATATTCCATTGTCTATATGGGCCATATATTCTTTATCCATTCATCTGTTGAAGGGCATCTTGGCTCTTTCCACAGTTTGGTGACTGTGGCATTGGTGCTATGAACATTGGGGTACAGATTCCCCTTCTTTTCACTACATCTGTATCTTTGCGGTAAATACCCAGTTCCACTCTAACTCTTGGACATGAATACTTGTTTCCTTCCCCAGATTATGGAAGTTCTCAGCTATGATTTGCTCATATAAACCTCTGGCCCCCCTCCCCTCTCAGGCACCATAATAATTCTGATATTGGTTTGTTTTATATTAGCACTGATTTTGCAAAGCCTCTCCTCATGGCCTCTTAGTTTTTCTCACTTTTCCTCTGCTTCCTTCTTTTCCATCAGCTTGTTTTCTATGTCACTGACGCTCTCTTCTGCCCCATTTGCCCTACCTGTTAAAGCATCCAATTTAGACTTCATCTCAATTAGAGCACTTTTAATTTCAGCCTGATTAGATCTCATTTCCTATACTAAGGGATTCCCTAATGTCTCTTATGCTTTTTCATGTCCAGGTAGTAACTTTTTCATTTTTATCCCGAATCCCAGCTCTGACATTTTATTTATATCCATATTGATTAGATCTGTGGCAGAGAACATTACCTCTGGTTCTTTCTTTTGTTGTCAATTCCTTCTTCTAGTCATTTTGCAGAGAGAAGAACAGATGAAGGAGTGAACAGAATCAAAAATATCAACCACAACCCTAGCAAAATACACACTAGACAAAACCAAAGAGGTTAAGAACCAAAAATAAAAGAAAAAGAAAGAAAAAGGAAAAGGGAAATAAAAAAGAAATTAAAAAGTGGGGAGGAGGGAATATAACCTCACAGGGTGGACAAAACAGGGTGATCCACTTGGTCTTGAGTGTATTTTGTTCTGTGTGTTAGAAGACATTAGCAAGACAGGAAACAACGTGTGTTGGAGAGGATGTGGAGAAAGGGGAACCCTCTTACACTGTTGGTGGGAATGCAAACTGGTGCAGCCACTTTGGAGAACAGTGTGGAGATTCCTCAGGAAATTAAAAATAGATCTTCCCTATGACCCTGCAATTGCACTGCTGGGTATTTACCCCAAAGATACAGATGTAGTGAAAAGAAGGGCCAT
Source organism: Martes martes (assembly GCF_963455335.1). Lineage (NCBI taxonomy): Eukaryota > Metazoa > Chordata > Mammalia > Carnivora > Mustelidae > Martes > Martes martes. Next base: position 37,721,518 of record NC_137905.1, read on the forward strand.
CTGTACCCCAATGTTTATAGCAGCAATGGCCACGGTCGCCAAACTGTGGAAAGAACCAAGATGCCCTTCAACGGATGAATGGATAAGGAAGATGTGGTCCATATACACTATGGAGTATTATGCCTCCATCAGAAAGGACGAATACCCAACTTTTGTAGCAACATGGACAGGACTGGAAGAGATTATGCTGAGTGAAATAAGTCAAACAGAGAAAGTCAAGTATCATATGGTTTCACTTATTGGTGGAGCATAACAAATAATATAGAGGACAAGGGTAGATGGAGAGGAGAAGGGAGTTGAGGGAAATTGGAAGGGGAAGTGAACCATGAGAGACTATGGACTCTGAAAAACAACCTGAGGGTTTTGAAGGGGCGGGGTGGGAGGTTGGGGGAACCAGGTGGTGGGTATTAGGGAGGGCACAGATTGCATGGAGCACTGGGTGTGGTGAAAAAACAATGAATACTGTTACGCTGAAAATAAATAAAAAATTTAAAAAAAAAAAAGAAGACATTAAATCTCAAAATTGTAAAGAAAGCAAATATATATATGCATATGTATATACACATATATATGTATATATACATATATATAATTGAATAGAGTGAAAGGAAGCCCAAAATGAAGAATATATGTATAAATGTAAAATATAAAAAATGGAAGTTAAAAATATACTTAAAATCAAAAAGTTGACAAAATAAGAAAACAGTTAAAAATGGAAAAAAGAGAAAGAAAAGAAGTGAAATTTTTAAACTGAAGATAAATGAATTATGAGAAAAATAAACCTTGAATTTTTATGTCTCTTTAGAGGATCAAAATAAAAGTGGCCACTCCCTGATCTCCAGCCCTAGCACCAAAAGATCATGGTCCCCTATCTTCATGAAACCCTCAGGGATAAACAGACTTTATTTTTGGGTGTACCAAACTCTGCAGACTCCTACTGTTCATGCCCACACTGAGCCTCCCTGAGGAAAGGCAGAGGGTCCTGCATTACTGCCCTTTGTAGGGCTCTGGCATAGACAGCAGTCACCAGATGGTTGTGTACCTATTCTGTCCCTTCCAGAGAAGGCAGAGGGCTGCCCCATTCCTGTTTTTTGCAGGGCATGGACACTGAGAATTGTCCCCTGGTTGTGGGAGCACCTGCTCCACCCCTCCCCAGGGAAGTCGGAGAGTCAACCATTACTGTCCTTTACAGGACCCTACCCTAAGAGTAATTTTACAGTTATGCTCACACCTGCTCCACACCTCCTGGGAGATGGCAGAGGGTCCCTACGTTCCCGTCCTCTGCATGGTCCCTTGGCGGAGAGTAGTCACCTGATCAGCTGGCTCAAGGTTTATGGCAAACCAAGTGGAGAACACCCTCTTGGGCTAGCTGACCATAACAATTTACCTGCTCTGATACTTGGGAACTCTACCAACTCAGGCACCCCTGTTATTTCTGTGACTCTGGAGATCTTGAGACCCCACTCCTATCTAGAATTCTGCCCATTTCACCACCTGAGCACCTTTCAGGCAGTCATACCTCTCACTAGAGCAGATTTCTAAGGGTTTCAATTTCACACTCTGCTGGTACATCACTTTCTGATAGTTGACTTCCAGAAGCTCCCTCCCCTGACAGTTTATCTTCCTATATCTCCCTTCAGATTCACTTCTCTGCACCTCCTACCTTATAAAAAGGTTGTTTTCAACTTGTAGAGTTCCTGATATTCTTTTCTTACACCTCAGATTGAATTTGTGGGTGTTCAGAATGATTTGATAGTCATCGGGCTAAATTCAAGGGAGCAGATGAAACAAGATTCCCTACTCTTCCACCGTCTTGCCTCCTCCTCTCAACATGACAGGATTATTGTGAAGTTGAACTAATACTCTGAAGGACTTTGCCCAAAGCTGCCATTTTGGAAACACTGTTTATGGTACCTATTGTTATTACTAAAGGACACAGGGCTGGGAGTTGCAGAACCTGGTTTCCATGCTTCCCTAAGACAACCTGAGCAAGTCATCTCAGCAGCCTTGGCCTCAGAGCCTCTGGAAGATCAACATCTGCTAGCAAGGACCTCTGAGGACACAAGGCATACTGTCCATGGTTGAAGGGGAGACTAAGAGGATATGAAGACCCTGGAATTCACTGTGAATGAATTCTTGAAAAAACATACACTGATAAGCCCTTGTGGACCTTCCAGGGTAGTGACACAGATATGGAGCAATTGTCACTTGAAAGTGCCTTCTCTACTAAACTTGCAGAAGAAGAATGTAGTAGAGGGCTCCCAAACACTCCCAAGATCCTCCTGCATGGTCTCAGTCTTGTTAAGTCTTGTTCCCCACCCACCAACATAACAGTGTTCACCCACGAATACAAACAAGTGTCTCCCTTCCCCAAAGCACTACACCAAAAAGTGGGGGTGTAAATACAGAAGTGACCAATACAGACAAGGTAGGGAAGGGACACTGAACAATGAAATGAAGACCAAGAGTCTTCTGGTGGCAAGTTCTGTGGAGGAAACACAGTAGGACAATGAGGTCAGAGAAAGTCCTCGGGAGTGGGGTGCTCCACATTAAGTGGTCATTGAAGACCTTGAAGTTCTAGGGAAGGAAGAGCAGCCCAACGCAGGGCACAAGCTCCAAGGCCCTGAGGTGAGAAAGGGCAGATGGTAGTGAGAAGCTGAGAGTGAAGGGGGTTGAAGGGATGTCTGAGAGCATATGAAGGCCAGTTCCAGGGGAGCCCCATATGCCAGGACAGGGAGTCGGAATTTGACCCTGAATCTGACTTTAGTTACTCTGAAGGCTTTCAACTAGAGGGGGCTGGGCTGCCTGGAATCCCAAGGTCCAAGTCTTCTTCTGATGCCCCAGAAGAGTTTGTGGGGGAGGACCACATAAGGAAGGTGCTGGGCTGTTCATTGAATGAACGAATGCACCTTTGGAAGGCTGTGCGGACTCACGTCCAGGGACAACTACAGTTCCACAGGTGCCCTAGACCCCGGAGGCTACCAGAGGCACTGGCTGTAGGCCAGGGTCCAGGAGCTGTGCCCTTGGTCACATCCCCGCCCGGGTTCATGGCCTGGAGTCCTGACTGCAGGGAAGGACAGTGTGCACGCAGCAGGCCAATGAATAGAGGGTCTTCCCGCTTGCTCCTGGGCGACCCCTGCCAGACGCCTGCCCCTTCCCAAACCCTGGTCACCTGCTCTGTTTGCATTCGACCCTTGCAAGGCATGTGGCCTTTTGCCACTACAGTGTCACTCGGCTCTGCCCCCGGACACCTAGACAGGGGCCTCCGATTTGCTCCTGCCAAACCATACCCCGTGTCCTGCCTGCCATGGCTCTCCACCAAGGAAGCAGCTCAGCCTCCAGGGTCCCCATGGCCTCCTCTCCTCCGCTCAGGCCTCACCCCCTACTGCGCAGGCCCCGCCCCTACTGAGCAGGCCCCGCCCCCTACTGAGCAGGCCCTGCCACTTAGCCCCGCCCAGCGCAGGCTCCGCCCCTCCCCGGCGGTCCCTAGCACTTGGGCTGGCTTGCGCGGCGGCTGGGGCGGTCCTGAAAGCTGTAGCTGGGCAGGCCCTGGCCCAAGGGTGGCCGCTGAAGGGCTCGGAGCCGGGCGGGGCGGGGCGGAGGGTGGCGGGAGGGTGCGGGGGCGGGCCGGGGGCTGGTTCCGCGCGCAGGGATTTTTAACTGTCTGGCTCTTAGCCAGGCGCAGGAGCAGCCGGCTCCGCCGCCAGCGCGGTGTTAGGGGGCAGGCGCGGATCCGGCCACCGCCGCGCGCTCTGCCCGCCGCTGCCTCCCGCCTCCCGGCTTCCCACTCGCCTCCGCCGCCTGCCTCCGGCCTCAGCTCGTGCCGCCTGCCTGCCGTGGAGACGGCTTCGGGTAAGGGCCGTGTCTCGAGCTGCAGGACGGCGCGGCAGCAAGGACTCCCACAGCGACCGGGTAGGGCCAGGCCGGGGTGGAGGTGGGGGTGGGGCGAGGCAGTGTCGCCTGGTCCCTGAGGCGTCAGCGTGGGGTGCCCCGGTAGGGTGGCTCAGAGACGGACCAGAGGGACATATTTGAGGGGGAGACTGAGGAAGCCCTTCCCGCAAGGGAGGCGTTGGGCTCTGTAGCTGTGGGTCAGGAAGGGTGTTCAGTGGTGGGAGAGAGGTGACCCCAGATTCCGGGAGAACTCACCCAGACCTCTGTGGCACCCTGGCTTTGCAGGGATGCAAAGGAATGAGACACAGTGAAGGAGGAAAGTGGCACTGATGTCTCTGTTCGCTCCAGAAAAAGGAAGGCAAATGTGGCTGTTGTGAGTACAAAGGAGATGGGAGTGGGGGGTGGGGTGGAGGACCCCTCCCTCCCCCAAATCTTACCTGAGAACCAGACTGGGCTCTGCCACATGTTTATTGATAGGGGGTTAATGGGAGTGCATTTGGCAGAAGTGGTGCCCACAACCTAACCAACTTTTTCTTTCTTTTTCTTTTTTCTTTCTTTTTCTTTCTTCTCTCTCTGTTTTTGTCTTTGAACTGTTTGGTGTGTTTCCCTGGGCGGGGGGGGGGGGGGGGGGTGCTTTATGTTAGTTTTTGCAGGATCCAGATGAAGAAATTGCAAAAATGGACAGGACTGTGAGAAGTCAGTGCAGTAGTTAAGTAGGTACACTTGCTGATTGGGCTGATTGCTCTTTGTGTGTTAGATTGAATCTTAATTCCCCTTGCCTCCTTCTGAAGGCTTGTTCTGTACCTATGGCCACAGTACATATGGCTGAGCTCTGTGCCCATCGGTGGCACTGGACCCTGCCAGCCATGGGAGGAGAGCTTCTGACACAGAGATCTCTGGGTAGCTGTGATGATGTGGGTCTGTGTGTGTTCATAAGTAACCATGAATTCTCCCTGTCCACACATCTATTTTTCCATCATGTCATGGTGCTTAAGGACCTCCCACCCCCTTTAGGTCAGGTTTCTAACTTATCCCGCTCTGGGGGTTCTCAGCCCACAGTTGGGACTGTGACTACTACTAGTGACTACTAAGGTCTGGGGCTCGACCTGACCTCGCCAGAATATTAGTGGAATATTCTGTGTGATGATATATGTGTCTCAACCCAGCTTTTTTTTAAATTTTTTTTTAATTTTAATAAACATATAATGTATTTTTATCCCCAGAGGAACAGGTCTGTGAATCGCCAGGTTTACACATTTCACAGCACTCATCATAGCACATACCCTCCCCAATGTCCATTTCCCCACCACCCTCTCCCCTCCCCCCTCCCCCCCAGCAAACCTCAGTCTGTTTTTTGAGATTGAGTCTTTTATGGTTTGTCTCCCTCCCAATCCTATCTTTTCATTTTTTCTTTTCCTACCTCCCCACAACCCCCCCGCCTTGCATCTCCACTTCCTCATATCAAAGAGATCATATGGTAGTTGTCTTTCTCCGATTGACTTATTTCGCTAAGCATGATACCCTCTAGTTCCATCCACGTCGTCGCAAATGGCAAGATTTCATGTCTTTTGATGGCTGCATAGTATTCCATTGTGTATATATACCACATCTTCTTTATCCATTCATCTGTTGATGGACATCTAGGCTCTTTCCACAGTTTGGCTATTGTGGACATTGCTGCTATAAACGCTCGGGTGCATGTGCCCCTTCGGAGCACCACGTTTGTATCTTTAGGATATATACCCAGTAGTGCAATTGCTGGGTCATAGGGTAGCTCTATTTTCAGTTTTTTGAGGAACCTCCACACTGTTTTCCAGAGTGGTTGCACCAGCTTGCATTCCCACCAACAGTGTAGGAGGGTTCCCCTCTCTCCGCATCCTCGCCAGCATCTGTCATTTCTTGACTTGTTCATTTTAGCCATTCTGACTGGTGTGAGGTGGGATCTCATTGTGGTTTTGATTTGTATTTCCCTGATGCCGAGTGATGTGGAGCATTTTTTCATGTGTCTGTTGGCCATCTGGATGTCTTCTTTGCAGAAATGTCTGTTCATGTCCTCTGCCCATTTCTTGACTGGATTATTTGTTCTCTGGGTGTTGAGATTGATAAGCTCTTTATAGATTTTGGATACTAGCCCCTTATCTGATACGTCGTTTACAAATATCTTCTCCCATTCTGTCAGTTGTCTTTTGTTTTTGTTAACTGTTTCCTTTGCTGTGCAAAAGCTTTTGATCTTGATGAAATCCCAATAGTTCAATTTTGTCCTTGCTTCCGTTGCCTTTGACGATGTTCCTAGGAAGAAGATGCTGTGCCTGAGGTCAAAGAGGTTGCTGCCTGCATTCTCCTCAAGGATTTTGATAGATCCCTTTCTCACATTGAGGTCCTTCATCCATTTTGAGTCTATTTTCGTGTGTCATGTAAGGAAATAGTCCAATTTCATTTTTCTGCATGTGGCTGTCCAATTTTCCCAGCACCATTTGTTGAAGAGGCCGTCGTTTTTCCATTGGATATTCTTCCCTGCTTTGTCGAAGATTAGTTGACCATAGAGTTGAGGGTCTATTTCTGGGCTCTCTATTCTGTTCCATTGATCTATATGTCTGTTTTTGTGCCAGTACCATACTGTCTTGATGATGACAGCTTTGTAATAGAGCTTGAAGTCTGGAATTGTGATGCCACTGACTTTGGTTTTCTTTTTCAATATTCCTTTGGCTATTCGAGGTCTTTTCTGGTTCCATATAAATTTTAGGATTATTTGTCCTATTTCTTTTAAAAAAATGGATGGGATTTTGATAGGGATTGCATTAAATGTGTAGATTGCTTTAGGTAGAATAGACATTTTCACAATATTTGTTCTTCCAATCCATGAGCATGGATCATTTTTCCATTTCTTTCTGTCTTCCTCAATTTCTTTCATGAGTACTTTATAGTTTTCTGAGTACAGATTCGTTGCCTCTTTGGTTAGATTTATTCCTAGGTATCTTATGGTTTTGGGTGCGATTGTAAATGGGACTGACTCCTCAATTTCTCTTTCTTCTGTCTTGTTGTTGATGTAATGAAATGCAACCGATTTCTGTGCATTGACTTTATATCCTGACACTTTACTGAATTCCTGTATAAGTTCTAGCAGTTTTGGAGTGGAGCCTTTTGGGTTTTCCACATATAGTATCATATCATCTGCAAAGAGTGATAGTTTGACTTCTTCTTTCCCAATTTGGATGCCTTTAATTTCTTTTTGATGTCTGATTGCTGAGGCTAGGACTTCTAGTACTCTGTTGAACAGCAGTGGTGATAACGGACATCCCTGCCGTGTTCCTGACCTTAGCGGAAAAGCTTTCAGTTTTTCTCCATTGAGAATGATATTTGCGGTGGGTTTTTCATAGATGGCTTTGATAATATTGAGGTATGTGCCTTCTATGCCTACACTTTGAAGAGTTTTAATCAGGAAGGGATGCTGCACTTTGTCAAATGCTTTTTCAGCATCTGTTGAGAGTATCATATGGTTCTTACTCTTTGTTTTATTAATGTATTGTATCACATGGATGGATTTGCGGATGTTGAACCAACCTTGCAGGCCTGGAATAAATCCCACTTGGTCGTGGTGAATAATCCTTTTAATGTACTGTTGGATCCTATTGGCCAGTATTTTGGTGAGAATTTTCGCATCTGTGTTCATCAAGGATATGGGTCTGTAATTCTCTTTTTTGGTGGGATCCTTGTCTGGTTTTGGGATCAAGGTGATTCTGGCCTCATAAAATGAGTTTGGAAGTTTTCCTTCCATTTCTATTTTTTGGAACAGTTTCAGGGGAATAGGAATTAATTCTTCTTTAAATGTTAGGTAGAATTCCCCTGGGAAGCCGTCTGGTCCTGGACTTTTGTTTGTTTGGAGATTTTTGATGACTGTTTCAATCTTCTAACTAGTTATGGGTCTGTTCAGGTTATCTATTTCTTCCTGGTTCAGTTGTGGTAGTTTATATGTCTCTAGAAATGTATCCATTTCTTCCAGATTGTCAGATTTGTTGGCGTAGAGTTGCTCGTAATATGTTCTTATAATTGTTTGTATTTCTTTGGTGTGGTTGTGATTTCTCCTCTTTCATTCATGATTTTATTTATTTGCATCATTTCTCTCTTTTTGATAAGTCTGGCCAGGGGTTTGTCAATCTTATTAATTCTTTCAAAAAACCAGCTCCTAGTTTTGTTGAGTTGTTCTATTGTTCTTTTAGTTTCTATTCCATTGATTTCTGCTCTGATCTTTATGATTTCTCTTCTCCTGCTGGGTTTAGGCTTTCTTTGTTGTTCTCTCTCCAGCTCCTTTAGGTGTAGGGTTAGGTTGTGTATTTGAGACCTTTCTTGTTTCTTGAGATAGGCTTGCACTGCTATATATTTTCCGCTCAGGACTGCCTTTGTTGTGTCCCACAGATTTTAAAGCATTGTTTCCATTATCATTTGTTTCCATGAATTTTTTCAATTCTTCTTTAATTTCCTGCTTGACCCATTTTTTAGAAGGATGCTGTTTAGTCTCCATGTATTTGCATTCTTTCCAAATTTCCTCTTGTGATTGAGTTCTAGCTTCAGAGCATTGTGGTCTGAAAATATGCAGGGAATGATCTCAATCTTTTGGTACCGATTGAGACCTGATTTATGACCCAGGATGTGGTCTATTCTGGAGAATGTTCCATGTGCACTAGAGAAGAATGTATATTCTGTTGCTTTGGGATGGAATGTTCTGAATATATATGTGATGTCCATCTGGTCCAGTGTGTCATTTAAGGCCTTTATTTCCTTGTTGATCTTTTGCTTAGATGATCTGTCCATCAGTGAGGGGAGTGTTAAAGTCCCCTGCTATTATTGTGTTACTGTTGATGTATTTCTTTGATTTTGTTATTGATTGGTTTATATAGTTGGCTGCTCCCATGTTAGGGGCATAGATATTTAAGATTGTTAGGTCTTCTTGTTGGACAGACCCTTTGAGTATGATATGGTGTCCTTCCTCATCTCTTATTGTATTCTTTGGCTTAAAATCTAATTGATCTGATATAAGGATTGCCACCCCAGCTTTCTTCTGATGTCCATTAGCATGGTACATTGTTTTCCACCCCCTCACTTTAAATCTGGAGGTGTCTTCGGGTCTAAAATGAGTTTCTTGTAGGCAGCATATTGATGGGTTTTGTTTTTTTATCCATCCTGATACCCTGTGTCTTTTGATTGGGGCATTTAGCCCATTAATATTCAGGGTAACTATTGAGAGATATGAATTTAGTGCCATTGTATTGCCTGTAAGGTGACTGTTACTGTATATTGTCTCTGTTTCTTTCTGATCTACTACTTTTAGGGTCTCTCTTTGCTTAGAGGACCCCTTTCAATATTTCCTGTAGAGCTGCTTTGGTGTTTGCAAATTCTTTCAGCTTTTGTTTGTCCTGGAAGCTCTTTATCTCTCCTTCTATTTTCAATGATAGCCTAGCCGGATATAGTATTCTTGGCTGCATGTTTTTCTCATTTAGTGCTCTGAATATATCATGCCAGTTCTTTCTGGCCTGCCAGGTCGCTGTGGATAAGTCTGCTGCCAATCTAATGTTTTTACCCTTGTATGTTACAGGCTTCTTTTCCCGGGCTGCTTTCAGGATTTTCTCTTTGTCACTAAGACTTGTAAATTTTACTATCAGGTGACGAGGTGTGGACCTATTTTTATTGATTTTGAGCGGCATTCTTAGCATCTCCTGGATTTTGATGTTTGTTCCCTTTGCCGTATTAGGGAAATTCTCTCCAATAATTGTCTCCAATATACCTTCTGCTCCCCTCTCTCTTTCTTGTTCTTCTGGAATCCCAATTATTCTAATGTTGTGTTGTCTTATGGTGTCGCTTATCCCTCGAATTCTCTCCTCATGGTCCAGTGTTTCTTTGTCTCTCTTTTGCTCAGCTTCTTTATTCTCTGTCATTTAGTTTTCTATGTCACTAATTCTTTCTTCTGCCTCATTTATCCTAGCAGTGAGAGCTTCCATTTTTTATCGCACCTCATTAATAGCTTTTTTGATTTCAACTTGGTTAGATTTTAGTTCTTTTATTTCTCCAGAAAGGGCTTTTATCTCTCTGGAGAGGGTTTCTCTAATATCTTCTAAGACTTTTTCGAGCCCGGCTAGAACCTTGAGAATTGTCATTCTGAACTCTAGATCTGTCATGATACCAATGTCCATATTGATTAGGTCTCCAGCCTTCGGTACGGCCTCTTGTTCTTTTTTTTGAGGTGAGTTTTTCCACCTTGTCATTTTGTCCAGATAAGATTTGCTTTCTCCTGCTGTGGAATTCCACTGTTCTTGGTGAGTGAAGTTGGTCTTGGATGGGTTTCTTGTTGATCTTCTGGGGGAAGGGCCTGTTGTAGTGATTCTGAAGTGTCTTTGCCGCAGGCGGAATTGCACCACCCTTGCCAGGGGCCGGGCTAAGTAATCCGCTCGGGTTTGCTTTCAGGAGCTTTTGTTCCCTGAGCACTTTCCGTAGAGTTCTGGAGGACGGGAATGAAGATGGCGGCCTCCCAATCTCTCGGCCCGGAGGAGCTGAGAGGTTGGGGTTCCGCTCCTCAGTGCGCCCTCAGAGAAAAGCGCCCAACCGCCCTGCCTCCCTGGCCTGCGGTCGCGCCTTGGATAAAGCAGTCAATTGCTGGAACCTGGAGAAAAGCGCCCGGTCGCTTCTGTCACCGTGGCCTCCGGCCGCGCTCCGAGCCCACCCAGCCTGTGACCGGCACAAGGTAACCCCAGGCTGAGAGCTCACTCCTCGGCTTTGTCGCTGTAGCCAGCTTCCCCACTCTAATACCTGCGAGCTTTGTTGCACTCAGACACCCCCGGTCCTTCTGTGACCCTGCGGGACCTGGGGTTTTGCTGACCCTGCCTGGGTTTCCCCCCGGTTTAGCCTCTGGAGCGATGTCTCCCAGTGGAGCAGACTTTCAAAAGTCCCGATTTTGTGCTCCGTTGCTCCGACGCTTGCCGGGAGCCGGCCCCTCCCCCCGGGATCTATCTTTCCATCGCTTTGGATTTACTTTTCCGCAGGTCCTACCTTTCCGAAAGTGATCGATTTTATGTTTCTAGAATTGTTGCTCTTCTTCTCTTCGATTTCCCGTTGGATTTGTAGGTGTTCACAATGGTTAGATATGCTATCTCGCTGATCTCCTGCTACCCGATGTTGTCTCAGCCTGCTACTTCTCCGCCATCTTGACTCCGCATCGCAACCCAGCTTTTTAATTGACTGGTCCATTTCTCTTGTCTCTCTGGAATGGAGTTACCACCAGATTTCCTGCATGCTCATGATATCATTACAATATCAGAAGTTCTAGCAGAAAAAGCTTGTGTTTTATCAGAAGTTCTAGCAGAAAAAACTGTAGACTGTAGTTATGGCTGCAGTAGAGGAAGCAGCCTTTTTCCAAACTAGTGGGTCAGGCCTTCTGACCCTATCCTAGAGAAAAGCTGAGCATGAATAGCATTTGAGCTGAGGACAATAATCCCAACTAATGGTCTTAACTAATGGTCCCAAAGTACATCACTTGTTGGGCAGTGAGCCACAGCCATAACAGTTGGTTCTGGAAGACTGAAGGGCTTTAAGGCAGTGGGTTTGCAGTAACAGTTGTCACTGCACATAGACCCTAGTAAGTAGCATTTCTGGGGATGATTTCCTTCTCATTAGAAGAAGAAATACTTCACTCTAGGGAAGTAAATAAGACAGCATGTCCCAACTTCTTAACTTTCTTTTCTTTTTCTCTCCTTTAAAAACCTAAAAGCAAACTTTAAGTGGATTGATTTTTTGAGGCATGATAAAATGGATCTACTTTTTGAAACTCAAGATTGTTTATTTTCCTAGCTGTTTTTGAACTGAAATTTCCAAGTGAGAAGGAAGCAAAGGCATCTACATTGACTTGTTAGAATTTTAGAGTAATTTCTATTCTCCAGGAGGATCTGAGCAGTGCTACGGTGCCTTGCATAGGTAGTTCTATTCTTAATTAAAAGAGTCATAAGGAGTCAGAGGTGGTTAAAATAGTTAGAGTTGGTCTCTTGTTCTTATCATTTTCCTTCCTAAAGTCAGATGGATCTTGACTCCTTTAAAACCCAGTATCTGCTCAAGAGAAAGGACAGAGGGTCACCTGGGTGGCTCAGTGGGTTAAGCCTCTGCCTTCCATTCAGGTCATGATCTCAAGGTCCTAGGATCGAGCCCCGCATTGGGCTCTCTGCTCAGCCAGAAGCCTGCTTCCCTCTCTCTCTGCCTGTCTCTATGCCTACTTGTGATCTCTGTCTGTCAAATAAATAAAGAGAAAGGACAGAGACTTCATATTGTGCTTCATCCACTGGGTCCTAAAATTTTCTGAACCACATGTCTGCTTGTAGGTCATCCAGTTTGTCTATGAACTCCGAGTTGGAAACTGCTGCCCTTTTCTCCCCAGAGCTGCTCTCAGCTCTTTCATCCATCTGGCTGCAGAGGGTGGCACCCAGTTTCTGCCTTCACAGCTAGAATTCATTTTTGAATGAAGAACAACTTAAGTCATTTGTCATGTAACACTTTTTGTGTCAAGGAAATGCTACCAGCACATGATACTAGAGCTGAAAGGGGAGGTTGCCCTTTTGGAACAGCTGTTGGCAGGAGTTGTCATGGTTAATATGCATGCCCAATTCTTCGCACCCCGGGTGGAGAAGAACTTTATGCTGCTTTGCTCTTCTCAGCAAACTGAAAGTGCTCTGGCTTCCTCTGAAAGTGGCTGCTGTGTCTTGAGAGCCTTGCTCTACCCTATTCTCCAGGCAGCACCTGGAGCCCACATCCCCATGCTCATTTCTACCTGCCCCATTGTTCCTTTTCTTCTCTAGTCAACTTTAATGAGCTGTCTGCTTTAAAAAAAAAAAGTGGCAAAAGTCTCTGACTTCCACAGGGCTTCCATGATGGTGGGATTGTTATTTGCTGCATTGTCAGCAAAATCACTCTTCTAATTCAAAAAAATCCATTATAGGCTTCTTTTCAGAGTAGGACAATAAACAGACTAGCTTTAAAAAGAAACCAAAGTAAAAAAAAATCTGATAATAATACATTAATAGTGGGAGACTTTAACATCCACTCACAGCAATAGACAGATCATCTAAGGAGAAGATCAACAAGCAAATAATGGCTTTAATGACACACTGGACTAGATGGACTTCATAGATATACACAGAACATTCCATCACAAATCAACAGAATACTCATTCCTCTCAAGTGCACCTGGAACTTTCTCAAGAAGAGATCATATATTGGGTCACAAATCAGGTCTCAACTGATACCAAAAGGCTGAAATTATTCCCTGCATATTTTCAGACCACAATGTTATAAAACTGGAACTCAGTCACAAGAAAACAATCGAAAGGAAGTCAAACTCTTGGAGGTTAAAGAACATCGTCCTAAGGAATGAATGGGTCAAAGGGAAATTAAAGAAGAACTTAAACAATTCATGCAAACTAATGAGAACAAAAACACGCTGGGTCAAAAACCTATGGGATACTGCCATTCTGGTCCTAAGAGGGAAGTACATAGCCATCCAAACCTCCCTCAAAAAGTAGAAAAATCCTAAATACAGAAACTAACCTTACACTCTAATGTATCTGGAGAAAGAACAGCAAATAAAGCCTAAACCAAGCAGGAGAAGAGAAATAATAAAGATTAGAGCAGAAATCAATGAAATCAAAACCAGAAGAACAGTAGAACAAATCAACAAAATTAGAAGCTGGTTCTTTGAAAGAATTAATAAGATCAACAATCCTCTGGCCAGAATTATCCAGAAGAGAAGAGAAAGGAACCAAATTAATAAAATTATGAATGAAAGGGGAGAGATCACAACCAATACCTAAGAAATAGAGACAATTGTTAGAACACATTACTACCAAATACATGACAACAAATTGGGCAATCTTGAAGAAATGGATGCATACCTGGAAATGTATAAACCACCAAGACTGAAACAGGAAGAGGTAGAAAATCTGAATAGACCAATAACCGGTAAGGAAACTAAAGTAGTAATCAAAAACCTTGCAAAAAACCTAGAGTCCAGGGCCAGATGGCTCCCCAGGGGAATTCTACCAAACATTTAAGGAAGAAATAATACCTATTCTACTGAGACTCTTTCAAAAAATTAGATATAGAAACTTCCAAACTCATTCTATGAGGCTAGCATTACCTTGATCCCAAAACCAGACAAAGACCCCATTGAAAAAAGAGAATTACAGACGAATATCCCTGAGGAACATGGATGCCAGAATACTCAACAAGATCCTAGTCAATAGGATCCAACAGTACATTGAAAGGATTACTCACCACGACCAAGTGGGATTTATTTCTGGGCTGCAAGGGCGGTTCAATATTCACAAATCAATCAACGTGATACATCACATTGATAAAACTAGAGACAAGAACCATATGATCCTCTCGACTGATGCAGAAAAACTACTTAACAAAATGCACCATCCTTTCTGGATGAAATTCTTCAACGTGTAGGGATAGAGGGAACATACCTCAATACCATAAAAACCATCTAGGAAAAGCCAGCAGTGAATATCATTCTCAATGGGGAGAAATGAGAGCTTCTCCCTTAAAATCAAGAACATGGCAGGGATGCCAACTCTCACCACTGTTCTTCAACACAGTGCTAGAAGTCCTAAAATCAGCAGTCAGACAACAAAAAGAAATAAAAGGCATTCGAATTGGCAAAGAAGTCAAACTCTGTTTCTTCACAGATAACATGATACTTTACATGGAAACCCAAAAGACTCCACCCCAAAATTGCTATAACTCATACAGCAATTCAGCAACATGACAGGATACAAAATCACTGCACAGAAACCAGCTGCATTTATATACACTAACAATGTGACTGAAGAAAGGGAAATTAAGGAATCTATCCCACTTACAATAGTGCCAAGAACTATAAGATACCCTGGAATAAACACAACCAAGGAGGTAAAGGGTCTGTACTCTAGAAACTATAGAACACTTATGAAAGAAATTGAGGAAGAATCAAAGAGGTGGGAAAACATTCCATGCTTATGGATTGGAAGAATAAACATTGTTAAAATGTCCATTCCACCACTGAATGGATATAGAAGATGCAGTGCACATATATATAATGGAATATTATTCAGCCATCAGAAAGAATGAATACATGCTATTTACACCGACATGGGTGCAACTGGAGGATATTATGCTAAGTGAAATAAATCAGTCAGAGAAATACAATTATCATATGGTTTCACTCATATCTGGAATATAAAGAATAGCAAAAAGGATCATAGGGGGAGGGAGGAAAAACTGAAGGGGAAAAAATCAGAGCTGGAGACAAACCATGAGACACTCCTGACTCTGGGAAACAAACTGAGGGTTGTGGAAAGGGAGGTGGGTGGGGGGATGGTGTAACTGGGTGTTGGGCATTGAGGTGGGCACACAATATGATGAGAACTTGGTGTTCAGGTGTTCATATACAACTAAGAAATCATTGAACACTACATCAAAAACTAACGATGTATTATATCTTGGCTAATTGAATTTTTTTTATTTTAAAGATTTTTATTTATTTATTTGACAGACAGAGATCACAAGTAGTCAGGCAGGCAGAAAGGGGAGAAGCAGGCTCTCCACTGAGCAAAGAGCCCAATGCGGGGCTCGATCCCAGGACCCTGGGATCATGACCTGAGCCGAAGGCAGAGGCTTTAACCCACTGAGTCACCCAGGCGCCCCTTGGCTAACTGAATTTAAATTTTAAAATAATGGTTAAAAAGTGGTACTATATTTTGTCAAATGCTTTTTCTGTATCAATTGAGAGGATCGTATGATTCTTGTCTTTTGTTAAAGTGATGTATCTTGTTGATTGACTTGTGAATGTTGAAGCACACTTGTAGCCCAGGAGTAAATCCCACCCAACATCATGGTGAATAATCCTTTTTTTTTTTTAAAGATTTTATTTATTTACTTGACAGACAGAGATCACAAGCAGGCAGAGACGGAGAGAGGGGGAAGCAGGCTTTCCACCGAGCAGAGAGCCTGATGTGGGGCTCCATGTGGGGCTCCATCCCAGGACCCTGGGACCATGACCTGAGCCAAAGGCAGAGGCTTTAACCCACTGAGCCACCCAGGCGCCCCGTGAATAATCCTTTTAATGTACTGTTGGATCCTGTTGGCTAGTATCTTGGCGAATACTTTGGCATCCATGTTCATCAGGGGTATTGGTCTGTAATTCTCCTTTTTGGTTGGGTCTTTGTCTGGTTTTGTGTGGGAGGCTGCGCAGTAGCTTGAGAGAGAACCAAACCAGGTCCTGACTCGCGCCTTCTTGAAACCTAAGGGTTAAAGCAATCCTGTGGTTAATAAGTTGAGGTGCTTGAGAATGGGCCTGTGCTATGCGTCTCATGCTCTCCTGCGCGACCACCCTCTGGGGCTTATCTGGAACAGGACATGCAGGCCTAAAGCCATGAATCAGTATCTTGACTTGCTGTTCCTGCAGGGGCCATAAACCACACCAGATGCCCTTTGGCCCTCCTCTGTCTCCTTATCTATAGGGAACTCATCTTTAAGCAGCCCTCTTGGCATCAGGATGTTTGCACATGAGCCTTAAGAAACCTTCTAAGGGGAACCTGTGGAAACTATTTTAAGAATGTAATGGATCACTGCTTCCTTGTGATTGTCTCTGTATGATATATATATATATATATATATATATATATATATATATATATCTCAGAGCACTCTTCTGAATAAACTGACATTGCTTGGACATCATCCACTTTGTCCCTCCTGTCCCCATCTCTTTGCGACTCGTCTTCATTTCACCATCCTCTTACCCTCTCGACCCTGGTCGGGTTGTCATGCCGGCAGTGACAAGTGGCGCCCAAACAGGGACCTGAGCACAATCAAGTGGAGCGCGCAGTTAGGTAAGGAGTTACTGCATTTCAGGTAAGAGGAGCCCGGTCTTTCAGGGCCACAACAGGAGTAAAAAAATTATGGGGCAGTTGCAGTCTATGGAACAGGTCTTCTTTATGACCGCTTTGCAGGCCCTTATGAAGCAAAAGGGGTCCAAGGTCTCTAAAAAGGCCTTGCAACAATTTTTTTGTATGGTTTCAGAATTGTGTCCTTTGTTTTTGGAGGAAGGAACAGTAAGTTTAGATGCATGGCAGAAGGTGGGACAAGAAATTAAAAATCAAATTAAAATATGTGGTCCCACCGCCTGCCCTCCAGGTACCATGCAGGTTTGGGAAGATATTCAAGAGGCATTAGACCCTCAACACTCATTTGAGATAATCTCGATAGCCTCCCAAGAACCTGCAGATGAGCTTGAAGTCCATGATATTACCTAAAGGGACAGAGGACGCAAAGGATTTGATGGCTGATCTACCTTTGCCATCAACAGAGCTTATAGAACAGACTTTGAACTCTCGTCCTTCCTCAAGCCATTCAATTTTATGTTTCCTATAGCATGCTACCCGAAGTCTTTCCCTAATCATCTTCCAAAGGGGCCTCTGACTTTCTCTCTCTCTGTTCCTCCTAATAGATGTGGGGGCTTCTCCCTCACTCATTTCCCATGTTAATGGCTATAACTGGAGCCAACTGGGGTTAGTCTAACTCAAGACAGAGATCGTAAGGAATATTCCCAAGCAGCTGCTGAAACTCTCTTTGTTTTGGGGAAGTTTCCCTGTCTTCTCTGGCCTGACTTCGACTGCTTAACCCCTCGCCCCTTTACTGGTGGGAAAGCATGGTGTCTGCTCCTCTGTTGGGGCTGATGAGCTCTAAAACCGGGAATCCTTTCTCTACCTCCTGGCAGCACTTTGTTTCTTCTGTCTCCCCCTTCTTGTGTTTCTGCACCAACGTGCGTGCAGCCTGCATGACTAGCCTCTAGATCATGCACCACAGCTCGTTCTCTCTTCACTGTCGAGCAAGAAGAGCACCCCCTGGACCTAACACCCCCCACTCCAGATCTTCCCACCCGTGTCTCAAGTAAACATTCAAGTGGAGTGGGCCCAGGTGGAACGTAAATCAGTATTTGAACTAAGTTAAGTTTTTTGGTTTAATTAAGGTAGACATGTCTTTTAAGTTATCAACAGTAAACATGAAACTTCAATCAAAGTTTCACTTTGGTCAAATAAGCTTGTGTTATTTGTTAAAATCTGTTAGCAATTGCAGGGTCATAGGGAAGCTCTATTTTTAATTTCCTGAGGAATCTCCACACTGTTCTCCAAAGTGGCTGCACCAGTTTGCATTCCCACCAACAGTGTAAGAGGTTTCCCCTTTCTCCACATCCTCTCCAACACACGTTGTTTCCTGTCCTGCTAATTTTGGCCATTCTAACTGGTGTAAGGTGGTATCTCAATGTGGTTTTGATTTGAATCTCCCTGATGGCTAGTGATGATGAACATTTTTTCATGTGTCTGATAGCCATTTGTATGTCTTCATTGGAGAAGTGTCTGTTCATATCTTCTGCCCATTTTTTAATATGATTCTCTGTTTTGTGTGTGTTGAGTTTGAGGAGTTCTTTATAGATCCTGGATATCAACCTTTTGTCTGTACTGTCATTTGCAAATATCTTCTCCCATTCCGTGGGTTGCCTCTTTGTTTTGTTGACTGTTTCCTTTGCTGTGCAGAAGCTTTTAGCAAAAAGATGACTAAACTAATGGTTAATTGTCTGTCTCCAAGTTTTAATGGGTAATTGCTGAGATAGCTTTCAAAGTCTTTGGTAACCTGAAAGTTTAAAGGTTTGCTTGGATAGCAAATGGAATTAAATTATGGACATATAGGTCTTAACCAAACAGGATAAAATGCTAAGTCATTAATTACTGGATGTAGGTTTGTGCTTTTGACTTCTTACGGCAAAGAAACTAAGAATATTTAAATCTGTTGGTTAACATGTTTTGTGCTTAACTGATTGATAAATTTGCCATCTAAAGAATTCTGTTGTAACAGTTCACAATTGGTTTATATTTAGTCTTCACTAGAGATTAAGATGTCTCTAAGAATACAAAATTCTACTTAGTGTAACTAAAACTGATGGAAATAAGGAAAACAAGTCTGTGGAAAAGTAGAGGATATGTAAGAAATATTTAAGGAATGGGAGTACATTTTGTTGAAGGTAAAATAAGGTAATTTTGTCCTAAAAGAGATGGTTATTTGGGAGGAAATAACTTGGGACAAAACCTGAATTCAAAAACAAAACAAAACAAAAACCACAGCCCCCAAGGTGATTTAACACTCTCCTAACATACCTCCACATAGATTATACTTCCAAGTGAAAGGGCCTTTTGGCCTTGAGAGATTAAAAAAGCAGCCCAACCTTGAGGGACTGCAAAAACACCCCGTTACCATCCTCCATTGCCCATAACCATAGAAACTCACTCTTATTCATAAAGAATGAAAGGGGAGACTAATCACCTCCCACTAACCAGGGATATCCAGATTGGGGGTGGGGGGTGTCCAACCCATCTGAATCTGAAGAGTGCCTGACTCTGTGAATCTGTCTGTATGGCTCTACCGCTTCAGCTACGGAGTCTGAGTGGGCTATCACCCAGAAAAAGGACTGGGAAAAGATTTACAAGGAGACAGTGCACCCTCTTCTACTCATACCCTATCTGAGGAAGCTCGAAAGGCTTTGCAGCTCGTTAATGACAAACTCTCCCAAACTCATGTAAATCAGTATGACCCTGAACAGCCTGTTTATTTGATCTTACTAATGCCTTCACAATTGCCAGCTACTGTTATATGGCAGGCTCAGGGGCCTTTAGAATGGATACATCTAGCCTTACACCAATTGCATGTCATTAATGACTATATTGAACTACTAACTCAATTAATTTTAAAGGGCCGTCAGTGAATTATCCACATGGTTGGCAAAAAACCTGACTATATCATATTGCCCATGTTAACTACTGAAAAAGCACAGGCCCTAATTAATACAAACTTAAATTGGCAAATAGCCTTGTTTTGCTTCCCGGGACAACTCAAATATCATCTACCAGCAGACAGACTTCTGCAATTTTTTTCCACCACATCCGTTTTCAATTCAGTGACTGTGGTTGACAAACCTTTGGTTAATGCAATTACTATATTTGTAGATGCCGACAAAACTGGGCATATAGGAATTTATAAAGAATCTCCATATGCAGAAGTCTCTTACCAAGGATATTACCCTACAAAGTCAGTACAAAGAGCTGAGTTAAAAGCTGTTCAATTAGCCCTGCAGATGTATTCTGAACCATGCAATCTATACACAGACAGCCATTATGTGGCACGAGTGGTCCCCTCTCTGCCCCAAACTTATGTACTTACCAATGATAAAAAAAATTATATCACCTGTTCTCTAGCATTCAGCAACTCTTGAGGTCTAGGCAAGTTCCAATATTTCTTTCTCATATAAGAGCTCACACCAAATTGCCGGGACCTCTGTCCAGAGGTAATGACATCGCAGATATGATCACTCATGCATACATAGTCTATGTCACTAATAAACAAATGGCTCTGCATACAATTCAAAAGCCTTTCAAATGTTTTGCCAAACCTTTCAGATTAAACATTCAATGGGCATCCCCTATAATTCTCAAGGACAAGCCATTGTCGAAAGGGCTAATGGAATCCTTAAATCTTATCTCAAAAAATTAAAAGAGAGGAAGATACTACAGGGAACAGTGAAATACTCCCCTCATATGCATTTAACCTTAACTCTTTATGTTTTAAATTTTTTTAATGTCGACGATATAGGTCGCACAGCAGCTGAACGCTTTTGGCATCCAGACTTTTCTCCTCTTCCTTATGCTAGGTGGAAGGACCCCCTGATGGGCACTTGGAAGGGTCCTGACCCTGTCCTCTGCAAAGGAGGCAGTTTTGTTTGTGTTTTTCCTCAGGATGAGGATACCCCGCGCTGGCTTCCAGAAAGGTGGTGCCGAATCCTCGCATCTCCAGCAGAGGATGGCTCGCCTCATGCTGAATGGCCAGAACAGATGGAGAAAAAGAAGATGTCTCCCCCCTTACAGTAGGAGCCTGATGAGAGATCTCCTGAATCGGGCCCTAGAGATAGTAAATCAGACCCAACCCAATGAAGCATTGATCACTATATTATTAACATTATTAGCTATGGTTGGCCTCCCCCATAGCGAGGCCACAGCCTATTAGGCATATCTGCCTGATCCACCCACTATAAGACCTGTTACCTGGGATGACCCGTCCCCTAGGGTACACACTAATGCTACTGATTATTTTGGAGGAATAGATTCAGATGGTACTGTACATGCCGAACATCATATTAACTGGATGGGCATAGCGGCACAGGTGCCTATATGCTTCCAAATCCCCACTAATGAGCAGTCATTAGAAGATAGATAGATGTATGCTGGTTAAACAAGCTCCTCATATAGTTTTGTACATCCGAGAGGCTGCTCAGACAGGCTCATTTATTAGATATTTGGAGAAATGGGACATCTTTGAAGTAACTGAAGATGATGTCCCTGACTTTCCTAAGTTAGGTATGCACCCTCCCGGGCACCCCCTTGTCCCCGGAAACTTAACTTTTCTCTTCCAGGACCCATTTGGAGCGAATGCGTGCAGGACAAACCTCAGATCATCTCTCCTCATGGCGTGCCCAGTTTTTCTGTCACTGACTGGTCCAAACTCTCTCGTGATCAATATGAGCCACATATTGCATACCCTCCGGGACAAAAAATGATGAGGCCACAGTTGCATAACGTCTCTCCCAGGAGGACTCTTCTCTACTGGAGGAATGTTTCATGCGGAGCTGTGGAAGCTTGCTGCCACTATGGGACCAATGACTGTTAAGACTGGGAAGAACAGCTTTACACGAGCTGCTCAGTTTGATTTTTCTGTGCGAGCTTACGTCCCTCGACCCTTCTTGTTGATTGTCGGTTCTGGGACAGTCACGCCTCATACTTATGTAGGGCCTCAGGGACGTCACTTAATGTATCAAATTGAATGCAATGAGTGTGTACTAACTAATTGTGTACCCATTACCCTACCCACTGGGGGTACGGGACCTGTGATAGTTTTTCTAGTTATGCAGCCCCCTTATGTACTATTACCTGTAGAGGTAGAAGGACCCTGGTATGCTAGTTATGGATATCAATTTGCTTTAGAATTACAATCTCATGTACGTAGATTTAAGCGCTTTTTAGGACTACTAATAGCTGGTATATCTACTTTAGTGGCTTTGATTGCCACAGCCACCGTGTCCTCTGTCGCCCTTTCTCAGAGTATTCAGACTGCTAATCATGTTAATTCCTTGGCTAAGAATGTCTCCCATGCTCTAGCTACTCAAGAGCATATTGATCAAAAGATCCTTAGCCCATCAAAACAAAGAGGCAACCCACGGAATGGGAGAAGATATTTGCAAATGACAGTACAGATAAAAGGTTGATATCCAGGATCTATAAAGAACTCCTCAAACTCAACACACACAAAACAGAGAATCATATTAAAAAATGGGCAGAAGATATGAACAGACACTTCTCCAATGAAGACATACAAATGGCTACCAGACACATGAAAAAATGTTCATCATCACTAGCCATCAGGGAGATTCAAATCAAAACCACATTGAGATACCACCTTACACCAGTTAGAATGGCCAAAATTAGCAAGACAGGAAACAACGTGTGTTGGAGAGGATGTGGAGAAAGGGGAACCCTCTTACACCGTTGGTGGGAATGCAAACTGGTGCAGCCACTTTGGAGAACAGTGTGGAGATTCCTCAGGAAATTAAAAATAGAGCTTCCCTATGACCCTGCAATTGCACTACTGGGTATTTACCCCAAAGATACAGATGGAGTGAAAAGAAGGGCCATCTGTACCCCAATGTTTATAGCAGCAATGGCCACGGTCGCCAAACTGTGGAAAGAACCAAGATGCCCTTCAACGGATGAATGGATAAGGAAGATGTGGTCCATATACACTATGGAGTATTATGCCTCCATCAGAAAGGACGAATACCCAACTTTTGTAGCAACATGGACAGGACTGGAAGAGATTATGCTGAGTGAAATAAGTCAAACAGAGAGAGTCAAGTATCATATGGTTTCACTTATTGGTGGAGCATAACAAATAATATAGAGGACAAGCGTAGATGGAGAGGAGAAGGGAGTTGAGGGAAATTGGAAGGGGAGGTGAACCATGAGAGACTATGGACTCTGAAAAACAACCTGAGGGTTTTGAAGGGGCGGGGTGGGAGGGTGGGGAACCAGGTGGTGGGTATTAGGGAGGGCACAGATTGCATGGAGCACTGGGTGTGGTGAAAAAACAATGAATACTGTTACGCTGAAAATAAATAAAAAATTAAAAAAAAAAAAAAGATCCTTAGCCGTCTTGATGGACTTGAAGAGGAGGTAGAATATGTAGGTACACAAATTTCTATTCTTAGAACACAGATGTCCTTGGTTTGTCATGGAGGGTTTCAGCACATATGCGTCACCCCTCTAAAGGCTCAAAACTATTCTTGGGATGGAGTGAAACATCATTTGCAAGGAGTATGGTTTCACAGCAATATCAACCTTGACTTACTGGAGTTACAAAAGGATATTGCTGATATCAGTCATTCTCAGCTGGATGTAGAGAATCCTGCTGATATAGCTTCTTGAATACTTGATGGGCTGCATGGATTTAATCCTGGAAACATTTTGCGACATTCTTTTTGGATGTTTATCATAGTATTTGTAATACTGCTTATAGTCTTAATAGTATGGTGCATCCTTGTGGTCCATGCAAGACAGCAACGATTTTATGTGCAAGCTCAAATGCATTTTCTTGAGCTTAAAACAAAAAAGGGGGACATGTGGGAGGCCGCACAGTAGCTTGAGAGAGAACCAAACCAGGACCTGACTCGTGCCTCCTTGAAACCTAAGGGTTAAAGCAATCCTGTGGTTAATAAGTTGAGGTGCTTGAGAATGGGCCTGTGCTATGGGTCTCACGCTCTCCTATGTGACCACCCTCTGGGGCTTACCTGGAACAGGACATGCAGGCCTAAAGCCGTGAATCAGTATCTTGACTTGCTGTTCCTGCAGGGGCCATAAACCGCACCAGATGCCCTTTGGCCCTCCTCTGTCTACTTATCTATAGGGAACTCATCTTTAAGCAGTCCTCTTGGCATCAGGATGTTTGCACATGAGCCTTAAGAAACCTTCTAAGGGGAACCTGTGGAAACTATTTTAAGAATGTAATGGATCACTGCTTCCTTGTGATTGTCTCTGTATGATATATATATCAGAGCACTCTTCTGAATAAACTGGCATTGCTTGGACATCATCCATTTTGTCCCTCCTGCCCCCATCTCTTTGTGTCTCGTCTTCATTTCACCATCCTCTTATCCTCTCGACCCTGGTCGTGTTGTCGTGCTGGCAGTGACAGTTTTGGGATCAACATAATCCTGGCCTCATAGAATGAGTTTGGGAGTTTTATTTTATGTTTTGTTGGATCCAATTTGCTAAAATCTTGTTAAGAATATTCCTAAGAATATTCTTGTTAACAATATTCATATTTCTATGTTTATGAGAAATCTTAATTTGAAGTCCTCTTTTCTTATAATGTCCTTATCTGGTTTTGAAGTTAATAGCAATGATGGCTTCATAGAATAAATTAGGATGTCTTCCTTCATCTTCAATTTTCTAAAACACTTTGGATTGAAGTGGCACTATTCTTCCTTAAATGATTGGCGGAATTCTATACTAAAGCCACCAGAGCATGGAGTTTTTTTTATGGAAAGTTTGTCATTGTTGTTGCATTGCTTGTTTGTTTGTGTTTTGTTTTTAGTAGGTTCCACACCCATCATAAAACTTGAATCATGACTCCAGGATTAAGAGTAGCATGCTCTACTGACTGAACTAGCCAGACCCCCCTGTGGGAAGGTTTTTAACTATACATTTAATTTCTTTAATAGATATTGGGTTATTTGAGTTATCTACTTTTTTCGTGAGTAGGCTTTAGCAATTTGTGTCTTTCAAGAAACTTGTACATTTTACCTAAAATTGTGGAGTAATGATTCTTTTTCCCGATGCTCTGTGCATTACAAGACATTTCCACTTCTGCTGTTGGGAACAAAACTTATTCCAGCCCTGTGTGAGTCTGGAAACATTGTTCTACCTGCTTATTTCCAGTGGTTCCTTCAGTTGCCTCAAGTAATTTCCTCACATTCATGCACTGACTGGTGATCAGCTGAAGACTTGAGTGGAACCTGAACGAGTCCAGAGTGTTCTCTCTTTCTCTTTCTCTTCTCCCTCTTTTCCTATCTTTTCACCCCACCTCTCTCTCTCTCTCCTCCATCCCTTCATACCTTTCTCTCTTCACCCTGTTCTGGTAGTCTGCCTGCAAATGCTAACAACTTTGCCCTCCCTGAATCTTCCAGTCTCCTCATCATGGGAAAACCACTGGGCCCTGTTTGGACTTTCCTTTCCTAGAAACTTACTCACCTTATGGGACAGGTTGGGGCCAGAGATAAATATTTGGGAGCAAGTGCATACAGCTAGCAAATAAGACCATAAGTGCAACTGGAGAGAACTTGTAGTGGAGGAAGGATAGTATCTTAAATACAAAACCCACAGGGGCAGGGTAGGCACAAAAGAGACTATGATATAGAAGTAGAAGAAAGATATAAGTGGAAAGAAGTTCAGCAAATAATGAAGTTTTGTAACTCAGGGCTTGAAGAGTTTCAAGAAACTGAAGGGGTCCAAGTGTCCTTGCTCCAGAGACCCAGAGCATCAATTTCAGAAGGGCTTATACAGGCACAATGCCACCCATGCAGTGAACACATCCTGTGCTGTGACTCTGCATATGCTTATTTCATTGGTTTTGCCAATACGGAAAACTGGTCCAGACTTAAGAGAAGACTGAAGTGTAGGTGAGTGAATGAGATAGGCAGAAGTGGTACAGGCCATACTTTCAAGAAGATTGCCTGAAAAGGGAAGAAGATTAGTAGCTGGTGGAAGGCAGGACCAAGGTGCTAAGAGGGGAGAGGACACTTTCCGCTCAGTATCCACGTCTTCGATCTGTGTATAGTCTGAGGAAGAAAAGGCAGTGGACAGGTAGAGCCTGAGATATGGAAGAAGGAAGGTAATTGATGGAGCAAGATCCCTGGAGATGGGAAGCTGGAAGGGTTTGGCTCTGTGCAAAGGGAAGAATGAGTGCCAAAGCAGGAAAATAGCAGATTAGAGAGAGCAAGTCTGAAATCCAGGTAATGGTCTCCCTCTTTACCAAGAGAGGTTGACAACACATGGGCAGGTTACATGTCAGCCTATGACAGCCTGAAAACAGGCCTCAAATTTGTTTCTAGCAGCCCAAGATCGCAACTCTGAGACCTATCCCCTGCAGCCATGACCGTAAGTCTCATCAATGAAGTGAGATAGTGGGCATCAGAACGTGGTGCTCAAGGCCACAGTTTAGGACTGCCTTGGGTCACCCAAATGGTGTGATATAGACAAGATACTAAAGAAATCCGTCTTCCATAGCATCTGTACTGAAGCATTAAGTTCCACATAGAAGAGGTACAACCCACCTGATTTCTACAATTCAGAAATGTATCATATTGATAGAACATGGCAATCCAAACTGGTTAAAACCAAAAGGGAATTTATAGGGCTGGATGTGACTGCATCTCATTCCAGAACCCTGCCACATTACCTGATGGACAGGTAGCTACCTGTGGTAAGATAATGGCAGCAAGTTCACCAGCTGAACAAAAGTTCTGGAGTTGACTCCTGGTTCTAACTGACCTGGCCTGAATCATAGGCTCATTTGGAACCAATAACCAGGGCCAGAGGGACTCAATATGCTGACTGTGTGAGCCAGGATGACCTCACCTTCACAGAATGCACATGGGCTAGAAGCGAAGAACAGTCACCTTATTCCTGGGAGGGAGGGAGGGGGCAGAGAAATGCATGCTGGGAGGCACCAAAATTAGTGTTCCCAACATGAATCTCACCGAGGCATCAGCTCTGGGAGGTCTGCTCCAGGAATGGAACACAGACACAAAGAGCCATGGCCTGCGTGTGCATCTGTGATGGAATGTACTCCTACACAGTATGTGTGAGAAGGAGAGAGATGGTGATCCAGAAGCTTGGAAAATGAAACTGTCATTCTAGAAACACTGTGTCTTTCAGATGAAGCAACATCTGCTTAGAAAACAGGGTTCATTCGCTTCTGCTTGACCTTTGATCTTGCTGCCTCTTCAATTTTGCTTCAAATGAACCCATAATTTCATCTCAAGAACTTGACTGGAACTAACTCCTTTATTAAATAAACTTCATTTAAGGGCTGACTGCTTGTGTCGTGGAAGAAAATACATCTTACTTTTGTTGAGAACAATCCAGGTCAGCAGTGCAAAAGCTTCCTTTTGAGAGAGGTGAACCACCATTCTTTAGATGAAGGGCTGAGGAAGCTTTTGTACTGAAGGTGCAAAGTGGAGAAAAGAGAGCCATCACATGGGAGCCAGTTCAGAGGATGAGCAGAGTGCACAGCCACCTGCTGCTTCTCTCACTGCCCAGCCAGGAAAATTCTTTGAAACAGAGGCATCTCTGTGATCACAAGCAGACACGAGCAATATCTCCAGAGCAGACTCAGAGCTCCCACTGCTGCTTGTAGCCTGAGTCAGAGATTCCAGTAGTCTCCACAGAGGCTGTCAGTTTGTTCACGAGTGAGAATGGACACAGGGGTATTTGGGACTCCTGGATTCCTTTGCTAGCAGGAAACAACCCTGGTAGCCAGCCTCCAAAATGGTCCCCAATTATCCCTGTCTTCTGGTATTGTCTCTCCCACATTGAGGAGGACTGATCTGTGCAACCAATAGCATATCGCAGACATGATGTCGTCTCTGGAAGGTAGATCATAAAGCAAAGATCATTTGCTTTCTCACTGACTCTGGGAGAATCCAGCTGATATTTTGTGAAAGATAGTCAAATAGTCCCATGGGAAGACACACATAGCAAGGAACCAAGGTCCCCTGACCATATCCATGTGGACAAACCATTCTTGAGAGCAGATCCTCCAGCCCAAGTCAGTCCTTCAATTGACTAAAGCTGTGACTGGTGTCTGGGCTACAAGATGATGAACCCAGCACCAGAATTCCTCAGTTAACCGACTCCCAAATTCCTGACTCACAGAAACTGAGATAATAAATATTCTCTTAAGACAGTTATGGAGTCATCTGTTACGCAGTAAAATAAATAATATAGCTCCACTTCCAGATGTAGGCAAACAAGACTTGTTTCCTGGTTATCCAGTATTTGCAGGACTTGTTCTCAGTGCCACTATCCATCCTGTTGAATAGAAACTTCCAGAGGTCAGGGACCAGACTGTCATTAACAACCACTTCCTATCCTCCTAATTTCCCCACATACTATAAGTGCTCAACAAATATTGGCCAGATTAACTTGAATTTCTGTCCTCTGTAGGGGAGATGATTTGTGAACACCTGTGCTTCCTTCTCCCAGAAATTACCTTCCATAATTCAAAATGAGAAAACGTAGCTTTTTAATTAATAGAAAACATCTAAACCCAGATATCAACAAATCTGGTGTATTGTAGGGGCTGGTTCTTGCAGAGATTATAGCTACTTGAAAGAGTTCACAGGTCGGGGCGCCTGGGTGGCTCAGGGGGTTGAGCCTCTGCCTTCGGCTCAGGTCATGGTCTCAGAGTCCTGGGATTGAGCCCTGCATCAGGCTCTCTGCTCAGTGGGGAGCCTGCTTCCCCCTCTCTCTCTGCCTGCTTCTGCCTACTTGTGATCTCTCTCTCTCTGTCAAATAAATAAATAAAATATTTTTTTAAAAAAGAGTTCACAGGTCAATACAATTTCAGAGAATTGTTCCCAGCAGGCAACCTCAATGTCTGAGAAAGGACCTAACTGCAGCACAGATCAGCAGCATGTGTCTGCTCCACCAGCAGCGTCCCTGCCAAGTCACAGCATTGAACAGCCCACCCATCAGGGAGGACTTAACCTGTGCCCAATACCTGCTTGCTACTCTGCCAAGGTGCCCAATACAGAGATCCATCCTCAGGGAGCTTGCGGTTGGCTAGAGCAGGAGAGATTCCCGTGGAAAGATGACCCACACTCCCATCCGAATTTGCCTACAATCCTTTAGAGTGGCAATGATGGTAGGTGATCTTGGTAAACCAAGGAGGGGCTCTAAACTCTGGAAAAGTGTGCCATACCCTATATTCCTCATCAAGGAATTCATGGTCTTCCATAGAAAGCTTGCCAGGGAGGGTTTATAACCCAGTGCAGAGACAATGCACTCGTGCTGAGCCCTAAAGAATGAGCAAGAAGCATCTGGGGAGGAAGAGAACATCACAGATTAGCAGCCCCATGAGGCAGGGAGACAAGCAGCTTGTCATGACTGAGCATGTAGTGTAAGGCAAGGGTAAAAACAGGTAAGTTGGGACATGGGTTGTGGAGATGTTGGGAGACAGTTTTTTTTCATGGATATCTCATGTTTCTGCCTATCTTGTGAGCAGAAGCACTTGTGGCCTTCGTTCTGAACTATCTTTTCAAGCATGTTTGTGCAGTGAACAACCTTGAAAGACAAATAGATTTTCTCTCCCTCGACTGAAAGACAGGTATGCTGAATTTCTATTACAAAAATTCAGAGGCCCTAAGGATTCCTCTCTTGTGGAGCTGAGTTGAACTAGTACCAGAAAATGTTGATTATGGGTTACTGTTATTGTTATGAGAATGGAGTCCTTGGCCTCTGACCCAGGACTCCTGTGTGTTCTATCAGCATCCATGAAAATGGCAGGCCAACTTGTAAGCTGGCAAATGGAGTACAGTTCCTGATGGGAGGCCCCTGAATTCCAGGTTTTACCGTGCTGGTTCTTGAGAAGCAAAATTACATATGTCTTTAGCCATAAAAGTGTGTTACTGGGAGTATAGGAGGGTATTCTGATATTTTTCAAGATATACAGAAATCTCTGAAGGACAAAATTAAATCCTCTGATTTTTTTTCTTAGTAGGAGTTAAGTAAGAGTCTAAGGGCAGAAGGGGAAGGAAACCTGGAGTGTTCCACCAAAATTAAAGAAGTTCCTGAGACTGGGAGTCCACTGAAGACTCCAGGACTGCTGCCTGGAGGGGTTAACCAACCTAGCCACCACCTGTAACAAAGAACCT
Source organism: Martes martes (assembly GCF_963455335.1). NCBI lineage: Eukaryota > Metazoa > Chordata > Mammalia > Carnivora > Mustelidae > Martes > Martes martes. The sequence continues at coordinate 37,751,519 of NC_137905.1, forward strand.
ACTGACACAGAGCATCAGTCCCCTCTACAGACACAGCAGTCTGAACCTTCTTGGGCATCATCTGCCTAGGCTGCCATAACAGCAAAATATCACAAACTGGGTGAATTACACAACTGAAATTTAATTTCTCACACTCTGGAGGCTGGAAGTCCAGGTTCAGGAGACTAGGATTGAGTTTTCTTCTGAGAATCCTTGTCCTGGCTTGAAGATGGCTGCCTTTGCACTGTGTCATCATATGATAGAAAGAGAGGAAGCAAGCTCTCTGGTGTCTCTTCTTATGTGGCACTAATCCCATCATGAGAGCCCCATGCTTATGACCTCACCCAAACCTGATTACTTCCCAAAGGTGCCATTTATGAACACCACGATGTTGGGTATTATAGCTTCAACATATGAATCTTGGGTGGGAGAGATACAATTTAGTCTGGGGTCTTGACCCCCAAACTCCCAGTACACACAACACCTAATTTATCATACAACACTCATGGAAATCTCAAGTCCCCAAGGCAAGAGAACCTTGAACACCAACTAGTTCAGCCTCTTGCCCCTGGGTGGGGAATACCAACATCATCTAGAGTAGGCATCTGGTTACTTCATTTATAAAATCTCAAGGAAGCAGGTACCCTCCTTACTCCTCTTAACAATCCAATGTACCCTGATGGTCAAATTGGTCAAACCGTCTGACTGTATTCTCTTTGGATTTCTTTTAAACCTAATTTCTTGACCTTTTGGTTCCATTAAAATGGCACTTAGTTATTATAACAATAATTTGTGTTGAAAACCACCTGAATTGTTTTAAAGTCAAATAGGCAGTTAGAAAAAGGAAATGTTAAGGTGCCCCAAACCCAGTCATAAAACATTCTGCCATTACAATTCAATATCAGGCAAGTGCTATAAAGAGGTCACAGGTAAAGAGATATCACCAGTAAGGAATCTCTCCTGCTCAGTGCCTGAGAATCCAGACCAGAGTTAAGTCTATGACCCAACTGGGCCTTCTACTTGTGGTGGTTCCTTCTCTTCTGCATTCCTTCGTCCATCACAGGTCAAGGCAGCACCAGCTCTGACACTCCAGATTCCCAGAATCCAGGAGCCAATGCTTCTCTGATCCACTTCCTGGTCAGCTGCCCAAAAACTACACACAAAAAAGTCACTTAAAAAAGGCCATATGTTATACTCTGACCCTAAAAGCCTTTGTTGGTAGATGATTTCTGGCTTTCTCTGCAATTGACACAGCTAATTGTCATCTCTCAACTTAAAGTTTTCCCCCAATGATGACAAGATATGGGATTTAGAAAAGAAAATGTATTCTGGAAGGGAAGGTGGGGAGGCTCATATCTGCAGTACAAGGAGAAGGGGCTGCTCCCAACTCTGTGATTTTTCCTTCTCGGAAAGGATACTTAGGGATCATCAAATAGTATTCATGTTAGAGAACTGGAACAGTTTTAAACCTCCATCCACCAGGTACAATTTCCATTTTATTATAAGTTGATAAAATCAAATTTCCTGGTAACCTTTTGAAGGTGTGGCTATCCCAGTTCTCATCCAGTAATACATTGCACAGCTTTATCCCTTCCAATTAGTGCCTGATGCAGGTATTGATGCACTAAAAATTAACTTAAGTGATCTTCATCTGAGAATATAACTAACAAGGCATAATTTTTCTGATCAATGCAATTGATCAATTACCTAATGAAAGAAAAATACAGGAAGGGCCTCGGCATCAGAATGAAATTATATACCTCCAGTGCAGCACACCTATACCTCAGGACTGGTTCTCTGTCAGGACTCTGCATAATAACAGATAACTTTCATGCACAATGAGAAATTTGTGTTCTGTCCTTTCAAGGAAATCATGTGTGTCTCCAAGAGGGAGGTGAAATCACCTCCTAAAGCAGTCAGTCTTGGGGCAAATAGAACTTAGTGCCTGGCATAGATAGGTGAAGCAAGGTGGCCCACTTTACAAGAAGAGGCAGGCAGAAGAGGGCTCCCCACACCTCCACCTCTAGTGGTTTTGCATACAGTTTTATCAAGATCCTCAGTGGAAGGAAGGCCAGGAAATAATAAAGAAGGAAAACATTTTACTTCTCCCCAGTTACAGCCAACCAAGATAAGTCAAGCTCTCAGGACTGTGCTCCGACAGATAAAATTCTAAGTACGTTTTAACTGTGAAGGCAAAAGGGTGAAATGAGCCAACTCACTTTTTATCTCCTCCCTTGTCCCCACCCCCATCCCATTCTGACTCCTTAGACCAGGCTCAGCTGCCAGGTGAGGGACTCACTTATCACATGGCAGAGTTTCTTTGCTACCCTCAATTAGTGTTTATATTTTAAAATAAAGCTCTGGAGAAAGCAATGCTCCCCTGAAGGAAGGACTCCTCATTGGAATTCCAAGCAGGAGCATGCCTGTTACTATATGAGTGGGGGTGCCCACAGGGGCATTTTATGGTGCCCCTGGATTCCCACTGCTCAGGAAGTAATCTCTTCTGCCTAAGCATGAGGCAGCCCCTCTCTGTGCCTCTCAGTGGATTGCAAACATGCAGTCGTTCATGCATCCCTTCAAATACACTCTCTGCATCTCCTTGGGGTTCCCACACTGTGGATCCCACAGTTCCCACAGTCAGTCTAGAATAACAAATGGTAGCATCCCATTCCACTGCCCTCACCACCTTCTGCCTCCTCTCCATAAGCACTTGCTGTCCCTTGATGAGGAGAGAAAACCACAATCAAGTTCTTCCTAACCCAGCTGTTATGGACAAATGTCACCAGATGGTCCAACATCAAAAAAATTAAAAAATAATAATAAAACTTAATTGGTAGCAATTTTGCTAAGTAGCTTGAGCTCCCTTTGTCTTCATGAACACAGAAAAGGACACTTATCACATGAAATTCTTAAGCCCATATCTATACATCACTGCCTCATGTTGTATCACTTACTCTTTGGGTAGGAGTATCTCTTTCCATGGTAATAACAAGGACACTGGACAGAAAATCATTTCACAGTAAAAGAAAAAAAGGCACTTCCAAAAACAAACAAACCCCACCACAGTGGAAATTCCCTCACCTTCCTCTAAGCAGCCCCACCTAGAACTCGCTGCAATTTACCCAAAATCCAGCGAGCAGAGTTGCTCCTCACCTGCTGTGCCATCAATTTCTGAATGTCAGCCATTATCATGCCTCTTCCCCAGGGTTCCATCATTCTTCTCTCCTTTTAATCTCTATCTTGTTTAAACCACTTCACTTGGTCACCATCTGTTCTGGCAGGGAAAGTGTTGATCAAAATCAAGTTACATTGTTTAGAGAGAAATAACCCCATCTCCTGGATGGTCGTGGTTTTTAGTACCCAGGCTGCAATTCTTTGAAGTGGATGGTAAACCCGGTTTTTGACAGGCTTGGAGGAAAATGACTCCAAGACTCTGGAGGAGGCTGCCAGCCACTGACTCAAACCTTGTGTTAGGCTGCCATCTCGTGACACACTGGGGTATGCAGCTGAGGACCCAAGACAGCATGCTCTATCAGTGTTATATCTAACATTCTAAAACCTTCCCCCTCCCCAAAATGCAAACCAATAAAGAACAGATGCCAATATAGCCTGTCTTAGCCTAAATGGTTGATTTAATATCGAAGCCAGTTCTTCTTCAGGCATCAAAGAACCTCATTATATAGGAAAAGAGATTTCACAGCTGACTCAATGTTTGTCGGAAATCTGAAGTGTGTCCTGTCATCGGCACCTCAGACCACCTCCCCCCTCATGTTCTTGTGCCACCCAACCCTGTGTCAGATGGGCTGGGCTCTGCTCTCGGCCATGAGCCAGGTGTGGGGGTCTCCCTCACAGCCGTCAGTGCACCAAAAGCAAAGACCAGCAGGCCTCCAGGACTGTGCTAGAGATGGATCTGCCATCGATACCCTCACAGCTCCTGGGTGTCTCCACTGGGTCCAGAGGACTGTGACAAATAGAGGAACCCCTTCAAGCCCACAAAGAAGGCTGCTGTCCCCTTTCAGGTCCTGACTGCTCTGGAGGCCAGCACCGGGGATGAAGTGGAGCTGTTGCTCCCTATTACTTCACTGACAAACACGAACAACCCTCAATAATGAGGTCTGACTTGGCTACTGAGAAGACGGAAAATGACTCAGAGTCCAGCCTGGCCCTGGAGCTATTCTCCAGCTGGCAAGCTCCACATCCCAGCTGTACAGATGCCTGAGGCTCTGGGACACAGTTCTCAGGGCCCAGAGCGCACAGAGACCATTTCCTGGGAGATGACTCCTCTCCAGTAGAGCAGTAGGGGCTTCAGGGGAGCAGGTAAGAGTCCCCAGGGCACCTTTCATTTAACAAGCAAGACACAGGGGCCCAGAGAGCACTCAACAGACAAATATCTGTTTATCAAATGATTAAAAAGGAACGTGTGTGTGGTCTGGGGATATAGCCTCAATAGTTATAAAAAGGTTAAGTTTGCACAAGTAGGCCCGGCCGTCACAGGAAACGCTGAATATATATTTCAGCTATGGAATTTCTCTACTGAAATTCCTCCTCTTTTTACCCACTTTGTCCCTCTTTTCCTCTAAGTTATTCAATGTACTTACAATCGTATTTTTTATTGAAGTATAGTTGACCTACAACATACTAATTTCAGGTGTACAACATGGTGATTCATCAATTCTATTCACTACAAAATGCTCACCATGGGAAGTGTAGTCATCATATGTAACCATACAAAATTGTTACATTATTGGTTATATTTCCTACTCTGTACTTTCCACCCTATAACTGGAAGTCTGTAACTCTTAATTCCTTCACCTATTTTGCCCACCTTTCCACAACCCCTCCCCTCTGAGAACCACTGCTTTGTTCTCTATATTTAATAGTCTGGGTTTTTTCTTTGCTTTTTTTAGATTCCACATATAAATGAAATCATATGGTATTTGCTTTTCCTGTTCGATTATTTCACTTACCCTTGTACCTTCTAGATCCATCCATCTTGTTGATAATTGTAAGTTTTCATCCTTTTTTATAACTGAGGAATATTCCATTGTATATCACAGTTGATTCTTGAACAACACAGATTTGAACTATATAGGTTTATTTATACATTGGTTTTTTTCAATAAATACAATGAAGTACTGTAAATGTATTTTCTATTCCTTAATTTTTAAGTAATTTGCTTTCCTCTAGCTTACTTTACTGTAAGAATACGGTATATAATATACATAACTTACAATACAAGTGTTTATTGACTTTATGATATCAATAAGGCTCCTGGGCAACAGTAGACTTCAGTATTTAAGTTCTGGGGTTGCAAAGAGTACATGTGCACATTTTCTACAGTGCAGAGAATCAGCATCCCTAACCTCTGGCAATGTTCAAAGTTCAACTTGAACATACTCTTTATCCATTCATTGACTGATGGACATTTGAGTTGCTTCCATATCTTAGCTATTGTAAATAATGCTGCAATATTCAACACTAATTTTCAATTAGTGTTTTTGTTTTCTTTAGATAAACACCCGGAAATGGAAAACTGTGTCCTATGTTATTTCTTTTTATTATTATTTGTTATTTTTGTGTTCAATTAGCCAACATATGGTACATTAGTTTTTGATGTAGTGTTCAACAATCCATTAGCTGCGTATAACACCCAGTACTCATTTCAGGATCTGCCCTCCTTAATAGCCATCACCCAATTAAGCCATCCCTCCCTTTCTCTTCCTTCTGTAACCCTCAGTTTGTTTTCCAGAGTCCAGAGTCTCATGGTTTGTCTCCCTCTCTGATTTCTTCCCATTCAATTTTCCCTCCCTTCCTACATTGTTCCTTATGTTCCACATATGAATGAAACCATATGATAACTGTCTTTTTCTGCTTGACTTATTTCACTTCACATAATGCCCTCCAGTTCCATCCGTACAGATGCAATGGTGGGTATTCATCCTTTCTGATGGACAAGTAACATTCCATTATATATATGAACTACATCTTCTTTATCCATTCATCCATTGAAGGACATCTCAGCTCCTTCCACAGTTTGGCTATTGTGGACATTGCTGCTATGAACATTGAAGTGAACATGCCCCTTCTTTTCACTACATCTGTATCTTTTATGTAAATACCTATTAGTGCAATTGCTGGGTCTTAGGGTAGCTCTATTTTTAACATCTTGAAGAACCTCCATCCTGTTTTCTAGAGTGCCTGTACCAGCCTGGATTCCCACCAACAGTGTAGGAGGATTCCCATGTTTCCACATCCTTGCCAACTTTTGTTGATTCTTACATTGTTAATTTTTGCCTTTCTAACTGGTGTAAGCTGGTATCTCTATGTGGTTTTGATTTGTATTTCCCTGAAGGCTAGTAATGTTGAACGTTTTTTCATGTGTCTGTTGGACATTTGTATGTCTTCTTTGGAGAACTGTCTGTTCATGTCTTCTGCCCATTTCTTGACTGTTATGTGTTTTTTGGATGTTGAGTTTGTGAAGTTCTTTATAGATCTTGGATCCCAGTCCTTTATCTGTAATGTCATTTGCAAATATCTTCTCCTATTCTGTGGGTTGCCTCTTAGTTTTATACTGTTTCCTTTGCTGTGCAGAAGCTCCTCGAAATGGATAAGACAGGAATCCATCAAAATCCTTAGAGGAGAACATAGGCAGTTCTTTTTGTTACCTGTATATCTTGTTGGGAAAATGCCTATTCAGGAACTCTGCCCATTTTTAATTGAAATTATTTGTATTTTTGGTGTTGACTTGTATGAGTTCTTTACATATTTTGGAAATCAAGCCCTTATGAGATAGATCATTTGCAAACATCTTCTCCCATTCAGTAGGTTGCTTTTCCATTTTGCTGATAGTTTACTTTGTTATGCAAAGACTTTTTAGTTTGATGTAGTCCCAATAGTTTATTTTTGCTTTTGTTTCCCTTGTCTGAGGAAACAGAACCAGAAAAATACTGCTATGACTGATATATGAGATTACTGCCTATGTTTTCTTTTAGGACTTTTAAGGTTTCAGGACTTACATTTCGATCTGGAATCCACTTTCAATCTATTTTTGTTTACGGTGATGATAATGATACGTAAATATGTATCATTTTCCCAGCACTGTTTATTGAAAAGAGGCTCTTTCCCCATTGTATATTCTTATCCCTCTTCTTGTAGATTAATTGACCATATAAGTGTGGATTTATTTCTGGGCTCTCTATTCTGTTCTGTTGATCTATGTGTCTATTTTGTGCCACTATCATATTGTTTTGATTACTGTAAATTTATAATATAGTTTGAAATCTGGGATTGTGATACCTCCAGCTTTGTCTTCATTCCCAAGATTACTTTGGCTATTCAGTGTCTTTCGTGGCTCCATACAAACTTTAGGATTGTTTGTTTTAGTTCTGTGAAAAATAACTATTTTATTTTATAGGTATTGCATTGAATTTTTAGGTTGTTTTCAGTAGTGTGGACATTCAGTAGTGTGGACATTTGGAGAATATTGATTCTCCCAATCCATGGCTTATATATCTTTCCATTTGTCTGTCACCTTCAGTTTCTTTCATGAAAGGCTTATAGTTTTCAGAGTAAACGTCTTACAACTTCTTAGTTAAATTTATTCTTAGGTATTTTATTCTTCTTTGTGTGATTATAAATAGGATTTTTAAAATTTCTTTTTGCTAGTTTATTAGTGTGTAAAAGTGCAACAATTTCTGTATATTAATTTTGCATCCTGCAAGTTTACTGAAAACATTTATTATCTCTAATATTTTTGTGGCGTTTTTAGAGTTTCTTATATATAGTTTTATGTCATCTATAAATAGTAACAGTTTTACTTCTTTCTTATCAAATTGGATTCCTTTTATTTTTGTCTTGTCTGATTGCTATGGCTAAGACTCCCAGTACTCTGTTGGATAGAAGTGGCAAGAGTGGACACTCTTATCTTATTCCTGATCTTAAAGGAAAATCTTTCAGTTTTTCACCATTGAGTATGTTAGCTGTTGCTTTGTCATATGTGGCTTTTATTATGTTGAGGTCTCTTCCCTCTAAATAATTTCTATTATTGTATTCTTCAATTCTGATTGATGTTTATTTTAATACTTTCTATCCCTTTCTTTTTTTTATTAAATTTTTTATTTATTTTCAGCGTAACAGTATTCATTGTTTTTTCACCACACCCAGTGCTCCATGCAATCTGTGCCCTCCCTAATACCCACCACCTGGTTCCCCCAACCTCCCACCCCCCGCCCCTTCAAAACCCTCAGGCTACCAGACACATGAAAAAATGTTCATCATCACTAGCCATCAGGGAGATTCAAATCAAAACCACATTGAGATACCACCTTACACCAGTTAGAATGGCCAAAATTAGCAAGACAGGAAACAACGTGTGTTGGAGAGGATGTGGAGAAAGGGGAACCCTCTTACACCGTTGGTGGGAATGCAAACTGGTGCAGCCACTTTGGAGAACAGCGTGGAGATTCCTCAGGAAATTAAAAATAGAGCTTCCCTATGACCCTGCAATTGCACTGCTGGGTATTTACCCCAAAGATACAGATGGAGTGAAAAGAAGGGCCATCTGTACCCCAATGTTTATAGCAGCAATGGCCACGGTCACCAAACTGTGGAAAGAACCAAGATACCCTTCAACGGATGAATGGATAAGGAAGATGTGGTCCATATACACTATGGAGTATTATGCCTCCATCAGAAAGGATGAATACCCAACTTTTGTAGCAACATGGACAGGACTGGAAGAGATTATGCTGAGTGAAATAAGTCAAACAGAGTCAAGTATCATATGGTTTCACTTATTTGTGGAGCATAACAAATAATATAGAGGACAAGGGTAGATGGAGAGGAGAAGGGAGTTGAGGGAAATTGGAAGGGGAGGTGAACCATGAGAGACTATGGACTCTGGAAAATGTCCCTTTCTTTTTTGAAGTCCTGACTGAGTTCATCCACTCTTCTCTAAAGTCTGGTAAACATCATTGTGACCATTATTTTGAACTCTGTATCAGATAGATTGCCTATCTCTGTATCATTCAGTTCATTTTTTAAAGTTTTGCCTTATTCTTTCATTTGGAGCATATTCCTCTGTCTCATTTTGTTTGTGTTTATTTCTGTGAATTAAGCAGAACAGCTAACTCTACCAGTTTTGGAGTAGCCTTGTGTAGAAATGTCCCCTGTGTAGATTACATGTGCCTGGCAACACTGTCTGGTTGGCTGGAGCTGGAATAGGCAGAGATTGGTGGTTTCTGGGCACTTTGTCCAGGGTCACCCTGCTGAGATGGTTGGAGCTGTGGTAGGCATGAGCCAAAAGGTTCCAGGGGTGCTAACTCAGAGCCACCCTGGCAGGACAGCTGAAAATGGGAGTAAGGATAAGCCAGATACTCCTGTGATGCTCCATGGGGCCATGGTGACAGAACATCTGGAGCTAGTATGGGGGCTAGTATGAGTTCCAAGGTACTCCATACTGGAGTCACTTTGGCAAAACAGCTGAAAGTGGAGCAAGCATGGCCCAGGTAGTCCTGGGACGCTCCAGGTTGGTGCCACCCTGGCAGTATGGGTAGAGCTGAGGTGGATACAGGCTGGGGCCCTCCATGCAGGGGGTGCACTGGTGGGACCACCGCAGCTGAAGTAGGCATGGCCCAGTGGGCCTCAGGGTGTTCTGTGCCACAGGCACCCTGGTGGGATGGCTGATGCTGGGGAGAGCATGAGCAGGCAGGCCTCTTAGGGGGAATGGCTAGAGCCAGTGTAGGCTAGGGGCCAAGGCTCACTGAGGTGGTGGGCCAGCCAGAATGTCTAGGTCCTGCTCCCATCTGTGCTATCAACAGAGAGGAAGCCTAACAGTGGTGCTCGCCAGTGCTGCCAAACGCAGAGACAGTTCCAGAAGTTGCTCCCCAACATTGGTGGACCCTCTAATACTAGTGAATGTGTTTCCTTACTTATAGTCTAATTGCCCTTGAAACCACTGGTTTTTTGTGGGGGGAGGGGAGATGTTGCTTTGCCACAGATCTGGCAAATCTGCATCTGGGTCCCTCGGTGCTGTCCCTATCATAGTTCATGGCATCATGAGTGGGGTCCCCAGCATTACTGTGTCTCCATTTCTCCTGCCATTTTCTATGTGGTCCCTCTATCCTTCATTGTGCAGCAGCTGTTCCACCTGCCCTTGGTTGCTTCTTCAGGAAGAATTCTTCTACATGTAGGTATAGATTCAGTGTGACCATGGGAACAGGTGAGTTCAGGATCATCCTATGCTGACACCTAAGACTCCTCCTCCTGTAACAGCATTGTAAAGGTGACATTTCTGGCATATTCTGGTGACATTTCTTCTCTTGATTTTGGGTGACAGCTCCTGCTTCTTTGCAGATATACTGCTTTTCAAATTTTAAGCTGTATGTTGTGTATTAAAGAACAGAGACTGAAGGCAATTAAAAGGTAGACCCATCGCTCAGAAAGGTCACACCTTTTCCCATCAGGCAGCTATGCTGAGGGCCTGACCTCTTCACTAAATCAGATATTTAAACAGTTTCAGGTCCCCTTCTTGCTTCAAATATCTTGAAAGGGAAGTCTGTCCCCTACCTCCAGCAGGGCTTTGGGACTCAAATAGCAGAAAACCCAGGTTTCTAGCCTTGTCCTAATTTCAGTTTGGGTGATTTTATATCAGCTCCTTTCTCCCACCCACTTTCCCATATTTTGGCCCAGAATAGACTCATACATGTTAACACACAGCTCTTAGGCCTGGAGTCCATGGCTGCTTCCCTAACATTGAGCACAGGTCAGAACAGGGGAGGGGGGAGTGTGAGCTGCATGGACACATGGTCTATGAAGCCTGAAGAGATTTCCCTGCAAATCCTTCAAATGACTCAGCAATTACCCCTTGAGCCCAGTGAAGGAGATCTCTTAGGTTCCCCCAAAAGTCTCCTCTTCAGACACTCTACCATGAAAAGCAAAAATGAGTTTTCCTCAGTGGATTCAGCTGAGAAGGAAACTTCTTCAGGGAACTGGAAGAATCTATAATTTGCATTTGACACATCTGGGATCAAGGTGGCCTTGAAGAGTGACTTTGGATTTAGAAAGACTGACAAACCTGGGTTTCAGAAACTGATATTTGGCCATACATGCTAAGCATTGTAGTCCCTGCTGTCTGGAATTGTAAATGGTTGGCTTTAAATTGACTTAGAGCTCAGTGCTGTCTCTTGACCAGAGGGACTGGTATGTCATCCTCCTATGAGCATCAGCTCTTTGATTCTGTTAGCCAAAACTCCCAATCACCTAGCTGGAAAGGGCTTCTCTGGCAGGAACATCCAGCGTTAGAACTGGAACTTTACTGCCTATTCTTCTAACTGTCTGTCACACAGAGAATCTCCTACAGCACTATTAAGCCTGAGGAATGATTGCTGGTGCCACTGTGCCCAGGTCCCCTCCCACCACCACCACCACCACTTGTCAATCAATATGCCACGTCTGGACCAACATACAGATCAAGGGGTGAGAGACATTCTTAATCTTGAGCCTCAGGGACTATGCCAGTTTTATGAGACTGCAGATAATGATGGCTGTCCTGTCCAACTGTGTTGTTTGACCCAGGCTCTCCTGTTGTTAGGGTCTGTGATCAAAGGAACGAGACTGATGCAAAGCGAAAGTCAAGCAAAGCTTTATTTCGCGCCAAGCATGGAAAATCGAACCGACTGGTAAGGGCTGTCTCTTACGAAGAGATGACGATGATGACCTCGACAGGGCCGCTCCGGACAAAGCCGCTCTGGACGAGGCTGCTCCCTGACGAGGCCGCTTCCCAGACGAGGCCACTCTGGACGAGGCCGCTCTCCAGACGAGGCCACTCCAGACGAGGCCGCTCCCTGGACGAGGCTGCTCCCGACGATGAAGAGGCAATGATGACTACGAGGATGACAGCCCCGATGACGCAGATTCTGCTCCCCATGACGCTGCTCCCGGCGAGGACGCTCTGGACGAGACTGCTCCAGACGAGGCTGCTTCCCCGATGAGGCCGCTCCCCAGATGAGGCCACTCTGGACGAGGCTGCTCTGGCAAGGCCACTCCCCAGAGGGGAGGCTGCTCTGGCAAGGCCACTCCCCCCAGAGGGGAGGCTGCTCTGGCAAGGCCACAGAGGAGAGGCTGCTCTGGCAAGGCCACTCCCCCAGAGGGGAGGCTGCTCTGGCAAGGCCACTCCCCCAGAGGGGAGGCTGCTCTGGCAAGGCCACTCCCCCGAAGGGGAGGCTGCTCTGGACGTGGCCGCTCTCCGATGACTCTTCCTGCTGACAGCTCTTACTGCTCCGGGGAGACTCCCTACTAGCCTCACAACCCAACTTTTATAGAGGCACTTTTAGCCGGGCTATACACAGGTAGCCAATGAGATTGCAATACACAGAGAAAACTGCAGTCATGCTAGATCTGCCACACATTAAAAAAAAAAAAAAAAAAAAAAAACTGCTAGGTTACACACGGGCAGCCAATTGAATTTCAATTTACCCTAGTGGATATACGCATGCCCCTCTGATTGGATGTCCTCACCTGGCCTGGCCCGCCCTTGTATCCAGGCCTTGCAAGGAAGTTCCTCTGGGAGGGGCAGGGTCAATCTAAGTTCACTACAACAAGATGGGTCCCTCTGCTCAGGTAAGCCCTTACACTGTAACATAGGCATCATCTCATTCTATGCCATATTTGTGTTTTTATTTATAAGGCAGGTACTAACTTTTTTTTTCTTTCAAGATTTTATTCCTTTATTTGACAGAGAGAGACACAAAGAAAGAGGGAACACGGCAGGGGGAATGGGAGAGGAAGAAGCAGGCTTCCCACAAAACAGGGAGCCCGATGCAGGGATCATCCCCAGGACCGCAGAATCATGACCTGAGCACAAGGCAGAAACTTAATGACTGAGCCACCCAGGTGCCCCAGGCCCTAACTTTCATAGATATGCACTTATTTAATAGTAGTTGAGGGTTAATCTTTTGAGCTTAAACATGAAAATTTTGAGTACTCGAGCTAACAGCCTGACTGTCTTAAAGCAGCAATCAAAAGAAACCTGTCAAATGAGAGCAAAATATAAAACTATAGAACTTAAAAGCATATGGGTGTTCACTGTAGAATTCTTTCCATTTTTCTGCACTTTTGAAATCTTTCACAAGTTGTTCGAGGGGAAGGGGATGATCATTTCAATAATGCTCTTGAATTTTGACTTCCTATGGAAGTTTCACAGAGCCACTAGTGGGAAAACACGTGTAGCCATGTCTGAAAGTTTATCATTTATAGATATAAAAAGAAAAAATTAACAAAGCCTTATTTTCTCTGAATAAAATTTAGAAAATAGACAAAAGAAGAATCTCTTATAAGCTCACTAATGCAGCCATTAAAAACTTCCTCTATATTGTCTTTTCAATCCTGTTTGTGTATATTTAGTTTTGTGTTAATATTTTGTAAACCTTTTAAAAATTGTAATCTGTTTAATGGCTATGTGGTGTTCTACCATATTAAGTTTTATAAATGTACCATACAATAGTTCCCAAAACTAATTACTCACAAAATTACCTGGAAACATTTTTTTTTTTAAATACAGATTCTTAGATCCACATACTAAATAAGAATTTCCAGGGATGCTAAGGAATATGAATTTTTGAAGCTTACCCTGTGATTGCAATGCATTTAATTAACCTACTTAATTAATTAGCACATACTTCATTTACTTAATCCACTCTTGTTGAATATGGAGCGGTTTCCAAGCTTTTTACTATTGTAAACAATAATCACGATAATACCAGTATCTGTAAGGACAAGTACCAATCTTTACACACAGACATTTATTTCCCAAGGATACTAAAGTGGTTTGTTTTTTTAAAAACCATTTAGTGATCATGGAATTGTAAAGTAACTGCAGTGCTCACCCCACCACAAGCAGGGAACTCCATGGAAGACAGGCAGTCCTCAAAGCTGACTTGACTACTTCAGAAGGGGTCCACTGGGAGATAAAGAGTCCTAGTAACCCTAAAAAAAGCAGCTCTCAAGAAGGGAGAGGTCTGCCTCCCTCTTGTCGCCATAATCACAAAGTTTCTCTCAAAAGGGCCCCCTTGAGACTTTAATACTGAAGTTGGCTCTTACTATCTTCTGCTGTCTCACGCTGCTCTTTTAAAGTTCACATTTGGTAGTTCACATGGTATGGGTCCTCAAGAGCAGTTTCTCAAGCTTAGTCCCATAGACTCCTAACTATTCTCTGGCATCTGCAAGCGCAACACATTTAAATGTAATTCCACTTTGATGTTAATATACATACGAGGTTCACGTTCACCAGGACAAGCCACATGATAGCCACTGAATTTCAGGGCCTGCAGTCCTATGTTTAAGATCAAAATGGCTCAAGGTCACCACCCAAAAACAACTAAATCAATGTTTCCCAAACTAGGATCTGTGGACATAAAACCTCAGGGTTCCTAGACAATTTCTGCTCCCTTAAAAGGACTTTATATCTTACTGGAAGTTTGACCCACTGACTTAAAGTGGAGGGGCTATCCTGCTCTCCTGACCCGCACTCCACACAAATGAAGGCTGCACAGTGCTGCACACCAGGTCACTTCTGAGACGTCTGCACTGGCCTTCCAGCCGCAATTCTTGACCCTTCCCCAGAACAATGGGCATCAGTTCCTTGCCTCTTGACTTCCTGACAGAAACTAACATTCTGGGTCTCAAGAAAACATTCAGACTATCAGGCCCAACCACTCACAGTGATGGGGAAAGGGACGCTGGAGATGGGAAGTGCCTTAAGCGAGGTCACACAGCTAGTTTAGCAGCAGGACAAAACTAGAGCCTAAGCCGTCCATCCCAACTTCAGTGCCTCCCCTACTCTGTAGAGAAGGCTGATGAGCGACCCCATGGACCTCATTCCCACCATCCTTGTCCCACTTCCGTAGTCCCCTGATACCCCATGTCCCCAGAGTCCTCTACCAGTCGGCGGGCCCCGCTCTACTCCAGCTCTTCACAAGCAGTCCACACGCCCGAACCACAGCCCCGAGGTTTCTGGCCTTCTCCCGCCTACAGTACACGGGAGCTGAGAAAGCCCCACGAATCAGAGACACCAACAACACTAGCAGAACCTAGGGTGTAGCGGAGCCGTCCACCCGGCGCATGCGCCACCGTAGGTCGGCGCGCGTCAGTGACGTCACAGACGACGCCACCTGCGAACCCGCGCGCCTGCGACTCCAGGTGAGAGTGGCAGTCTCAGTCTGGCGACTTAGCCTGGCGCGCGAGGTCGGGAACAAAACCTCCCTCCAGCCCAAACTTTAACGAGAGACGTTTTGATGGCCGAGGGCCGCTGAGAAAAGTGAAGAGAGGTAAAGAGTGAGGGTCGCCGGCAGGAAACGTCATCGGAACGCACCGGAAGCGGCCCGAGGATGAAGAGTAAGCGAGGTTGAAGGCCTGTGAGCAGAGGAGGGGTGGGATGTAAAGGGTCGGGAACTTGGTGCTGGTAGGTGGACCGGTTCGCAGCGGAGGCCGACTGAAACTGCTAGGGGAATTGTCCCGCCTGATATAAGGGAAACCGAGGCCCGGAGTCCCCGTTGGCCTGGCGCAGTCTCTCCGCTGAAGGTTGATGTTAGAGCTGGCGGCAGGTCCCCATGGGGCCCGCTCAGTGTGCTAAAGGAGGACCGAGGGCCTTGGGCCGACTTGGCCACTGCCTGCCACCTGCTGACAGTGGTTAAGGCCCCCATCCTCTCTGCGACCTGGTTTCCCCTTCTGTGAGGTGATGATGGTGGTTCCTGCCCCGGCAGCTATTCTGTGAACGACCCTTGTCTGGTGGAAAGCGCTGGGAGCCTGCTGAGGAATGGTATTCCTCCCAGGACTTTGGGAGTTGATCCGAGAAGAGTTATGCCTAGGAAGGGAGCAAGTGCCCAGGGCAGTTATAAGCAGGGGAGTGTAGACACCGTTAAAATTGGTCTTTGGACCAGTATGTTCATTTCCACCTCTGCCACTTCCTCTTTCTGTAATCAAATTATGGGTCTCAGCATATCTGAGCTTCAGTTTTCTCATGTGCATTATAGGAATAATGTCTACTTTAAAAGATTGTTCAGAAAGTATAATGAGATAAAATGTGTAGCTTTTAGCCAGGTGCATGGCAAGTAATGAGTGCTCAGTAACTGTTAGATATGGATTGTTCCAGAAAAGACTTCCGAGTCTAATCAAAGCAGCCGTGACAGGTGAAGCAAAGTCATTCCTGGGGTTGTTCTTTAGAAACAGATTTTAATGCCACTCTTGCATTTGAAGGAGAACCAGACTCTGTATGTAATATAATAATATGATATGATATGTATATAATATAACATAAACACTTTGGTTTCCTTGTTCAGATATACTCAAGGAAGCACAAGGGAGCTGGGATGGAATTTACAGGGTGTCATGTGAACCAGATTTTCTAGTCTTTTGACCCTTAAACCAGGCCTTTGTCTTAAACTTATTACATTTACACACATACTCTATCCCCAGAGCCATGTTTTTCTTCTTCACACACATGAAGTAAAAGACAGGCATGTGGAGTTTTTAGAGGTTGAAACCACATTGATCTATATATATTTTGAGCTTGAAGAAAGACCTACTGTGTTTTATCAGTGTAGGACACCATCTATCGTATGATACACCCCAATTACATAGATATTGAAATGTGAAAAGTCTTTTTTTAAAGCATCTTACAGCCAACAAAATGTAATATTTGCAACCATCTGCATCCTGGGAAGCTCTGTGATACAATGTTTATATGAGTTACTCAGTTAGACTTAACAGAGCCACTGTTCAAGGCCCTAACCTGCGGTAGATTAAACCAGTCGACTCCTCCTGTGGTCTACTGCCTGCGGGAGCATCTGAAACATGTTAGAGATGCAGGGTCTGAGGGCGCCTGGGTAGCTCAGCAGGTTAACCCTCTGCCTTTGGCTTAGGTCATGGTCCCAGGTTCCAGCCCTGCATCAGACGCCCTGCTCAGTGGGGAGTCTGCTTCTCAGAAGCCCTACTCTGTGGAAGGGTCTGCTTCTCCTTCTCTCTCTGACCCTCACCCTTGCTTGTGTAGGCTTTCTCTTCTCTTTCTCTCTCTCTCAAGTGAATGAATTTTTTTAAAAGTCTTAAAAAAAGAAAAAGAAAGAGATGCCGGATCTGGGAGTAGGACCCAAGTATCTACATAAAATAAGAACCTAGAGTTTCCTACATAAATTAATATTTGAGAAGCATTGTTTTATATTTCTTTCTTTCTAAAGATTTATTTATTTAATTGAGAGAGAGAGAGAGCACTCACAGGGGTGGGAAGAAGGAGGAGAAATTCTCAAGCAGACTCACCTAGAATGCAGAACCAGACACAGGGCTCAATCCCAGGACCCTGAGATCATGACCTGAGTTGAAATCAAGAGTTGGACACTCAACTGACTGAGCCAACCAGGCATCCTAAGAAGCACTGTTTGAAAGCACACTCTTGGAACTCCTAGGATGGGTGACCAGAGGGTAGAATAAGAGGCATCCAGGAAAGCTTAGAAGTCTGTGCTCTCTGTAGCATCCCTGTCTTCTCCTACCTCTAAATAACCATAGTTAGTTTCATAGTTAGAAAAGTCATGAGTCTTATAGTCATGCCCAACCTGAATTGGCCATTTCTTGTTTGTTTGAATCCCCCAGGTGTGATCTACCATGCCTTTTCTCAGAAAGAGGCCAAAGAGCTCGACGTTCAGGTACAGTGCATGGCAGGAAGTCTGGGAGCAGCAGAGGTGATGACAAGGATGGCTTGATCCCCTCACACTGCTTTAGATGTCCTTCCCATGTCTTACTCCTCATCCTTCCAGTAGATGTGTTAGGCTCCATTGAGATCTCTTGTTCTGATGGCCTGTTTCCAGATGCTGGCCTCTTTTCCCTTGTTTGGTTAACTGGGACCTCTTGATCCTGTGTCCTCTCCCAGTGTGTAGGGGACACTGGCTATGCCCACCTGAGACCTGCCCTGGTGAGCACTGTCATTTGGCTTTGTCACTGTGCCCCCTTCGCTCTTGAAGAGGGCAGGCGATCACATTTCCTAAGTGGCATTTCTGGATTATATCTGGATGCTGCCAACATGCTTTGTCAGTTTGGCAGAAGCTCCACTGGGGACTCCTAATGAGGGAGTTAACAGGAAATCAAGATTTTGAAAGACTGATACACTTTTATTTGGTTTCTTCATGAAGAAGGCCACTTAGGTATTTTTAAAAAGTAATTAATTGCCCTGTCACAGTAATAATAATGATGATAACGAATCTTTAGTTAGTATCTAAGGTGCAAAGTCGAAGCTGACTGCCCTCCTGACTGTGAGCTGCCTTGAAGATCAGGTGTATCACATCATCCCTTTGCCAGCCCCGCTTCTCCATAAAGGAGAGCGTGATTATTGACACATTCGCTTCACAGGGTTTACAGCTTGCTTAGCGCAGCAGGGGGTCAGGAAATCCCCAGCCAACAGGCAGGACCTGCGTAGACAGTGCTGCCTGGGCTGTGGCTGACCTAGGACGTGGGCAGCTGAATGAGGAGTAGACCAGTGGAACTCCCCACATGAGAGGCAGTGACATTTGGAGTTCTCTCAAGAATTTCACGTTATTAGGACAGTTCTTTTGCCCACATGTGCTAGGAGTCTGTGCTGAGTCACAGTCAAGTGCAGTTGTGCTCTTGGGAGAGAGTGAGGAGGCACTGAGGCACTGAGATGCACTGGTACTTCCTTTCCCCAAGTGCTGCGGGAACAGACTTAGCGAGTAGCCATGATACATCCATGGGGTCAAACCCAAGTAAAGGGGATTGCCACATGGGCACCGTGTCATATTCCTGCCCCCTCCAAGACGTGGCCCACCCTGGGGCACCAGGTGGTACTGTTTTCCCAAGTGTTCGGATAATTCCTTCGAGGCCATAGCTTGCCTTCATCTGGTCGTGACTGAATAAATATTGTTGGCATACGTTTCTCGAGCTTTCCACCCTGCCAAGGATCAGAGAAGCCTGTTCTTAATGTGAAGGGTTTTGGACTTTTTTCCCTGTAATCCCTTCACAATAACCTCAGAGATGTATAGTAGGAAGTTGAATTTTGATGTGGTTGTTTTGTGCAAATTGGTGTCTGAATTGGTATTTGAGGGTGACTTTCACATCTGGACAGCTGTGGGGAGCTCACCTTCCGCAGACGAGAGGCTGTGTGAGGCTCAGTCGGGAGACAGATGGGTCAGGGAAGGCATCCCACCTGCGGTGTCTAGGAGGGCCTGGGGTCTGGGGCTGCCCCCACCAGAACAGTGGGTGCCGTGCCGCCCTGTCCCTATGCAGCTTCCGGGAGCCCAGCAGGCCGAGGCCTTCGTGAGGGCCTTCCTGAAGCGCAGCACACCCCACATGAGCCAACAAGCCCGAGAGGACCAGCTGCAACGCAAGGCTGTGGTCCTGGAGTACGCCACTCGCCGGAAGCGCAAGGAGAAGAGAAAGAAATCCAAGGGCCTCTCAGCCAGGCAGAGGAGGGAGCTGCATCTCTTCGACATTAAGGCAGAGCAGCAGCGGTAGGCCAAGGCTTTCCTGCCTTTCTCCCTAAGGCAGCTTCCCCCTCCTGGAGTGGGGGTGGCTTTGGGAGACCCAGTTCCCCTGAAGCTAAGGGAGCTTCTCCCACTGCTGCCACAAGGGGGCAGCCTCCCTTTACCAACTCAGGCTGGGTTTGCACTTGGCTTTAATAGCAAGGCACAGCCAGGCTCTTGCTGTTTGACTCTCTGTGCCTTGCTGTGAAAGCCAAGTACAAACCTAGCCTGAACTGCTCCTCAGGGAGCAATGGTGAGGCAAGACTTAAGTTTAGTTCGTGAAAAGCCATCCAGATGAGCACACCCTGCCCCCCGCGCTGGTGCTGCAGAGACTCGGGCAGTGCTGCCCTGGGAACACTTGGCTGCTCCGCCATCTGTGCAGGGAGCCTCGTGGTCTGAGGGGTCTGCTGGAGCGCCGGCCATCCAGGCTGCATGTAGCCAGCAGGAAGGATGGAGGGGCACCAGGAGGGTTCTAGCAGCGGAAACAGGTTCAGGACGGGGATGAAGTTGTCGGGTTATCAGCTGTGGAACTAGGATCCACGCCCAGTTCCCCATGACGTGGGTAGGGGTCCTTGGCATCAGGCTGCGCTCTGTGCCCTGTTGATGTCACAATCCCAAGCTCAGGTCGCCTAACTCTATACTTCTTTCTACCTTTGCCACAGATACAGTCTTTTTCTCCCTCTGCATGAACTCTGGAAGCAGTACATCCGGGACCTGTGTGGTGGTCTCAAGCCAGACACGTGAGTTGAATGTTCTGCAGTCCTGCCCTTTGGGGCAGAACCCAAGGCTTACGATGACTGTGAATGCAGCCTTCGGAGCCAGCTGGCTGCAGAAGTTTGTAGACCTGTGTGCGCCTTCAGAACTCTCGCTCATGGTCAACACTGAGGCCTTCTGCTTACCTTCTAGGCAGCCGCACATGATTCAGACCAAGCTGTTGAAGGCAGATCTTCACGGGGCTCTCGTTTCAGGTACCTCGCCTACGAGCCCACTGTCCCCCAAACACCCACAACATCACTCAGTGGTAGCGTGGCTCTGTGCCACAGGGCTAGACACACTGTTGTCACATGGACGTTTCCAAATCACCAGCGTTGAGGGTGGGAGATGACGAGCTACCCGAGCCAGTTCTGGCCACTTTTTGGATGTACTCTCAATGGTCTTCGTGTGTCTTTCCACACAGGGACCTCTGCTGCCCTCCCAGGGGGCACAGCGGCTGCTGGCACGTGTCCCCAGCCCTGAGCAGAGAGTCCCTTTCACCCATTTCTCCACAGTTTTTAGTCTCAGCTACGGACTCCCAGCTCCCAGTGTCATGTCCAGGGCAGACCTTCCCCTGAGCATCGTCATTCATCCAGCCGCCCTGCACACAGCTGCCCCCCTGTCCAGCAGGCATCACAACCTTTCCATACCCAGAACAACTCCGGCCTCCTCACATCAGCCCCTGCCCTGGTGTTCCCAGCTCCATTCACGGTACCAGTGTTTACCCTGGTTGTTCACCCAAAACCTGGGCAGTAACACCTTTCTTCTTCCCTGATCCCTCAGCACCATCCATCAACACGTCCTAGCACCCGAATCCAAGCCACCACCCTCGCCCCTGGATTCCAGTAGAAGCTGCCTAGCCCTCTCTGTGCTGACACACTGCTTCTCCCCACCCAGGCAGCCCGAGGGAAGGTTTTAGGCCAAAACTCAGGCCATGCTTGTCTTCTGCTTCCTTACTGTGGTCTAAAAGGCCCCTCTGGCTCTACCGAGCACCAGGTCTAACCGCATCGGCCTGCTTTCTGCTTCTCACACATCAGGCTTGGCCCTACCTCAGGCCTCTGCCTTTGTTCCTTCCCTCTGCCCAGACTTCTGTATGTCACAGACTGACTGCTTCTCAGTATTCAGGTCCCTACTCACATGTCACTTCCCCCAAGGGCCTACCATCACTAACAGTGAACCTTCTCCCCATGACCTTGTGTATTTTCTTCATAACAGTTACCACGATCAGAAAACGCAGTTGTCTGATGTGGCACACGTTCCCCTCCTACCTTTAGAACATCAGCTCCTTGAGAGCAGAGCCGAGAACAGTCTTGTTCACCCTCGCGCCCAGCACCAACCTCGGATGGTGCCAGGCACGTGGCAGGTGCTCAGTGACTTGTCTACAGGCTACACGGGGACATGGGTCAGGAGAGCTGAGGGGCCGGCTGCCTGTGGTGGCAGTTCACCTCAGTCACCGCTTCACCGCCTGTAACAAGATCCCATTCTGGCCAGAGTTTGGTGGGTCGTGGGAAGGATGTGATGCACTGCTGTTCCTTCAGATCCCATCACCAAGACGTGGCCCCATCCCAGCAACCTGTGGATCTTGGTGGTGCTGGACACACACGTGATCTCTTGGCTCCAGAGTCCTTCCCAGTACCCCTGTGGCTGCAGGCCCTCCAAAGGACGTCTTGTCAGAACAGCCCAGAGGCTACAGAGCCATGGGCAAGGGACTGGGACCCCGGACTCTCATCCAGCTTGGTTTCTGTCCAGCTGAGGAGCCCCCCACTCCCCTCCACCACCACCTTGCTGGTTGTGGCTGCCCCGCACCCCGAGGCTGCGGCGTTGAATGCCCTTTTCCTTTGCAGTCACGAAATCCAAATGCCCGTCCTATGTGGGTGTTACAGGAATCCTCCTACAGGAAACAAAGCACGTTTTCAAAATCCTCACCAAAGAAGACCGCCTGAAAGGTATGGAACTGTCTCAGGGTGTGTGGCCTGTGGCCTCCCCGGCTTCGTCGGCCCTTTCCTCGTGGCTTCAGTGGGTCCATTTGGCCTCTCAAGTCAGCACAGATTGCAGATCCCTGCTGACCCTGCATCCCACACCTGCCACCTGCCGAGAGCGCCCCTGCCCTCACGGCTCTCCCCAGGGCATCTGGAGCCCAGTCAGCAGCTGCAGCCAGATAGGACTGGAGGGAGGGCTGCTGGGCTGCGCTTCCAGATATGAGGGTCTGTTTCCATGACTGAGACCCTCCCCTGCCCCAACCTGCTGCCCTGCCCCAAGGAGTGGAGCTATGCAGACCCTGAAGGGAGACAGCGTAGTGCTTGTCCCTGGGGTTCCAGGATCTGGTCCTTTCCGGTAGACCTTTGGGTTCCAGGAAAACAGGTGCAGCCTGCTGGGTGTGCCAGAGCTCCTTGTTCTGGCAGAGAGGAGCATAAGCATCTGGGCTACCGACATTTCCACACCCCTTACCAGCAGATCTGAGATTGCAAAACCACAGCGGGAGGTTTTTTCCCCTTTATTTTGGAGTTTGTTTTTTCTTGCTGCTTCCTTCTCTTTCCCTGTATGTTCTTGTCTCATTTTAAACCTCAGTAAGTGGTGTCTGGGTGCCCTCACTCATGGCATAAAGCCATGAGTCAGTCTGAAAACCATGCTGGGAGACCCGTTTCTCACACCTTTTCTGGGAGTTTGGCTTAGAGCTTTTGACCCTAAAAATTAGTGTTGAGTTATATTCAAATCTGAATACATCGGTCTTATGGCAGAAAAACGCCCTGTCGTCCTGGTGCTGCTGACCTTTGCGGACTCTCCACTCCTTACTAGCTTATGTTCTAAATCAGACATTTAAGGAAGGTCTTGTGCTTCAGCGTGAGCTTAACCGTCAGGATTTTTTTTTGCTTTGTCCTTTTTCTCCTTTTTTTTTTTTTTTCCAGTTATCCCCAAGCTAAACTGTGTGTTCGCAGTGGAAATCGATGGCTTCATTTCCTACATTTATGGAAGCAAATTCCAGCTTCGGTCAAGTGAGCGATCTGCCAAGAAATTCAAAGCGAAGGGAACAGCTGACCTGTGAGCTCTCTGCTGCGGAGACGGCTGTTTGGGACCCCAAGGACCAGGGACACCTGCCTGCTTTTCAGCAGAGACATGGCTGGGCTGGTTCTGCTTCTAGATCACCCCCAGCCCGTTAACACCGGAGTTAAGAACAGTTCGTCATCCGGGAAGAAATGTGCCTTACTGAGCAAAGTCAGGGAATGGAGGTGTGTCTGTTTCTAGGTGACGACGGGTGTGTATTGCTCCGGTGAGAGAAAATCCTGGCAGGATCGGCACAGGTTGACCTGACTGGTGGCATTATTAGGTTTTTCTTTCTCTTTCACCCTTTTCTGAGTGTTCTGTGATGAATCCATTGTTTATGTAATAATAAAACACACGTATTGACGATAAGAGGGTCCTGGTGAAGGACCAAGCCCTGTGGCCCAGCCTGGCTGGAAGGGAGGTGGCCGGAGGCTGTCCCGGGCAGGTAGTCCCACTTCTATAGTGTAGACAGCTGCCCTCAGGTGCCTGCTTCCTGAGGGCAGGGGCTTGGAGCATCTGACATGTTAGTTTAAGTCACATCCCCTGTGGCACTCTTGGACCTAACTGATGTTTCCGGGAAGCTGGAGAGTGAGCGGTGAAGTCACAGAGGGCCTTTGGGCTCACTGGCTCTGGGAAGTAGTACGGGACTGGGGCCAGGATGCAGGATGCCAGGTAAGCTGGTGCTTGCAGTGGTCGTTCAGTACAGGGAGCTCGGTCCTACAGTGCCTTCTCGTCGCCGTGGCTCTTAGGCTCCAGGGTGGGCCGAAGGGGAACAAGACCGCAGCTCTTCCCAAGCTCTCATGTCCTGGGAGAGTCCGCACCAGGGCGGTCGCCGCATGCTGCCACTGGAAGCCTTGGCTTTTCCGTCTGACTCGGCCTGTGTGCCGTGAGCCTCCTGGTCATTAGGTGAGGCGCTCGCAGTCAGGCCCAAGTGGGGACAGGACATGGGCAGGCCGGCTTCCGCTGTGTGGTGGTCGGGAAGCCACATGGCTCAGAAGGACCGATGGCCTGTTTCTTTGAGAAGTCAGCATTTGCCAATCAACCAGGTGAGGGCAGAAACGTTGCTGGGAACAAACCGGCGGCAAGTCCATGAGCTTTTTCTTTTGCTGCAGGAGAAGCAGCGGTTCCAGACACTCGGCTTTGTCCGTATGTCCCGCTGGGCCCCTGCACTAGAGGAGAAAGGCCGTGGGAAGGCAATGTAAACTCCGACTTTGATGGGAGAGCAGGAAACCCTCCCTCAGTGCCTCTGCATCTCCCAGAGGCTTGGGGAGCACCCATGTCCATCCGTGTGGGGTCCGTGGCTCGTCAGGGTGGTCCAGGGTCAGCTTAGATGCTCTCCCACTGCCACCATCACTGCCTGTGCTGCAGGTCTCAGGTCCCAGCCCCGCTGGGGACAGGGCAGCTGGCTGGCCACGGAGGCCTGTGCTCTGACAGCCTGGGTTTGCCACATTGGGCTCAGCCTCAGGGCTCGCTACCCAGGGCCTCACCACCTGAGAGGGCTGAGCTGGGATTTGACCCCGCGGTCTGGCTGCAGAGCCATGCTTTTGACCACGGGGATGAGAGGACCCGCTCTCCGTGTGTAACGCGGTCCTCTCATCACCTGGGCTCCCACTGAGGAAGTCGCTGCCTTCCACGTGAAGTGGCTCATTTTTCTGCCCATCCGAATGTGCGCCGCTGGGCACAGCCTGGTGCTACAGTTCCCTAATCCAGCTGCTCCTGCCCACCCCCCTGTAGGGAAATGGCGGCCAGCGTGTAAATATACAACTGCTTCCAGAACCGTTGGTGCCACTTGGCTTGTGAAATGTTCTTCATGGCTCAGACTCAAGTTTCTTTGTGAATGGCTGTTTCATTAGTAGCCTCCTCTCCCTGCTTCCCCAAGGACACTTGACAAGAATGCTCATCTGCCATGAAGCTGCCACTGTGCCCGCCTGTTTCCAGGATGCCCTGTTGTCCCCAGAGCCCACCTGGGGTCACTGGGTCCTGTGCCCTGAGGACTGTGCCCTTGAGGGCCCAGGCCAGGCGGGACACTGGCTCTCGGTGAGTGTCCTGATGAGGCCACACCAGCTGCTCCCCAGAACCAGGCTGAGGCCTCCGGCGGTGGACCAGGGCTGGCCACGTCCCCACAGCTGTGGCACAGGGCCGGTTGTGGAGGGTACTGTGGTAGCCTGCAGCCCGGGCTCCTACCTCCACTGCCCCGGGAGCAGGACCCCAGTACAGCTGCGGCCTTGGAGGTGTAGGCCTGTGGGAGACAGCTACATCGGCCTTACTTGTTGGCCTCACGCACTGGAGGAACCAGAGAGGCGCACGGAGCAGCAGAGTGGTGACCACCTGGGGACGGGACTCAGGAGCCGCAAGGCCAGGACCCATCAGCCCAGGGACCCACTGTTCTCCAAAAAGTGAGTGGGCCCGTGGGCGCTTTACGTTCCCCGGAGCCAATTCCGTGTGGGGGACCGAGACTTCCTGCAGGGCCCACAGAGGACAGGCCGGAGCCCCTCCAGGGGAAGAAAAGGACGAAGTACCTGGAGGGGGAAGTGAGGGCGGCACGGGTCATGGCCCCTACATTAGCTGGGGCTGCCCTAACCAAACTGCAGACGGGCAGTGTAAACAGAACATCCTTCCCCACTGCTGCAGAGGCTGCAAACCCAAGTTTAAGGTGCCCTCGTGGTTGGGGTCTGGTGAGAGCCTTCTCCTTGGCCCCTTCTCGCTGTGTCCTCGTGTGGCCTTCCTCAGTGCACACCTGCCGGGAAAGAGAGCCATCTGGTGTCTCTTCCTCCTCTTATTGGGACACCAGTCCTGTAGGTTAGGGTTCCACTTTATGACTTCATTTCATCATAATTGCCCCCTTAAAGGCTGTTTCTCAGTACAGTCACACGGGGGATGAGGGCTTTGACAGGAATTTGTGGGGACATGATTCAGTCCAGAACAGCCGTGGAGCTGCCCACCCAGAACAGGAGCCCCCAGCAGAGCCCCTCAGAAAGGCTGCAGTACCCAGCCTGGCTCCCGTCCTCAGACGCTGGCCTGGCCAGCCCACAGCCCTGCCTAGGTTGCTGGCGCCACTAGCCGGTTCGGCTGGTCCAGCTGCTGGGCCCTGAGCTCCCCTCAACACTGGGTCCCATGACTGGTTCAGACAGGAGCTTAGGTCCAGCGGCCTCTCCACTGCTGGCTTCCCTCTCACTTCTGCAAACCACTGAGCTCCTCCGTCGCCCTCCCATCAGGCACAGGGACAGTGGTGGGGGAGGAAACGCATGCACAGGGGGTGAACAGGGAGGCTCCCTGGAGGAGGGGGCTTGATCCAGGCCACCGTGGAATGTGAAGAAGGACACTGAGGCTTGGCACCAGGCCGGCAGAGCAGTCATGGAGGCCCGAGGACATCCCCTGCCCATGAGACTCAGGGCCAGCAGGAAGGAAGGTGGGAGCAGGTGGCAGACCTCTGGCTACCAATCCCAAACCCATAGGAGGTGTGTCAGGTCCTGCCTGGTTCAGTGGGAAGGGAGAGGTGCTAGAGAAGTTGTAAGCCCCTGGGACAGGGCAAGGTGTGGAATCCTGCTGACCCTTTCGCCCAGTCCTGACATGCTTGGGGGCCTCCGTGTCACCAGCTGGCAAGTGGGGCCGTGAGACCAGATGAGGGTTTCCTGAAGGGGAATCCTGGGATTTCCAGCACCTGCATCAGCGTCACCAGGACACCCGTTCGAAGCAGCCAGCTCCTGGGCTACCGTCAGACTCCGGGGGCCTAGACGACTTCTTGGGTCTCTCAGACCCCAGCTGGCTTCTCCGGTCACTGAAGTGTGAGGATTGTGGATCCCAGATGGTGGCGCAAGTGTCTTCCAGCTCTGACATCTGGACTGTGATTTAAGATTTGGGACTCACAGGATGTGGTTTTCCGGATGCTGGAAATGCTGGAAAAGATTGTCAGTGACGGATCTCTCTAATTCTGAAGAGTAAACATGAACATTCCCCCCAAAAGCCATAAATTATGGTAAAAAGCTGTCTTTCTGGACAATGGCTTTTGTTTTAATTTAGTTTGCATTTCTTAGCTATAATGTCTAATTAAGACATCTGTTAAATGTCTATAATATTAATTTGATGGGGGGTTCTAATAGAACTGTATTGGAATTGTCCATTTAATTAACCTCGTGGGCCTTTAATGGATGTCTTAAATAGACATCATTAACAAGAGTGCTAGACAAATTAAAATTAGAGTCAATAACATTCTTGGTAATTTTTCCTGAGCTGTGAAGGACGAGTGTTGCTAAGTAGACAGACGCAAAGACGGGCTGCACAGAGGAGTGTGAGGGCTGGTGTCCCCAGCAGGGCTCCAGCATGGACGAGGTCCCAGGTCAGGCTCAGCCATTCTGTGTCGTGGCCTCCCCTTCGTGCACCTCCCACACACGACCCTTGCTGGCCTGTCCATCAGGTCAAACTCTGATGAGGAGAAGGTAGCGAGGGAGGAAGAGGGACCTAAATCCCAGGTCTCTGCATGGCTCTCATTGAGATGGAACTGACGTGAGACAGGACAGAGGAGGATGGGGCAGGATGGGCTGGGCTGGGGGTGGAGTGGGGTAAGAGGGGAGGAAGTGGGGTGCACGCCCATTTTCCCCCACCACTCCTCTGAGCAGCCTCCCTCAGGTGAACTACACTCCCAAAGCCAGGGCTCAGTTCCCCCCCTCCACATCTCAGGTGGCCTCTCAGGACAGTTAACCACTGCCTCCCTCCTGAGGCACTTGTGTCCCCACACTCCCTGACAGTCCCCCGCCTCCTGGCCACTCCCTCTCTGTCCTTTCATGGGTCCTCCTCCTCCTCCCCCAAGCTTCTAAATGTTGGAATGCCCTGAACTCCGTCCTTGACTCCTCACCTTTCCCTTAGCTGGTCTCACCCACAACCCCCAACACACCTAACTCAGAAGATCCTGTTGGCTGCCGTGCTTCTCCCCAACCCCACCATGAATCTGGAACTTTATCGTCGGCCTCCCCTAATTCCAGTGGGAGCTCCTTTGAGCTCACAGTGGCTCTGTTTTGATGGCTGATGTGTCCCCAGTGATCTAGAAGCACTCGCTGACCTGGAATGGGGGCTCAGTGAACGTTCGCCGGGGGAATGGAAAACACGGCAGGTTGACCAAACCCCTGGGTGTGTAATGGGCTCCTGACCTGAAGAGGCTGGGCAAGAATCAAGGACTCTCCCCCACAAGGGCACTCCCCCTCTACCTGCATCTCAGTGAATAGCCTCTGTCTCTCCATTTAGGTCAGAAACGCAGGAGGCCTCCTACCCCCTGCCTGGTGTTGGCGCCTGCCCCCAATCCGATCTCTCATGAAGTGCTGGTGACTCTCCCTCGTCTTCCCTGCACCTGCTCTCACCCACCCTCCTACCACCCCTCGCAGCCTCCCTGCCTCCACATGTGGCCCCACCACAGCTCAGGTGACCATTGTGAAGCAGGACTCAGATCGTGTCACTCTTCTGCTCAAAACCTATAAGTGACTTCCCAGTACACTTAGAATTAAACCTGGTGTCTGACCAGGTTCATCAAGGGCCCCCCAGGACCTAAGCCCAGCCTGCCTCTCCCAGCTCCCCAGTGTCCTGTCCCCGTGCCTTCTCCGCAGCTCTGTCCCACTCAAATCACTGGCACCTTGCCGGGACCTGTGAGCACAAGGCTGCACCCCTCCTCTGCACGCAGCTCTCCACCGCTGGCTGGCCTCCCTCTCAGCGGTCCCCCAGCGGTCCCTTAGCATGTGACCTCATTTCACATTGGACATAGCGCTTGTCAGTAACCTTCCCTGCTGGGTCATTGTTGTTTTCTTCCAGCAGAACGTATGCATCATGAACGCCAAGACATGGCCTGGCTCGTCCACCCCTGTAACCGTTGTAACCTCAGTGCCTTCCAGAGCACTGCCCTCCACGTAATAAGTGTTCCGTTAAATACTCGTAGTCTGACAGTGAGCCAAGGGTGTGGCCCTAATGGTGGCTAAGGGTGGCCGCACCCAGCCGCCGTGCCCCCCATCTAGCCCCAACAGACACCTCCCCCCACTGTGGCTTTCCACAGCAGAGCAGCACCATGTCCTGCGACCCCCAGGCCACCCCAGCCTTTCAGGCAGGCAGGTGCCCCAGACAACAACAGTGCCTGGACACTGTGGGGGTCCTTCCCGCGTCCCAGTCAGGTGAGAGCTTACACACTGCGGGCAGCTGTGACCTGCAGCAGGCGTGGCAAACCCCTTCTGTCATCTCCAGCTTTACCCACTGGACCCAGGGTGCAGGGGGAGGCAGGTGTGGCTGGTGCTGGGCAACCCGGCCTGGAGGCACTGAGCTCAATCAGGAGCCTGGCACTCAGGAAACCCGAGTTCAAGGTCAAATTACTCTTGACTTTCATTTTCAACCACAAGGGACATGGCTGAGTGTAGTGTTTATGGTAGATTCATTGAAGCTACAGGAATTAAACTGCAGCCCCTGACAGGAGGGAGGGAGGGAGCTGCGGGTGCCCGCCCCTCTGTTCTGGGGACATCTGCCTTGTGGTGGCTGAGAGGGAAAAGCACCCCTAGTTGCTCTTCGTCTCCCCAGAAGGGGTGTGAGCGGAACGAGGTTCCCAGTTATACCGCCGCTAACCAGTGGTGTGCTGGCCCGTGGCTGGGGGCTGGGAGCACGAGCACCTCACTGGCGGATAGCTCGTCAGGCTGTAGTTTAGGGTTCATGACCTTGCTGTGTGTGTTACACTTGGATTAAAACTGTGCTTGTCAGTGACCTGCTGAGTCCGAGGTGTGGCTGCTTCCTCGCATCCGAAAGGGAAGCGTCTCCCTGTCCTGGTGTCTTGTTCCCGATGGCCGTGCCCGTTACCCTCACGGCTCTTGCCCGAGAATCAGGGGTTTCTAGCAGGGAAACCCAAAGTACTCATGGGGGTGTCATGTCCCCATATTCACCCCCTTAACATTTCCCACCTCTCTCCCCTGGACCTCCAGGGACTATGACGTCAGCAATCCCATCACAAAGGAGTGGTTGCCACAGACCTGGTCCGCACGAGGCTCTCAATGAGTGCTGGTAACAGCGGCCATGAGGGGTGTGGGCTGGGCTGGGGAGGGACACAGTGCACACGTCAGGGGGACCTGGCGGGTCCGGAGGTAGAGCAGGCTTCCCTTGGGAAGTGACTTTAAGATGAGGCCAGAGAGCTGAGTGGGCTTCAGGCAGGAAAGGGACCCTCTGCAGAGGAACCTGAGGTGGGAAGTAGGGCCTGGAGGGGACAGCAGGGGCTGGCAGCTAGTGGCTGGGGCACTGGGCAGGGTGACAGAAGCCAGGGCAGGGAGGGGCCAGAGTGAGAGCTGGAGACCAGCAAGGAGGCCGAGGGTTGTGAGGGCCATCTGTGGCCTGACCCACGGTGTCGGTTTCAGGGATACACAGAAACAGGTTTGAGGGGTGCACATACCACCCCACAAATAAGATCTTAGGTTCACATGCCTCCCCCCAGGTCTGCACCTGACCCTCCACTCACAGCCACGTGGCCTGTGAGGTTGGAGCAGCTGGGTGAGCAGAGGTCGGTCCCAGCCTGCCAGGCTGATAAACGGAGGCGGTGAGAGCAAGGCCAGCCGGGCCAGGGAGGTAAGGGAAGCCACTGAGGTCTTCTCAGAGAAAAGAAGAGGGGACAGGTGGGCAGATCAGCAGGTGGGGGAGGAAGAAGGAGTTGCCTTCTGTCCAGGGTCAGAAATGAGGAAGATGGCAGAGCTGGGCCAGGGATGGGGAGTGGTGTGGGCACATCCCCGGGATGTCCTTACCTGGCTTGGCTCTATGACCTTAGGCAAGCCACCTCCCTGTGCCTCAGTGTCCTCATCTGTTAAACTTAAGTCTCCTGAATAAAGCACAAGGAGCAAGGTTTACCACGTGGTCTCACCTGAAAACTTGGAGTTCGACAGTGTCCCATCTCATCTTCCAAACATACGGGACCTGTCGCTTGTCAAAGCTGTCCCCTCCAAGCCACACTCTTGGTGGAGCCTTGGAATATCCCCGAAGAAGTCAGCCCCACTGGCCTGTGTGCTGGCCAAGGACACTGAGATCACCCGTTCCAGGATCACCCAGCCGCGGTGTGGCTAGGCCCCCTCCCCAAATCAGAACCCACGAGGGCTCCCTTTCCCCTGAATTTCAAGCCCCGCTGTCTGCCAGGGTGAGGACAGGTCTCTGGTTTGCAAGACAGGACCCCTGCCAGCTGCTGGCTCCTGGCGGTGCTTGCTGCGGAATTTAAAGACCGCAATAACTATTGAACATCCTATTACGCGGCTGCCTAATTAATGCAAATGAGAGTTACCGTCCGCTCACAGAGGCTGATGCTTCTCCGAGGAGGCCCTGCCAGCCTCCCGGGCCCCATTCCAGGGCCATTTATGGGGGCAGCCCCATTCTGGCTTGGTTGAGTTACAGGTAAGTCACGGCCCTAAATAATGAAGACAGAGTGCTCATGGGCCCCCGGAAGTCAGGCGGCTCGGGCTCCAGTCCCCGAACCAGAGGCATTCCCTCCCAGCTTCTTTCCTCAGACCCAAAGGCTCAGCTGTGCCCTGAAGCCCAAGGGCCAGAGACTCTCGGCCTTCTGGCAGGGAGGCCAAGGAGCCTGTCCCCCGGTCTCTGCACAGAATGCAGTCCTCTGAGGCCTGTAGGGCCGGGCCCCATCCCTCCAGACTGCCCCCGCCCCTATCCTGGATCTGCAGGCCAGGTTTGCTGGGACCAGTCAGGTTTAGCACAGTCCCAGGCAACCCAGGGCTGTTGGCCATCCTACTCAGCCCTGCTAGGATGCTCTCGCTGGTTCAATATCCAGCTCCTTTTAGCTCCTGGGGGGACAAGGATCACACTGAAGGCCACCTTCTCTGAGAGGCCTTCCCAGGCAGCCTGTCCTAGTCAGTCCCCTCCCTGCTGCTCACCCCTGGCCACATAGTTGAACTGCGTAGCCAGTTTTTCAAATAGTACCAAAGCTCAGAGCTCATCCCCTAAAATTACACCAGAATCCCTGGGTGTGGGACCCAGGTATCTGTAGGTTTTTAATCAGTGGTAGAAAAATCTGAGTTCAAGTCCCAGCTCAGACATTGCATGGCCCTGGGCAAGTCACTCAGCCTCTGGGAGGTCAGACTTCCTTGTTGAAAATAGGAATATCTACCCCATGTAGAAAGAAGCCAAGAGGGCCAGGCACAGAGTAAGTCTCATTAGGATATGCTCTATCCTGGCTCTTTCTGTTGCTGAATGGTTGGTTCCTGAGCTCCAGGAGCCAGCCTGAGAGCTTGGGCTTTGCCAACCGTGGTGCCGTGCAATGGCAGACACATGGCCCCAGTCTTTGAAGCTGGGCAGGGACCTCTCAGCCCAGAGTCCAGATACCAGGTACCTACATTTGTCATACCCCTTCGTACTACACGGTAAACACACAGCTGTCTCCCCACCAGGAGTCTGAGAAATCCACCCCGGAGTCCCGGGCTCAGCACGAAGGCGGGCTCAACGTCGGCGTTTAGAGAATTAGCAAGTGAATCAGCAAGCGTGCCCACGCCTGGTGTCGTCATTTTGGGGCCACCTCTGAGGCAGGACTGTGCTTCTGAGAGGTGGGTGTCTCTTGACACCCCTACCCGTTGGTCCATCCACAGGCTGGAGCCCTTCCCAGCATGCCCTGCAGAGGGTGCATGGGGCTGTTTCCTAAAAGTCATTTCCAAACAACCCAAATGAGTCTTGCAATCAATATAGCCCATGGTGATCAGTGCTCTCTCTCTCTTCATGAAGTAGAAGAGCCTGTAGGATAAAGTACCAAAGAAAATCACACATACATCTGGTCATGTTATTGCCTCACGTTTTCTTTCAGCTCTCTGTAGAAATGGGTCTCTCTGGACACAAGGAGTACCAGATTGGGTCTAAGCTAGGGAGCTCTGCACCAGCACCTGGCAGAAGAGATGATGACGGGTGTGTGCATAAGGAAACGGTGCTGGGAGGAGGGAGGGGGCTGTCCAAGGTGTCACGGATCACCAGGCGCAGAGCTGGATGCCAGCCTAGGCTTCTTCCTCCATTACCTGCTCCTGATTTGTCCCCCGCTCTGCAGAAGCCCATGATCTTCTCTGGCTCAGGAGCACTATGGTACGTATTTCTTCTCCAGTATGGTCCCATGAAATCAGAGCTGTCCCAGAGCTGTCACACCAAGAGACACTGATTTTGTCTATGGCCATTAAGTGCATCTGTTGGAACTACTTTGATTGCAAGTAACATAAGTCCCAGTGTAAACTAGTGAAGGGGGGGACTTATTGGCCCCCCATAATTGAAAAGTCAGAGTAGAACTGCCTTCAGGAATGGCTTGATCCGGAGGATGAACGTCTTTAGAACCTCTTCTCTCTGGCTGTATCTTTGCTCTGTGCTGCTCCTTGCTCAGACAGGCTCTCCCTTCACAGCAGCAAGGTGTGTGTTCAACACTCACACTCTCTCAGTCTAGCTGAAGTCTAGCTAGAAGGAAGGACGTGTTTCTTCCTGGTACCCTTCCTCCCCTCCTAGAATTCCTTCACCCTCATTTGACCATCTGATCAGACTCTGGCTCAGACAACCGAGGGGCAGATTGGCCAGGCCTGGGTCATATGCTCCTGCCCTGACAACATGTGGATTAACTGTGGGAAAGAGATTGCTCCTCCAAAGGCACCGAGGTGCTATCTTTAAAGGAAGGGAGGATGGATAATACTGGCAGTAATAATAGTAATTCACGTCCACCGCACTGAGCTCTCAAAGGAGGGAACAGGTGCAATGTAGCAACGGGTTCGTGGGATGGACTGATGTCACGGCAACTCACCCGAGCTGGACCTACACTTCCCAGCACTCTCTCCCAAGCCCTATTCCCAGTTAGACTGGTGGGCCCTTAGGGAACCTTGGCCTGATTTGGGAGGTGGAAGTCTGCCAGCAGTGGGTCCTTCTCAGGGTCCTGGAGGTCAGTGCGGGGTTCAAGGTGCTGATGCTGCTCACATCCAGCAGATCTGCTGGGTCATTGGACGGATGCAGGAAGCAGCCTGGCCCACAATACCTCCAGCCCCGGCTGCGGCCTCCTTCAGCTTCTCTGGCCCTGGGCCATGAAGAAGGGCGCCAGCCCCGCTGGAGGACAGCCTCATGGGTGAAATGGGAGGCTGGGAGCCCAGGAGGGGCTGATGCGGAGCCAGCCTCTCAGGTCCCAGCTGTCCTTGTGTCCTCCGCCTCACATCCATCCCTCCCTATCTCCTGCCCCTCAGGCTGCGGGTTCCAGGCCCTGGCAGAGAAGCAGAGGCTGCGTTTATGCTGTTTAACCAGCTCCCACAGTGGGGTAAGGTCAAGTTCCTATAATGAATCCTTTAGGACGTAAAATCTCCTAGTGGCTCTGCTCGTCTGACGGAAGCCTGACGGAAACAGTCCCTGAGCTGCCTGCTCTGAAACGTCCTGGGCACAGGCATGACACAGACCGATGGCAGGAGCGGCCTTGCTCCCCCTGCTGTGGGGACTCCCAGGGTCATCCCAGGCGTCGTCAGGGGGTCGACGTCAGCCAGGCTCCCACATGCATTTTGAAAGTAGCTTTCACCCTATCAAAGCCTAGAGTAGAGTCATCCCCTTGGGACACAGATCATGTGGGCTAAGGCCATCCTCTCCACAGCTCCCTCTCTGGCTTCTTCTGACAATACCCTCACCATGTGTATCTATCTCACTAGTGACAGGTGCACTCACAGGCTGCCGGGGCCTCCGTGTTGCCTGGCCAGCCTCCCTGCCCCATCCCAACAACTGCTCTGGGCCCAGCACAGTCATCCTGCTCGCCTGGCCAGATACTGGTGTAGAGAGGGGCATGGGGCCCCGTGCCAGACCATGAGAGCAGTTGTTGTGATTGTCTGTGCTATCTGCCCAGTATTTCCAGTTCTCCCCTTTTGGGGCAGTGAAATTTTTATTTCCTGGTCTCCTTGTGGTCAGGTGAGGCCATAAAACTAACCCAAGTCAATGAGTCATAAGCAGAAGCCATGTGTGTCATTCTAAGCCACAGTGTTCAACTGTGAGTACAAGACCCTCCAGACCTTCCTCCCTTGGACACAATCACCTACAGCGTTTGAGACGGCAGCCGATGTCTCAGCCTGGGTTCCTGAGAGGGTTTGGAAACAGAGCCCCTTACTGACCTGCTATGGCCTGTAGCATCAGTGAAAAATAAACCTTTGATGTTTAAAGTCACAGAAATGTTGAGATTTTCTTGTTACAGCTGTGTAACCTCATTTATCCTGTTACAAAGTTTTACTGGTGGTAAGGGAGCAGTTTGTTCGTAGGAATAAAGCATAGAAAGACAGCCAGTCAATCCCTTTTCCTCCTCTAGATGGTGCTGGACAGGGGAGGGAAGCC
This sequence comes from Martes martes, assembly GCF_963455335.1. Lineage (NCBI taxonomy): Eukaryota > Metazoa > Chordata > Mammalia > Carnivora > Mustelidae > Martes > Martes martes. Next base: position 37,787,125 of record NC_137905.1, read on the forward strand.
TGGAAATCAGCTGCCACCTTGAGACCAGGCCAGTCTGAGGGAAAGCTCACACCCTGGGGACCCCGGGCAGAGGAACGGAGAGAACCAGGATCCTGGACGATAGGCCCAAACTCCTGAGTCAACAACCCTGCAGACTCTTCTACCTCTTGGCTTGCTGGGATGTGAAATAAAACTCCTTCTTGTCTACGCTGATGTAGGTTCGAGTTTCTGCTACTTGTAGCTGAAAACATTTTAACCGATCAATGTAATAGACACATTTCTTCCTCAGGCAACTCCTGGAGGGTTTTAAACCAACTTTGCCCATGAGGAACCTACACCCCAGAGACACAGATACACATTCTGTCCTCCCAGTCAGAAAGTGAAGCAGGATTGAATTATGTATGGTTCACCCTTGGTCAACATGGGTTTGAACTGCACAGGTCTACTTACATGTGGTTTTTTTCCCCATAAATATGGAATGGTACTGTAGATGTATTTTCTCTTCCCTACATCTTCATAATAACATTTTCTCTTCCCCCGCTTCCTTTATTATGGGGATATGGTATACTATACATATAACATACAAAATATGTGCTACTCAACTCTTTATGTTATGTAAGACTTCCGGTCAGCAGGAGGCTATTAGTAGTTAAGTCTGGAGGAATCAAAACTATACACAAATTTTCAGCTGCACAGGTAGCCGGCGCCCCTAGTCCCCACATTGCTCAAGGGTCAACTGCATTTGCCAGTTGAAGTGCAAAAACCGAACTCAAAATTGGCTTATGAAGAAATGGTGGTGGGGGGGGTGGATAATGGTTCCTGCAACTGGAAAGGGTGGGGCGATTGTAACTTCAGACAGGGCTGGTTTCAGGGACCCAAAGGTGTTGTCAGGAATCTGCCTTTCTCCTCCTCAGTTATATTTTCTTCCACGTCTGCTTACTCTCACTCAGCATCCCACCAACGGATGGTGGGAAGTATCTGGTTCCCGTGTGAGCAGCCTGAACTTCCCAGTGCAAGGATATGTCATTCCCACTCGCAAGCCAAGGGCGTGTGTTGGCTTCTCGTTGGCCTAGACTGGATCATGTGTATGTCCCCAAACCACCGTTAATTGAAGTGCCAGAAGAGAGTGGCCTTCAGGAATGGCTTGATCCAGAGGGTGAACCATCTTCAGGACCGCTTCTCTCTTGCTGTATCTTTGCTCTATGCTGCTAGAGAATGTGGTGCTCTGGTCGGCCAGACTCATGTCTATCTCTGGGCTGACACTTGGGTCTGTCTTCCCTGAATCAAAGGACCAGAGAGAGAGAAAGGTGTAGTTCCCCAAAGATAATAGGAATTTCTGCCAGGAAAGAGAAAGGTTCCCAGGCTGGCAAAAGTAGTAGATAAAGATGTGTAAGCATAGGCAGGCCTGGGGTGCCTGGTTTCAACAAGGAGGCTAGGCTTGGGGATGACAATATGACTGTTGTGTCGAGTCCTTGCCAATCCCGCAGCCAGGGCGGGGGTGGGGGACAGTTACAACCAGGAGGAGGATCAGTGGGGACAGGGATTTGGACCCCAGAAGACTGGCTCGGAGTCCCTGCTTTCTCAACCAACCCCACAAATCCTGCAGGGTATTGTAGGCCACCTGTGGCTTCCCAGACAAGGAAAGCAAGCAGTCACTTCGGTGACCCTCCAGCGGCCTGCCTTTGCTGATGGTCACTCTGTGGGGTCTCCCTGTCTTGGGTCCCTGGGGTGCCCCCTGTGATCAGCAGGCAGGCCTTCCCTTCTGAGACCCCAGATTCTTTTTTTTTTTTTTGTTCAAAAGCTGATTTTTTATTTTCATCATATTGTCCTCTAACAGAAAATGTCCAACTGTACCTCATTATTTTTTTTGCCCAAAATAAATATTCACAGAATGACTATTAGATCAATTTAAAATTCTGCCATATTAATTACAAAGCTTGAATTTGTGAGAAAAAATATTATTTTTTTTTTTAATTTTTGATTTGATTTTTTTTTCTTTTTTTTTTTCTTTTTTTTTTTTTAATTTTTTATTTATTTTCAGCGTAACAGTATTCATTGTTTTTTCACCACACCCAGTGCTCCATGCAATCTGTGCCCTCCCTAATACCCACCACCTGGTTCCCCCACCCTCCCACCCCGCCCCTTCAAAACCCTCAGGTTGTTTTTCAGAGTCCATAGTCTCTCATGGTTCACCTCCCCTTCCAATTTCCCTCAACTCCCTTCTCCTCTCCATCTACCCTTGTCCTCTATATTATTTGTCATGCTCCACCAATAAGTGAAACCATATGATACTTGACTTTCTCTGCTTGACTTATTTCACTCAACATAATCTCTTCCAGTCCTGTCCATGTTGCTACAAAAGTTGGGTATTCGTCCTTTCTGATGGAGGCATAATACTCCATAGTGTATATGGACCACATCTTCCTTATCCATTCATCCGTTGAAGGGCATCTTGGTTCTTTCCACAGTTTGGCGACCGTGGCCATTGCTGCTATAAACATTGGGGTACAGATGGCCCTTCTTTTCACTACATCTGTATCTTTGGGGTAAATACCCAGCAGTGCAATTGCAGGGTCATAGGGAAGATCTATTTTTAATTTCCTGAGGAATCTCCACACTGTTCTCCAAAGTGGCTGCACCAGTTTGCATTCCCACCAACAGTGTAAGAGGGTTCCCCTTTCTCCACATCCTCTCCAACACACGTTGTTTCCTGTCTTGCTAATTTTGGCCATTCTAACTGGTGTAAGGTGGTATCGCAATGTGGTTTTGATTTGAATCTCCCTGATGGCTAGTGATGATGAACATTTTTTCATGTGTCTGATAGCCATTTGTATGTCTTCCTTGGAGAAGTGTCTGTTCATATCTTCTGCCCATTTTTTGATATGATTATCTGTTTTGTGTGTGTTGAGTTTGAGGAGTTCTTTATAGATCCTGGATATCAACCTTTTATCTGTACTGTCATTTGCGAATATCTTCTCCCATTCCGTGGGTTGCCTCTTTGTTTTGATGACTGTTTCTTTTGCTGTGCAGAAGCTTTTTATCTTGATGAAGTCCCAGAAGTTCATCTTTGCCTTTATTTCCTTCGCCTTTGGAGACATATCTTGAAAGAAGTTGCTATGGCTGATATCAAAGAGGTTACTCCCTATGTTCTCCTCGAGGATTCTGATGGATTCCTGTCTCACGTTGAGGTCTTTTATCCATTTCGAGTTTATCTTTGTGTACGGTGTAAGAGAATGGTCAAGTTTCATTCTTCTACATATAGCTGTCCAGTTTTCCCAGCACCATTTATTGAAAAGACTGTCTTTTTTCCACTGGATATTTTTTCCTGTTTTGTCAAAGATTATTTGACCATAGAGTTGAGGGTCCATATCTGGGCTCTCTACTCTGTTCCACTGGTCCATGTGTCTGTTTTTATGCCAGTACCATGCTGTCTTGGTGATCACAGCTTTGTAGTAAAGCTTGAAATCAGGTAACGTGATGCCACCAATTTTATTTTTGTTTTTCAACATTTCCTTAGCAATTCGGGGTCTCTTCTGATTCCATACAAATTTTAGTATTATTTGCTCCAGCTCTTTGAAAAATACTGGTGGAATTTTGATTGGAATGGCATTAAAAGTATAGATTGCTCTGGGCAGTATAGACATTTTAACGATGTTTATTCTTCCCATCCAAGAGCATGGAATGGTCTTCCATCTTTTTGTGTCTTCTTCAATTTCTTTTAGGAGTGTTCTGTAGTTCCTCGAGTACAGATCTTTAACCTCTTTGGTTAGGTTTATTCCGAGGTATCTTATGGTTTTTGGTGCTATAGTAAATGGAATCGATTCTCTAATTTGCCTTTCTGTATTTTCATTGTTAGTGTATAAGAAAGCCACTGATTTCTGGACATTGACTTTGTATCCTGCTACATTACTGAATTGCTGTATGAGTTCTAGTAGTTTGGAGGTGGAGTCTTTCGGGTTTTCCATATAAAGAATCATGTCATCTGCGAAGAGAGAGAGTTTGACTTCTTCCTTGCCAATTTGGATACCTTTTATTTCTCTTTGTTGTCTGATTGCTGTTGCTAGGACTTCTAATACTATGTTGAACAAGAGTGGTGAGAGTGGGCATCCTTGTCGTGTTCCTGATTCTTGCAGACTTTCTTCTCAGGCATGTTTTTCTGCAGATGCTAATGAATGAACCTGACGTTTCCCAGAAAGGCTCCCTCTTTCTGAAGTGGCTTAAGATCTCCGCTCCTGATTGCAATCTTCCCAGAGCTGATTTTGGCCACTTGGCTCTTATTTCTGAAGTGTTGATGGACGTGGGAGGAGAGGAGAGTGAGAAGGGGCACATTCAGGGCTCCACGCTCCTATAGAAGCTGTGATTCCAGGGGTTCGGCTCTCAGAATTGCAATAGGCAAAAGAACTCTGTTTTCTTTTCAGTTCTAAGCACAATTGATCCCTGGTTTGAACCCGATATGAGGCACACTCATTCTGCATAAATCCGGACTTGTTATGTGAAGATCAGCCCCTGTTTCTTGGAAATTTTGGTTTATCATAGGGACAAAATTCTTCTAGAAGTCTCATCCCTAATTTTTGAAATGAAAGTCTGTGGGAAAATGTGAATTGAGTTGGAGAGGTTTCTGTATACGTAATTTTTAAGAAGTCACCTGCACATGCTCACAGGTGTACGAACACTTAGGAAACACTTGCCAGGCATATTTTGAGTGTTGTGCACATATTAACTCCTTTCATCCTTGCAACAACCTGGTAAGGTCAATGCTATCGTTATTCCCAGTTAACAGATAAGAAAATTGAGGCCCAGAGAGGTTGTCACTTGCCCAAGTGGTGCTGAGATTTGAACCCCTGCAGCTTGGCCCCAGAGTATGTGGCACAGGGACATTTGGGCCTCAGCAAACACACACTGACACCCACCCACACCCATGCACACCTGCCCCAGCACTCCTACAGGCATGAGTGCACACAGCCCTGTTTGCTGGCTCTCCCTGAGGCTGTGCACCCTGGTGCGTCCTGGTACAAAGAAGTAAGAGAATACCTTCCTTCTCACAGCCTCTCCGGGGAAGCTGGGACTCTCGTCTCCTTGTTTAAAACCAAAACTCCTCTGAAACGGTCTTCCTCATCCCTTGAGAGTGGGAGGGAACCCCAGCTTCTCTGTACCCTCTGTCCATCCGGATCCCCCTATGACCTTGGAACGCAAGTGGGATCTGTCCCTCCTGTCCCGGGGAGGGACCCGAGGCTAGAACCATCTGGAGAGTGGTGGGCAGGTCCTCCTGGGGTGCGGATCACGCCTCTGGAGGGCCCAAAGCAGGGGCTGGGCCACACTACTGGCTTCTCCAACAGCCCGAGACAGGCAGATTAAGGCCCAATTAGCTGGTGGCATTTTGGAGGGTCTGGCACAGCCCAGAGCAATAATACCAACACCCTGAGGTCAGGGGCTGAGGGATGGTATCACTTAGTCACCCCAGGTGTCCGCCCACGGGCCTGCCTGCCGTGCCCTTCGCTCTCTAAGACCCCGGAGGCCCAGCCCCCCAGGATGGCTTTCCATTTAATGGTTTAAAGTCAAGCCCGAGTGAGAGCCAAGGCAGCCAACTCAGCAGCCAGAGCTGTAAATCTCAGCTTCCTCTCCCAACTCCCGGGCTTCTCCCTCATCCTTTGTGTGGCTGGCAGCTTTATGGGAAGACAAAAAATAAAAAAATAATAAAAAACAGAAAAATAAATTACTCAGGAATTTGTTTTTAATTAAGCAATAAGGCTCGATGGGGCCTGGCTGCTGCCTCATAAAGCCGCTCCCGGGGTGTGGGGAGGCATTTGGTCCAGATGAGTGCCTCAAATCAGCCCAGAATGTGATTAGATGATTACTCCCCGGAGTTCCCACAAGATGATCTTCCCCAGAGTTGTCTTATTGCGATTATAAAAAGTCTGCAGGCAGGAGGGGAGCTTGACTGCTTTGAGAAGATGTAAACGCTGTCAGGGCAGCCACGGGGCCTGAGCGCCCCACCCCCGCCGCACCTTCCCCCCGCAGAACCCATGGGTGGTGGCCTGCCAGGCTGGGTGGGTGCTGGCACCTTTTCAAATAAGTGGGTCCCATACACGGGGAATAGGACGTCTCAACAGAGAAGCAAGGGGGACGGATGCAAGGAAATCTGACTTGGAGACATTTTCTCCTCTCCTGCGAGGAGCGACAAGCCATCAGCCTCACTCCCTGGCCAGCTCAGTACATCTCACTGGTGCCCCAGGGACGAAAAGTATTCCACCTCCCTCAATCTCCCCCCCTTCACCTCTCTCTCTGTCATATGCATGCTTCCCAGGGGAAGGAGTCTCACTTTCTGAGTCGTACAATGACCTCCCGTTGGACATGCTGGATCCGGACAGTAGACAAAGGAAAAGAGAAAACTGAAGACACCTGAGAGGTGAGGTGGGTCCCAGGATAAAGAGCTGAGATGGGAAAAGATGAGGAAGAAAAGGAACAGCAGCGTCTGGCTGAGTGTCAGGGAGAATCTGGAGGGCCAGGAGACGGGAGTGGGGGAGAAAGGGAGTCTTGGGGAGTTGTCACTGTATTAGGAGGCACAAGCAGTGGTGATGGAGAGGAGGAGTGTTGAACCTTTGCTGGACCATGAGATCGTGTTTTCTCCTGTAACATTTCCTCCAGCATCTGAGCCTCTGGATGTTCTCTGAAGTACTTTGTGACTGTGGTTCCATGTTTCTGTGACTGCCACATGCACACACACACAGAGCCACGTGGGACCCCACGTACCTTTGAGCTACACTAACAAGATGAAGGCAAAATTGGAAGACGTAGAGACTGAGGGTCAGACAGGAATCCCTAGGACACGGGTTAGGATCGGCTTCCATACAAGTCATATACGAGTGGGAAATCGGAAGCAGCCGGGAAGAAGCAGAGGCTGAGCCAGGGAGGGTAAGGGCTCCTTCGTACATGTAAACAGCCCGGAGCAGGAGCTCTGGGTCGGACAGCCCTGGAAGAGAGCGCCCATTCTGCCACTCTCTAGAGGATGGCTTCGCAAAGTCCTGTAAACTCTCTGAGCCTCCCTTTTCCCAGTGCAAAATGAGATGAAATACGGGGCTGATCATGGGACTGTCCTCGTTGGGATGTTGCCAGGCTCAACTGAACTATCGACTGGAGCACTTGGCACATGGCCTAGAGCACAGAAAGGCCCAGCGGGTGCTCAGTGGTGTTACTATTGTTAATGTAGAGCTGCCCGAGCCTTAAGATGATTCTGCTCAAACACATTTTTAAGGGGCCCCAACTCAGACCTGCAAGTCAGAGGTCACGCTTGTGGGACCTGGAAGGCCATAAGGTCTGTTTGGGACTCCCCTGAGGATGATGGACTAGGAAGAGCCTCAGTGCTGTGCCCCGTGGTACCGAGGTAGAGAATGGGGATGAAGAAGGTGGTTTTTAGATGAGAAATTCACTATCTTTTCATGCTAGAAAAAAATGTAAGTTAAAACAACAGAAAAGATTGTTTGGGTGATATTTGTGTGCCTAAAAGTTGTTTAGCAAACACTAAGAATGTGAAGGGTAGAGTATAATGTTATTAGCTTTAAAAAATAGAATTCAAGGTAAAATCCTTTTTAAAAAACTGTCTCATTTTGATAAAATGAACAATTCATTAAAAAAAATAGACCAGATAACAGTTGAAGAACATCATTTAGGTTAATGATATGACAGGTGCTTCAAAAGAGAATGATCTGAATTTCAATGGGTTAAGAAAATTAATAAAATAGGGACACCTGGGTGGCTCAGTCGGTTGGGTATCTATCTTTGGCTCAGGTCATGGTCTCTGGGGTTGTGGGATCGAGCTCCACGCCTCCCCCGCTCCTCCCCGCCTATGTTCTCTCTATCTAACTCTCTCTCTCAGATAAATAAAATCTTTTTTTAAAAAAAGAAAATTGACAAAATAATTAAATGTGTTTGCAAAACTTGACTCTTATGACGAAGAAACAAGAGTCACACATTAAGTGAAGGATATCACATTAAGCAATCACACATTGTGTCCAAAAATGTACGCCTTCACCAAAGCAACATGACTCAAGCTTTGATCACTCAAGAACGTTCGGCAGTTGCAAGCGTGACCTATGTTTTGTTAAATGGAAGATAAACACTTTGAGAATTTTATTTCATTTTTGAAGTTCCAGTCACTTTTTCCTTTTGTTATTATCTCTGTGATTGTGAGTTGACCCACGTTAAGGGATTATTCTCTGAGAATTGTTGTCCTCAGATAAGCAGGAAACCCTGTAAGCACCACGAGCTGAGGTGTGGGTGTGAGGTTTCTTTCTCCAGTAGAAGACCTCGGAGGGAAACAGGTCCCATAAACAGCAGACACACACCAGTGCTTTCAAAGAAGGTTTGAACTCTAGACAGTCAAGAGTGAGAAGGGATTCCTCTTAGGGAAAACAGCTTCTGCATTTATGGAGTGTGGTTGAATGGGAGGCAGTTGGCCTCAGAACATTTCTATTGTGTTCTCTGACTCTAGCTGTGTTTCTAAGGGGAAACTCAATTGTTTCTAAGGGGAAACAATTACTGTGGGTGTGCACATGGGGACTGAGCCCCAGGCCCTTGTCCTCAGGGCCTAAGTCTCCTCAGGGCCTCAGAACATTTCTATTGTGTTCTCTGACTCTAGCTGTGCTTCTAAGGGGAAACTCAATTGTTTCTAAGGGGAAACAATTACTGTGGGTGTGCACATGGGGACTGAGACCCAGGCCCTTGTCCTCTGGGCCTAAGAGAAAGACTCAGGACCAGGGACCACCAGGGATGCTGTGGGTGGAAAAGGAGAGTGTGACTAACAACAAAGAACCACTCCAAAATCCAGTATTGGGCTTTTGGGCTTCCAAGCCTCTGAGGGCTCAGGAAGGAGCAGCTTGAGGGGCTATAGGTATCTGTGGAAACCATAGCTCTCCCTGACGGCCCAACCCTGGAGATGCAAGGTGGGTGCAGGGCGAGGAGACCAGCATGGTGGAGGCAGCTGAGCCTTCCTGCCCCTGTCCCCCCACTCCCCTTCCCCCGAGGGCTTCACTGTCTCCTGCAGCCCCTCTCTGCAGGCAATGGAAATAAGGAAGGGCCCTGGTCAGCCCCTGCACTCTGACCCGAGAAAGGACACAGGCCGATGCTCCAACATGGAGGTGAGACCTTCCCAAGAGCTGGGCAGCAGCAGCAGATGGGAAATAAGCATAGACATAAGCATGGGGACAGCTGCCATCGTGGCTGCAGCTGGAGATGAGCCAGGCATGGCAACAGGACAATCTGCTTTAGTTGATGGTTCTGTTGTGTTCATTTTGGATGGAGGTCCTCAACAGCAGCACTGTTGACATTGGGGCTGTACAATTTGTTGTTATGGGGCCGTCCTGTGAATTGTAGGATGTTTAGCAGCATCCCTGCCCTCTACCCAATGAAGACAGGAATACCCCAACTTGTGATCACCAAAAATGTCTCCAGACATTGGGCAATGTCCCTGGGGACAGAAATTGTCCCCAGTCAAGATCCATTGATTCTAAGGATGAATTTCATGAAGACCATCTCCAGGCTGTTCTCCAAGAGACCCAGGAGAATGACCTGCCCACAAAAGCATCAAGGGTTGGTTTATGCAATGTCAAAGTCTATAATAATTTGAAGGGGGTTGTATTGTGGGTAGTGGATAGAAAAAGAATCTCCATCCTCTGCAAATTCCCTTTCTAGACTAACAACTTAAAAAGGGTACCCCCTCTGGGCTGGTGCAGCCTATAGGACACAGCTTGTAAAGTGCACTGAAGGTTGGATTTGGCTCTCTCTCATCTCTGCTGAGTATCTTCGTGCAGTGAACAACCTATTCAACTGTATGCTATGACCTTGAAAGGAAAACTGCCTTCTGGGCTCAGAACTGGGAAATATTCCAAACCAAAGGCAAATAAATACATTCCAGGTTTTAGTTAGATGCAGCACTACCCATTGGGAAAGTCTGTTCTATGCTTTAAAGGATGAATTCAGGACAAAATGTAAAACTAGCAAGAAGGTTTGAACTCTAGATAGTCAAACACCCTCTGGCCAGGTGAAACCCTATGTGTAATCGTCCCCGACTGCAGCCAGAGCCCCATGTGACCAGTGCTCCTGTCACGAAGGGTGGGGAGAAGGGGAAAAGGAGTTGAGGGCAGTTTAGCACAAGAGAATGAAAACCAGAAGGGACCCACGTTCTTAAACAAGACATAGATATTCCAAAATCACTCCTGGTCACAATGCAGGACAGAAGCACAACGCTTCTGGTTCACTAGTCCACACGCTCTGAGGGGGGGCTGATCTCTTCTTCGAAAAAACTGCAAATTCAGGCTTTAACCTCAGGCACAGTCCCCTGGGATTGAGGGACTCAGAACATGAAGGTCTGGCTGAGACTGATGGCAAGGCTTTAACAAGCCTCCATGGTGCATACAAACCAGCCAAAAGAGAGCCAAGTGACTGGCTGGGGGAGGACAGGAGATGAGGGAGGGACTGCAAGGTAAGCCTCTGGGTGCTGTACTGTTTGGTTTTTTAAACCTTGCAATTTAAATTGATGAGGCATTTGGGGGATTTTTTTTGTTGCTTTTTTTTTTTTTTGGTCTGTTTGTTTTACAGTAAGTATTTTAAAGTTTTGTTAACACACACCCACAAATACACACACACACACACACACACACACACATACACACACACTCACACTTTGTAAAGGGCCCTTATGTAATGCAAAGGCCAGTCCTGACACTGGGTGTTTTAAGTGCTCTGTACTTTCTTCTCTTAATACCATAACGTCAGGACAGCCCTGTGAGCTGTTACAATCTGGTGAGGGTGGCTTCAGTGATGGGTTAATGTCTCTCCCTTTGGTGGACATTTGGATCCCCTATAGTTCCTGCAGGGACCTGGCCAGAGGCTCTAAGCAAAGCCCTTGGATACCAAATCAATGCCTGCTGTGGATGGCAAAGCAGCTGGGATGGTGAGGTTCCCACCATCAACAGGTGGAAAAGGGCAAGTAGGTCCCGGGTGCAGCTCAGTGCTGACTTTGGTGGGAAATAGGAGCAGTTTTGCCTCTGGGATCTAGAATTCTTTTTTTCATTATCATCAAAGGAAATCAAAGTACAGGGCAGCTCTAGGTGGGAAGACATTCCAAGGTTTGGTCAGACCCAGAAGCAGCCATCCGTTTCTGAGTCCCTGTGGAATGTGTGGCTGCAGAAAATTAAAGCGATATGACATGATTATTCTGTCTTCCATCTCTAGCTGTGCTCCCCAGCCAGGAAAAATCAATGCAAAGCCAGGTGGTCCGACTTGCCTCCATAAGTCCCTGGAGACCGTGGGGGCGTGGAGGCCACTAATAATTTCTGCATCTCTTCCCTGAGCCACTCAGGGCCTCAGTCTTTGATTGGAAGGTATCACTGTCCCAGCAGGATCCTTCTCTCCCTTTCTTCCCCCTTACAGCTTTGGGGGTTGGGGAGAGGGGTCAGGGCGGTGTTAAGAACTAGGCTCATTTCTTTTTTTTTTTTTTTTAATTAAATTTTTTATTTATTTTCAGCGTAACAGTATTCATTGTTTTTTCACCACACCCAGTGCTCCATGCAATCTGTGCCCTCCCTAATACCCACCACCTGGTTCCCCCACCCTCCCACCCCGCCCCTTCAAAACCCTCAGGTTGTTTTTCAGAGTCCATAGTCTCTCATGGTTCACTTCCCCTTCCAATTTCCCTCAACTCCCTTCTCCTCTCCATCTACCCTTGTCCTCTATATTATTTGTTATGCTCCACCAATAAGTGAAACCATATGATACTTGACTTTCTCTGTTTGACTTATTTCACTCAGCATTTCTGAATCTTGTTTCTCATAACTCCGGTTCCCCCTTTAGGAGGATTTTGGTGTGCTATTTTGCCCGGGCCTTCGTAAGGCTGTTTCTATGCCTGGGCTGGTTTTTGTCTTGTTTTGTTTTGTTGTTTCTTCCTAGTTCTATTTTATTTCACTGGGTGTGCAAGGTTTTGCTTGTTGTCGTTGTAGTATGTCTTTGATTTTACTGATTGATTTTGATTTATTCTGCCTTCTGCTTGTCAGGGTTTGGAGGAGGGAGACTTTGAGGCTCTACTTGGGAAATTCCCTCTGGGGGCTTCAGGAAGTTCCTACCCTGGCCTCCCAGTCAGGAAATAGCTGAAGAATTCCCCCTGAATGTAAGAAGCTCCTGAAAACAGAAAACTGAGCTGGAGTTTTTTTCATCCTCTCTAACAATAGGCAACTTGGAAGTTTTCCAGCATGATTTTCTTTAATACCTAGATGGCTGCCAAACCCCAACTCCCAGACTTTGCCTTTTTTTAAAAAAATGTAATACATTAAACTTTTGAAACACGCGCACACACAAATTCCAGTGTAATTGGCAACGATATGAAGAACAAATGTGGGAAATGTTCTATGTGCTAGGAGAATCGAAATTACACATTACACAATTATGTATTTTACCAATACTTGTTTTTATTTTTTAAATTACGCTAAATGTCATTCTGCTAGTTTACAGTGTCATGTGTTCTGATAAAGGTAGACATTGTAACCACTACCACAATCAGAATCTGAAAGCACTTCCAAAACTCCCAAAGTTACCCTCATATTGGTCCTTTGCAGTCAGTCCACACCTAACCAGAAACAACGCTGGTCTGGTCCTCGTCTTATAGTTTTGCTTTTCAGGATGTCCTATCAATGGAAACATGCAGGATAGAACTTCTGAGTCTTGGATTCTCCTTCTAGCACAACCCCCTCATGATGCAGCCCTGTTGCTGGGTCCGTAAAAGTTTGTGTTTTGGAGGACTGAGCTCCTTTTCATTTCCCTGTATGAATATACCATAATTTGTTCATCCACTCACCATCTGAAGGCCATTTGGGCCATTTCCAATTTTTGGTTTTTATGAATAAAGCTGTTATATGCTTTTGTTAATGGGTTTGGTGTGAACGAAAGTCTTTATTTCTCCTGAGTAAGCATGAGTGAGATGGCTGAGCCAGATGGTGAGAGTATGTTTAAATTCTCCAGATATTGTCAAATGGTTGTACCATTTTGCAATCCTAGTAGCAAAGTATGAAAGTGTCAGCTGATCCACATCCTCATCGGTACCTGGTATTGTCATTGTTTGTTTTGGGTGGTTTTTTTTTAAGATTTTATTTATTTAGTTAGTTAGCTAGTTATTATTTTTTAAGATTTTATTTATTTGTTTGGCCGAAAGAGAGAGAGCACATGAGCAGGGGCAACAGCAGAGGGAGAGGGAGAAGCAGGCTGTCCACCGAGCAGGGAGCCCGATGCAGGGCTCAATTCCAGGGCTCTGGGATCATGACCTGAACTGAAGCCAGATGCCCAACTGACGGAGCCTCCGAGGCCGCCCCTTGCTTTGATTTTTATAGCCATTCAACTAGGTGTGTAGTGACATCTTGTTATGGTTTTAATTTGCATTTCCCTAATGTCTAAAGATGTTGAAAATTTCTTACATGCTTATTTGCCATCTTTATATCTTCTTTGATAAAGCATCTATGGAAATATTTTGACCATTTTTATATTGGACAGTTTGTTCCCTCTTTGTTCAGTTTTGGGAGTTCTTTATATATTCTGAATATATATCCCTTTATCAGCTATGTGATTTGCAAATACACACTCCTAGCCTGAGGCTTTTCTTTTGAATTGAAAAGTATATCTCACAGAACAAAAGTTGAATTTTGACAAAGTCCAATTCTTCATTTTTTGTCTTTCTGGATCATGTTTTTTATATCTACCTGAGGACTCTTTGCTTAGCCCAAGCTCAAAGATTTTCCCAATTTTTTCTTCTAAAAGATTTACAGTTCGATGCCTTACATTTAGATCACTAATCCATCATTAGTAAGTTTTTGTATAAGATATGAGATAGAGCTAGAAGTTGATTTTTTTTGCATTTGGACATCTAGTTATTTCCAGCACCATTTGTTAAAACACTGTCCCTCCTCATCCTCTTTGTGGAGCCTAAGCACAGAAGTTTGATGAGCCATTTTTTTGGAGAAATGCCCCTGGAGTTTGTCTCAAGAAATAGGAATAGAATGCATCATGAGAGAGGTGATGATTTTTCTGTTTCAAGAAAACTCCCAATAGCCAAAGCAATCTTGGGAAGGAAGACAAAGTTGGGGCATCAAACTCCCTGATTTCAAACTATATTACAAAACCATAGTCATCAAAAGAGTATGGTACTGGCATAAAAACAAACACATAGATCGGTGGAACAGAATCATGAGTGCAAATATAAACTAACACATAATTCATCACTTATTTTACGACAAACGAGCCAAGAACATTCAATGCGGGAAAGACAGTCTATTTAATAAATGGTGTTGGAAAACTTGGCAGACACATGCAAAAGAATGAAACTAGACCACTGTGTTATACTATAAACAAAAATTAACTCGAAATGGATTAAGGACTTGATCGTAAGACCTGAAACCATGAAAGTCCTAGAAGGAAACACAGGTGCTAAGTTCCTTGAGATCAGTCTTGGTGATGATTTCTTGTATCTGACACCAAAACCAAAGTAAACAAAAATAAAAATAAAGAGGTGGGACTTAGTGTGTTGATCACAATATATACAAATATTGAATCATTTTGTTGTACACCTGGAAATGACAATATTATATGTCAATGATATCTCAATTAAAAAATAAAATTAAAAACTAATTTTTTAAAAATTCTAATTAAAAAAAGAAAAAGAAATTTTCCCTGAGTTGTGAAGAGAGAGTAAATTAAAGCTTTTCCATTACCTCAGGTGTAAAGGAGGAGAGAGATGAGGGTTTGAAAAACAGGAAAGAAAGGGAGAGCAGAGCAGAGACAGAGAGCCTGGAGATGTTAAAGAGTCTGGAGGTTGGGGTCTTGGGTGGTGGGAGGACCACTGGTACATCTGTGTCTAGTTGGGGTCTTCCAATAAGCACACACCAAGACAGGAGCAGACATGCAGCCCATGAATAGGAAGGAAGACCCATGAAGGATAAAGAGGTTTCCAGGAAAGTTGGGGAGAGCCTGCAGACTACTCTGCTGGTGGGACACCCAGAAAGAAAGAGAGAAAGAAGAACTGGGTAGAAAAAGTCTCCAACTTCAGAACAGTGTCAGGGAAGCTTCGCCAGGCCAATGGGGGAATCCCCAAGCCAACGTAGCCTGACATGAACTAAGCATGTCCCCTCTAAAATTCATATGTTGAGACCTAATCCCAATGTGATAAGATTTGGTCCTCTCAGAGGTACACAGGTCATGAGGGTGGAGCCCTCATGAATGGGATTAGTGCCCCCATGAGAAGAGGCCAGAGAGCTAACTAGCCCTCTCCCCCACGTAAGGGTACAAGGAAGAGATGACAGTCTACAACCCAGACGAGGGCTCTGCCAGAACCCAACCATGATGGCACCCTGATCTCAGACTTCCAGCCTCCAGGAGGGTCAGAAATAATTTTTTACTTCTTAGGCTCCCCTGTCTATAACTTGTGACAGCAGCCCAAACTAATACATTGCCCAAGGTCCCACATCTCACAGGAACGGACCAGTATTGGCACCCTGCATGCTCAGACATTGGCTGGGAGCAGCCTGGATGAAGTAGGGTCTTGGCATGGAAGAGCAGCTTCTGAACCATCCATCCACCATGATCCCTGCAGCAGGAGGAACAGGGCATTAACATTCAGCACCCAGTTCCAAGGTATGGGTTCCCCACCCCACCCCCCCCCACACAAGCAATTCTCAAACACTACCTGGGTGTCCCACAATTCTGCTCAATTCAGGCACCATCTACCTGGAGATGGCATCAGATCCTACAGGTTAAGGACTCAGTCCCAGATTGACCCTGTCTGACCTCAAACAACAGTCACAAATTCAGGCTGTAAACTTGTGCTGGCTGATTGGTTATAGATCAGATGTTTCAATGAGCCCCTCCTTGGCTTTGATTAATCTACTATTATGAATAACATTCCTGCACATTGACTTTGGGGGACTCATGGCCTCTCTCCTCTCAGATACACACTTGGGAGTAAAATTTCTGGGCCATAGGATAGCATATGTTGAGCTCAGTAGACTCTCCCAAATGGTTTTCCAAAGGACTTGTATCCATTTATACTCCTTCCAGCAACCTATGAGAATCCACTTGCTTTATATCTTTGCCAACACTTGACATCGTCAACATTAACAATTCTAGCAATTCTGGTGGGTGTCAAGTTCAGATTTTAAAATCCAGGGAACCAGCCAAACAGAAAGGGTCTGTGGGCCTGCAGGCAGCTGGTATGAAACTTCTGCTTGTGTGCTGCACACACACACATGTGCACACACAGACACACACACACACCTGGAAGTCAGCCTCCTCTTCCCTCTCTCTGAGCACTTACAGGGAGTCCTACTTAGGCAGGGTTCCTTGCTCTGCGCTGGTTCCTACCTCTGCACCCCACAACTATCCAGTGCTGATCGCCCTGAAGTACCACACACACAGTCCATGTGATATAGATGGTTAGGATTATGACCAACATGATCACCACCACTGTCTGGACATGCACAGATGCACAAGGTACAACATCTAGAAGAAATAAAAGGATGTAGAACAAACTGATGCACAACAAGCTATCTTAAAATTTGGAGACTTGAGACAATTAACATTTGGCATGTCACATGGTTTCTGTGGGTGAGGAGTTGGGGAGGGGCTTAGCTGGACGGTTCTGCCTCAAGGTCGCTCAGAAGGTTGCCAGTCAGATGTCAGTCTGGGCTGCAGTCTCCTCAGAGCTTCCCGGGGCCCAGACGATCCCTCATGGGGCCGGCCAGCTCCTGCGGAGGTTTCTCACTAGGCGGCCATCTCCCCAGGGCTGCTCGACCAGGCTCAGGTCCAAGGAGCTGCCTTCCCCTGAAGCAAGTGATCCAAGACAGCAAGGCCGAGTGTGGACTGTCACAGGTGGTCATCTCCACAATCTCTGCTGGTTACACAGGGTCGTTTGTGCAGCATGGGAAGGAATCAGCAAGGGTATAAGATGTGAGTCCCTCTACCACAGGTCCACACCACCCTTTTGCCCCCCCAGAGGCAACCGCTGGGACCAGCTTCTCACCAACTGTGCTGGCAATAACTTTCACACATACTCATGCAGGAAGTCACACGTATACACACACTTTGCACCTTACCTTTCCGCTCAATAGGTCTTGGAAATCCTTCCACATTGGGTCATAGGGACCTGCCTTCCTCCCTTTCACTGCACTGAGCCCTGCCACATTGTGGAGGTCCATGATTTAACTAGCTCTCTGTCCATGGATATTTAGGCTGTCCCATTATTTCCTGTAGTAAGTGGAGCTGCAGTGAATACATATGAGCATATATCCTTTTGCACAAATACAATTATGTCTAAGAATAAGTTTCTAGGAGGAGACTAGCAGGACAGAAGGGCCCATGCCTTCTCAAGGTGATAGATGTTGCCACACTGGCCACTGTGGAAGTTGGATATAATAATTTGCATCCTTGCCAGCAAAGGTGTGGATTTCATGAAGCTTTGAGGGGTGACGGCCAAAAATGTGGGGGCATCTTGGGCAGCCCAGCAAGTAATTCAAATGGAATATCACCCGCCCTGTCCTTGGAAGCCCTTCTCAGCTGCCCCAGCCCCACTCCTCAGCCAGAAAGCCTCCGCTGGCCCTCTCCCACGCCACACACTGGGCCTTTTTCTCTCTCCAGCTTCCATCCTCCTGGTCCCTAAAATTCCTGTCTTGCCTTAAATGCAGCACATGAAGAGTTCTTTCGCACCCAGGCCACAAGGGCTGACTTTTTGGTGCCAAAATTGTGCTCCAAGATGTGGTATCCAACCCAGACAGTTCTCACCTGAGATGCCCTTTGCTCAGGGTGAGCGGCTCTGGCTCCTCATGGATGAACATATTCTCACAGCAGTGCCCCCTGCTCCACTGCGAGCATCCCAAGGGCAGAGGCCCTGCCCCGTTTATCTCTGCCTCCACTGCTTGGCCGTGCACAGTGTCCAGGAACTGTGGAATGAACGCATGACCCAGATGGAACCTGACAATCCCCCACTGTCAGAGGTCCCTTGGCTTTACCCTCTTCAAGAAAGTAGGCGTGAATAAATCATTCTGAAAATGATCTTTAATGCAACATTTATTTCATCCATCTGAAGTGTTTTTCAAAGGGCAGTGTTTCTCTTCTCGTGTTACTGGTTTTCCCCTTTGGCCTGGTCACAGCCTCATGGGGACACGCGCGATGGGAAACGGGTCTACACTGCCCGCAAACGTGACAAGGAGGTGCAGACTTGGAACGACACGCATGGGCACACACACGCACAGGAAGGAGTAAATATTGACACAGCAGAGGGAGGTGAAGCCATGGCTGTTCCGTGGTTGCACAGAGTGCAGGTTTCCTCTCAGTTTCAAATGTGATACTTCAGCCATCCAAAACCCAACAACACTTTAAAAAAAATCCAGCAGTCCCAAACCTCTCAGGGGTTCCTCCTTTAAAATTAATCCTCCTAACCATTGCATGAAAAATCTTTCCTAATGTCCACGTCTCCGCGGCTTGCGGACTCAGCCTCAGGTGTGTCACTGATAAAGCAAGCAGCGTGCAGAATCACCGGAAGTGAACCAACTTGAAGTCGAGTTCATGACCCGGCCGTGAGAAGTAGGACAACCACTGTTTCTTTTTTTTTTTTTTTTTCTTTACTTGTTTGCCCAACTTTCTGTTTTGAATATTTTCAAAGGAGAAGTGTTGTAAGGAACAATGACGGACATCTGTAAGTCAGGGGGCAGCAAACTCCTGCCTCCAGCCTGTTTTTGCATGACCCATGAGCTAACAATGGCTTTTATATTTTTAAGTGGCTGAGAAAAAAAGTGAAAATGAGAATGAAGTTTCATAACACACGAACCTGATCGGACACTCAGACGTCAGCATCGCTGAGTGAAGCTCGCTCATGGGCGGGCGCCCATCTAGGGCTGCTCTCGGTGCAACAGCGGATCTGCATTGTTCCCAGGGGTCTGGGCACACAGACACCAACTGTTGACTATTTGACCCTTTACAGAAGGTCGGCCAACCCCTGACCTAGCGTCAGCACCTGTTTCTACTTTGCCCCATGTGTTTTCCCTTCCTCTTGCTGCAACGTTTGTGCTGGTCCAGATCCTTCGCCCTAAATACTTTGTGTCTGCCTCACTTTCTCAAGCCCAAGGCGGGGACCGACAGGTCTAGGCTGAGGAGACATAAGATAATATGAAGTATTTAGCTCACAGCACTAGGCACTTAGACAAAACTTAACAAAAAGATCCAATATAAATTTCTGGCATTGTCCACCGAGCTGATTGCCAGAACTCCTAACCTGAAAGTTGTGAGACTTGAAGTTTCCTGAAAGTCTGGTTCCCGTACTCCGGAATTCAGCTTTCCCTCAGAAAGGGTTTCTTACCCCAGGAGGAAAACAAAAAAAAAAAGCCTCGGGGAGAGCTCATTTTTTCCACAGCTTGTGGCTTGGCTAAGTCAACTTCTGCCTTTCCCTGAGTCACGAGTTTTTCCTCTTATTTGGAGGAGCAGGCCCTCCGCCCAGGTCTTCTCCACCCACAGCTGGTCCCTGCTGGGAAGGGGCAGATGGCTAGCAGAGTAGATTCTCTGCTGCCTCCAAGGGATTTCCCAGGGCTCCACCCGGAGGCACAGAATGTCAGGACTGGAACCAGGGACAGAGGAGGAGACTGAGGCCCCAGTGGGTCCTGGACCAGCAGTGAGACAAGGCTAGTTGAGGTCTCCCACCTCCAGACCAACAGTGTGCCTCCTCCCTCCAGTTTCCCAGAACCATGGAGAGGCCTCCCTTTCCTGACACCTACTGCATGCCAGGTGCTGTGATAGATGGCAGGGTGCTGTCTCTAACTGGATAGCCCTGCCTTCAAAGATTTTCTGGTTCCCTTCCATGACCCCAGGCAGGGCCTACCTTCCCCATGAAGCCCCTCTTGCTAGGGAGGTGGGGGACCTGGTCCTGAAGCAGTCATGGAACATGGCCTTGAAGGCTCAGCGCAGTGTCCTCCTCCAGGATCTACCCCCAGCAACAAGCTGTGTGTACACGTGAGGTGGCATTTCCCAGTGTCTCAGTGTCCCAACCGACCTGCCTGGTTCTACATCAGCCTATGAGATGGTTGGGGCTGGTGTCCTTCTCCGATGTTGTAGAGGCCTGGCTGTCCCATCAGGACTGCTCAATGCAGCTGCTTATTTGACTGGAAGCACATACACGGGTAATGTGGGGCAAGAGGGAAGCCACAGAGTGAGGTGGGACTGTGGTGAATGGGGTCATGTGCCCAGTCTGACGGGGACAGTTCCACGAGCAGATGGAGGACCATGTTTTCAAATCCTCTGATTTATGAGAAGGTGAAAATCCTGAATTTTATGTGAAAGCTCGCAATATGAAGGTTGGCAATGCATTTCATATGTGTTTACTTCTCTGAGGCCATAAGCTCAGTAAGCACTGTCTGTGCTGCTGCGGAGCTAACAGCAGAAGGTGGTGGAGGGGGCTCTCCAAGGCCACAACTGGTGGCCCTCTCACTGGTCTACCACCTCCACTCCTCTTCTTTCTGCAGGCCTCTCCCTCCCTTCTCCTCCCTTTTCTCATTCCCTTTCCTTCTTAGCCCATATCCTGCGCTGGGAGAGGCCAGCCCCCAACTCACAGGTCCAGCCTGCACCACCCAGAGGACAGGTCACCCCTGCTCAGCTCAGACCTCCTTGCTGCAGCCTCCAGGTGGGATCAGCTCTTGCTCCTGCTGCTGTCTCTGGTCGTGGTCCTGGCCAGCAGACACTGCACCGGCCACATCTGGCTCCTATCCAAAGTGCCCAGCATCCGCCCGATTTGGCAAGACAAACTGCATCTGTGGGACAGACAGTGACCGCATTTCTACTAAGTGCTCAACTTGGTTCTGGGCACTGGAGATAAAGGAACAAGATCAATATAGTCCAGTCCGTGGGGCTCACTGCCTAGGTGAGGGAGACAAGCCAAGAACACGTAAACAAGTCACTGAATAAGATGACTTCAGGCTGGAGAAATACTTTACAAAATAATAAAACTGGGTGAGGTAGTTGAGAGTGGTGGGGTGGAGGCAGGGAGCTGCTTTGGGTGGTCAGGGAAGCTTGTGAGGACATGGCAGTTTGAGCTGAGGCTTGAATGCCAAAAATGCAGCCATGGGAAGAGCTGGAGGCAAGGGACGTGCAAAGGCCCAGAGGTGGGAACAACCTTGGGGTTTTGAGGAACAGGAAGAAGCCAGTGTGAGATGAGGTGCTGGGAGGGGACCAGAAGGAGGCTGGGACAGGCTTCCTGGAGCAGTGAGGCCTGGAATTTCATTCCAGTGTCCCAACAGGCAGGGGAGGGTCTGGGTGGGGCTGTAGCGTCAGGTGCTGGGAATGCTGGAGGGTGTCATGAGTGCATGCAGTCCACTAAACTGGGCTCTCCTTCAATGCAGGTTTGCAACTTTCCTCTATAAGAAGTTTAAAATATAAAAAGCATTAAGTGCTGCTGATTTTTAAGTTTATGATTGTTAGTTTCTCGGTTGCGGAGAGGAGATGACTATGTCAGGGAGCAGCAATGAGGCTCGCCAGAGGCAGCACAAAGCACAGTAATTCCAAGGTCTCCCTTAGAAGTCCAGCAAGGATGGTCTCCAGGGAGGTTCGAGCAGGAAGGGTGCGGAGCTGTGGCGGGCGCCACGAGAAACTGGGCAGTGGCTGGGGGAGTCAGACTGGAGAACCAGCCCCGGGAGATGCCGAAAAGTACCTTGGCCTAGGTTCTGCCAGCGGCGGCCACTTACCGCCAGCCCATTCTAACTGCCTGGGCTCTGCTCTCTTCCCGGGAACTCCTGCACAGAGAGCCAGGAACCCAGGCTCCGCCCCGGCCCGCGCTCCGAGGCTCTGACTGGTGGAGCCTACGCGGGGGGCGTGTCCGGAGAGGGTGGGACAGCGGCGGAGTCCGCGGCGCGGCAGGGCCGGGACCCGAAGCGGAACGCTACGGCTAAAGCGGACTCGCGGAACGGGTGCCGGCGGAGTGCAGGCGCGCAGGGACCCGGCGGAGGAGGTAAGGTCCTCCGACCCGGCAGGGACGCGCGGGGAAGGCGGGTTGCTTGTCCACCGCTTCCAAAGTCCCCTGGCCGGCCTGTCGAGGTGGCTCCGGGGCTCGGGAGGGACAGGCACGCAGCAGCAGGGGCCACCTCGGACTCTGACCCAGAGCAGAGGCGCGGGAAAGGGCGCTTACTGCTGGTTGGGAGTGCAGGAGGCAGGGTGGAGGCTGCAGGGGCTCCAGGGAGAGGGGGGTGAGCACAGATAAAGCAGCTCTGGGGTCGAAGCCAGGTCCTGGGGGGAAGCGAGACCTGGGACCGGAGGAGGTCCGGAGGCGCCCGCGGGTGCTTCCCCCTGGGGCGGCAAGGATCTCCGCACACCCTTCGTCCCTTGGCGGAGAGTCCTGCCCTGAGGCCGCCATCAGGACCTTACATCTTGGTCCCAGTTTTGGGGGTCTGCACAAGTGAGCAGAGTCAGCTGCCCCAGTGGACCTGGGAGGTGGGGGGAGGGTGACAGTGCTTTCTGGGCGGCCTTGGTCCTCTCTGTCCTCTCTCACTGTGGAACAGCCTGGCCCCTGAAGCATTGGAGTTTGTGATTTTGGTTAAAGTTGCTGAAGGAAATGGCACTAAAGCAGGCCCATAGAGATGACTGTTCCTTCCCAGCCTGGAATCAGCTGGAATCTCCTTTCCTTTCTCTCTCCCTGAACACTGAAGGGTTAAGGAGGAGTGTCTTCAGTTAAGGAGTTAAGGAGTGGTGTCTTCAGCCTCCTTTACATGGGGAGAACAGGAAGGTTCCGAAGGTTCCAGAAATTTCCAAAGTTCGGAGGCGCTCTGAGCCTCCTTCTCCACAGTGCAAGGAAAACACTGGTTTGCAATTTGAACAAAGTTCTTATCTCACCCCAGACGGTCAGAAGCCTTCGAGGAGGGGAGGATCATTGCTGGGGTCATTCTGCGCACAGTTTCCACTTAATACTGGGCTGTTCCTGGGCACATAATTTCCAGTGGGGTCTGTGCAGGCTGAGGGATGACTCTGACTTTGGCCTGCGTCCCTGCACACGACAGCCCTCAGGGCTGCCAAAACAGGAGGGGAGGCAGCCCAGCTGAGCTAAGGGACCTACCCTGGCCACCCCCAAGGGATCCTTGAGTTGGATGGGGTTGGGGGTGGGGCAGGGGATCTGGTGTTTAGAGAGGGACCCTGCCCTTTGAACTTGAGGATTTCTGATTCTGTCTTTGGTCAAGAACATCCTTCTTGGAGCTGGGCTCCTGCATCACTCTGTTGGGCCCTTGGGTAGTAATTTTGATGATGGGAGTGGTACTTTCCCGCCTGGGACTTTGTTGAGGATTAAGGGAGAGAATATTTTTAATGTGCTTACTGGTGTATCTGGTGAGCTGTAAGCTCCTAGTTAATAGCACCTCTGGTTTATTTTCCTTATTACTATTTTGTTTTTGTTTTGTTTTGTTTTGTTTTCATGGAAAGGGCCTCCAGGAAGCACAGGGTTAGACACAGCTGAGGGGCAGCCCCTCTGGAAGGAAGGGACCTGGATCATGGCACTCTTTGACCTTAACTCTTACCCTCACTCCTTCCTCCGTGGCCTCCATGGATCAGATTCTTGAGCTGTTCCCAAGGCCCAGAACATTCTTTCCTCCAGCCTTTGCATAACTGGCTCTTTCATGCAGCCTAAGGTTGGTGCAAGGTTACTTCCTCACCAGGTCTTGCCTGACCCCCACCCCCACCCCAGCTCTGCCGGTCAGATCAGCCTTTTGCTTCATGGCAGTTATCATGCGCACGAGCAGACATTACCTTGTTGATTTACTTACTAGCCTGACTGTCCCCCTGGGGAGTCTCTTACTCAAGGGCCCGGTCCCTACTTCTTTGCTGTTACCTGGTGCCAAGCACAGTAGGACTTACAGTACACATTTGGAAGGTGAAATCCAGAAGGCCTGGGGTGAAATCCAGGGGACCTGGTTGGGGCTAGAGGGAAGGAGGGGCAGTGATGAATCAGCCTGGCCCCAGTCAGAAGAAGCCAAAGGACGGTATAAGGGGCCAGCGTCCTGACTCCCCACCTCTGTGATCTTGGCCAGATACCTCCCTTTCTGATATCCCCAACTATAGCTCTCACAGGAGAGCTGGGTCCCACCTGCTTTCCAGGGTTCCCAAGGTGGGGTCCCAGACATCTCTCTTAAATCACACAAACTGTTTCTGAGTGGAGGAGAGGAGAGAACAAGTTCACTCAGGACACAGCCCTATGTCAGGTGTGTCCCTGGAGTAGGTGTGTTACACATTTGACAGCATGGGGTGGTACAGATCAGGCATAGATGAGGGTCTGCAAATTTTTCCTATAAGGGGCCAAATGGTAAATGTTTTCAGCTTTGTAAGCCAGTCTCTGTCGTGGCGTTCCAATGAATTGGATTTCGAAAAGTGGGCACTGGATCGGACTTGACGTGGGCTGGTAGATCACATGCAACACCTCGGCCCTCATGCACAGAACCATCAAGCAACTGTCGCATCCTGGCTCCCCAGACCCCCGTGCTCATGACGTACCTTTAGCCCACTCAGGCGGTGGGATCACTTGTGTTCAGGAGGGCCAGCCCAGGAGCCTAGCAGCCTCCCAAACCCTCCCCCCGAAAGCAACTCTGTTCATTGCCCCACTGCCAGACACTTACCCTTCAGAAGTGTCCACTCTCTGCCAGCACCCTGGGTGCTGGATACCCCGCCCAGAGGCAACACACGCAGTATCCCAAAGCCAGAGGCTGTCCTGAGGCAGGTCGGCCCCAGGAGGCATGGGTCAGCTCTCTCCTCCCCTGTCCTAAGGAGACAGTGTTGTAGGCTCTCTCTTGCCTAAACCTCTCCCTTCCCTGGGTGCTGCTCTTCACTTCCTGCAGGCTGCCCCTCTGGGTGGCGTCGGGTCAGAGGGGGACCCGGGCAAGCTGGCCTCTCGAGCTCACCAAACCCCTAGGGCCGGATGGGGGCCGTCTGCTGGCTGCTGTCTCAGCACATAGTCTGTCTGTCTGTCTTAGCTGCCAAATGTGTTAAGTAAGCCTTGGTCTGTGGCCACAAGACTGGGTGACACATAGGTGAGCTTGAAGGGAATGAGTGGCATCCTTTCTCAGGGCTCCCTCCCAACCTCGCTCGTGTCCCTGGGCGGTCAGGGGAGGCCCCACCAGATGACCCGTCGCGAGCCCCGCAGCATGGAGCTCCCAGCCAGGAGAACTCAGGTTTCTGGATGCAGACTCTGTCCTGTGGCTTGTCTTTTTGAGGACCTTACATTTAGGCAGAGAGAAAGAAAAAGACGCTCACGTTCCCACTTCCTGGAATTGACCGGTATTGTGTTTTATCACTTTGCTGCTGCTTTTTTTTTTTAAATGAAAGAAAGAATATTATAAAGGTGAAGTCCTGCTTGACCCCCCCTCCCCACCATTGCTGGTTACATCCAGGTGCCCCTTCTTCAGGCCACTTTCTTTGGTCTGGGTCCATCATTTGATTTTAACCTGTCTTAACCATTTTTAAGTGTACAGTTCAGTGGTATTAAGTATATTTCCATTGCTGTGAAACATCTCCAGAATTCTTTTCGTCTTGCAAAACTGAAACTCTCTACCCATTAAATAACAGCTCTTCTTCCTCCTGCCGCCCCCCCAACCTGGGCCACCACCTTTCTACTTTCTGTCTCCATGCATTTGACTACTTGCAATGCTGCATGGGAGTGGAACCGGACGAGTACTTGTCATTTGGTGACCGACTTATTTCACGGAGCATAAATGTCTTCGGGATTCATCCACGTGGTAGCAGGGGTCAGAATTTCCTTCCTGTTATGGCTGAATTACCTTCTGTTGCACATTTTGTCCAGCCTTTCAGTCATCGATAGACATGTGGGTTCCTTCCACCTCTCGGCTGCTGTGAATAACGCTGCCGTGAACGTGGGTGTGCAGTACCACTTTGAGACCCTGCTTCCCGTCTTGTGGGGAGACACCCAGGAATGGAATTACTGGGTCAGATGGTGTTTCTGTGTTTGATGTCTCAAGGAGCTTCCGTATTCTTTTCCACAGCACGACACCAGTTTACATCCCTCCCCCGCAACAGTGCACCAGGGTTTCAACTTCTCCGTGTCCTTCCCAACCCTTGTTATTACCTGTGGGTTTTAGGGTTTTATTTATTTATTTACTTATTTATTTTGATAGTTAGCCACCCTCGTGAGTGTGAGGCTCATCCTCTCCATCTTCATTTGTAGATCTAGTGTCTTGAACACTTTTGCAACGTTGTGTAATGTCTGCACATGAGCTGTCACATACCATTTGGCAGGCTGCTTTCTCCACTCAGTGTTTGATGTCTGTGGTCACTCCATGTTGACCCGCGTGGATTGGGTGAGTCATCATAGCTGCCGGCAGTCTTCCCACGTGTGAGTGGCCCAGCTGTGGGACCTGTTCCCCCACTGCTAGGCATCTCTCTCGTCTCCACAGCAGGTCATGAACTCACGGCCCTTGGGGATCTCCCTTGGCTGTACTCTGAGCTCCTCCGGTGGAGCCCTCAGCTGGCCCATCCCAGCACTCAGCCCACGCCGGGGGTGGGGGGCGGTGGCCTCTGGAATTTTGCCAGATTGTCCACAACAGGGACCCACTGATCCGTCCTAGCAGGACAGCCCAGGGCTGTCACCAACAATCAGCGAGGTTTGCAACACAAAACCAAGATTAGCAACCTAAAAATAGTGGTTCTTATATAAGGTGGTGTGGGCAGCACTTCTCAGGATGCCCTGTGGTCTGAAGAGGGCAAGTGGTATGTGACTCAGGGGGCTGAGCACCCCTCTTGTGCAATGCATTCAGCCCCCACACTGGGCCCCACTGTGGTTTCCCATACATGGTCTGACTTCTAGAACTGCAATGTGGTGACCCAGAAATACCACGTGTGTGATCAGCTCGGCCAGGGCCATGCTATGTGTGCCTGGGCACACTTGTGCACATGGTGGTGGCTGTGAGGTCAGCTCTCACCAGCTTTTTCCTCAGAAGTAAGGCTGACTCACACATGGCAGACCCTCGGGGAGCTTTGGAAAGGTTCCTTCATTCACCAGCAACTTACAAAACACCTACTGTGTGCTCGGCACTGTTTCAAGCACTGGGGATACTGTAGTGAACAAGAAAAGGCTCCTGTTCTCATGCTTAGAACCCAGTGAGGGAAATAGAAAACATGTAAGCAAATGATAGACAAGAAAATACTAGGTCCTGGTAAGTCCTGGAAGAAAAAGCAAAATAGGGGACACCTGGGTGGCTCAGTTGGTTAAGCAGCTGCCTTCGGCTCAGGTCATGATCCCAGCGTCCTGGGATCGAGTCCCACATCGGGCTCCTTGCCCCGCAGGGAGCCTGCTTCTCCCTCTGCCACTCTGTCTGCCTATGCTCGCTCGCGCTCTCTCTCTCTCTGACAAATAAATAAATAAAATCTTAAAAAAAAAAAAAAGAAAAAAAAAGAAAAAGCAAAATAGGGTAACGTCTTAGAGAAACTGGCAGTAAACTTTTTCTGTAAAGGACCAGGTAGTAAATATTTCAGGCTTTATAGCCTGCGGTGTCCGTCACTGTGAGTCATCTCTGCCATTGCAGCATGAAAACAGCCACAGACAATTTAAATGAACGAGTGTGGTTGTGTTCCAATAAAACTTTATTTACAGAAACTGGCTGTGGGCTAGATTTGACCCTCAGGCCATAGTTTGCCAACCATGTACTTGAGATGGGGTTGTCAGAGACCCTTTCTGAAGGGAGATGAGAACTGAGAGCCCAGGGACAGCCTATTTCAGGCAAGACCTCATGGCGCCTTGCTGTTGATTCAGTCATGTAGCTGTGTGGTGAGAAGTAGGCAAACTCTGGCCAGTTGTGAGAGAGAAAAATGGTGGAGTTTGTTCATGAGGTGACTCTTGGGGGTACAGGAAAGAGGAGGATGAGTCCTTGATTTGGGGCTTGAACAGATGGGTGAACAGTGGTTCTGCTTATGGCAAAGAG
This sequence comes from Martes martes, assembly GCF_963455335.1. Lineage (NCBI taxonomy): Eukaryota > Metazoa > Chordata > Mammalia > Carnivora > Mustelidae > Martes > Martes martes. The sequence goes on from NC_137905.1 coordinate 37,815,078, forward strand.
GAACTGGAGGGAAAAGCTGGGTTTATGCTGGGCATGTTGAATTTGAGAACCTTCTTAGATGAGCAGGTAGGAAATCATGTGGGCAGGTGGATGTCCAGGCTTAACAGCGCAGCAGAGAAGCCACAGCTGGAGGCTTGATCCGGGGAGTCAGTGGGATGTGGGTGATCTTCAAAGCTGCGAGTCCCGAGGGTCAAAGGGAGTGTGTGTGAACAGAACAAGGGGGCGCCTGGATGAGATCTGGGCTACTGACATTTCATGCTTGGCAGAGGAGGACAGAGAGGACCCCACACTCCATGGAGGAAGGCACTGTCCCCCCGGGGAACAAGCTCTGGGCCCCCTACTTACAGAGCCTCAGTTTCCCCCTGTCAGTGGGGGATTCTGCCTCCTCAGGTTGGTGTGGGGACTAAATAAGAGAGTCATGCTTGACATGGAGGAGGCAGTCAGCACGTGGTACCTGTGACAGGGGCAGTGGTGCCCACTGAGCCAGAGGCCAAGGGAGCAGGTGCAGGTCTGTGATGCTTTGGCTTGGATGGCAGAGGCCATGGTGGGTTAGGGGCGCAGGTGCCTGGCACTTGCTGTCCCGGTACACGCCCCTGCACCCTTCCACCTGGGGCAGGCCCAAGAGCCAGGTCTCTGGTGTTGGGCGGGGGTCGGGGCTCAGTATCCTTGCCCCTTGGGTGGATGCCAGTGGGGGGTGTTCTCCTCTGGCTCCCAAGGCTCCCCAGGAAGTTGACCCCCCGCCCCCGCCCTGGGCCACAGCGATGGCCCGGATTAGTCACATCTCTTCGCTGCTGTCCCCCCATCCCTGGCTGACTTCCACCTGCCCCCCCCCCCCCCGCACTGGGGACTCCTCCTTCATCTTTCAGCAGCTCCTTGTGGAAGAGCTGGCTCTGGCTACTGGGGCAGCGGGTCTGTGGTTGGCTGGCCGTCTGGGCGCTGTGGGTTCCAGTGGGGTAATGGATGGGGGGTGGGGATGGTCAGTGAGCTGGAGAGAGCTGTATGGTTCCTACCCCCGCCCCGAGGCGCCCGGCCAGCTGCCGCCTCCCTCACCCACCGCCCCTCCCACAGCCCTGCGGCCGGAGAAGATGGTGGATTCCCTGGCCAACACGGAGATCAACAGCCAGCGCATCGCGGCGGTGGAGAGCTGCTTCGGGGCGTCCGGGCAGCCGCTGGCCCTGCCCGGCCGGGTGCTGCTGGGCGAGGGCGTGCTCACCAAGGAGTGCCGCAAGAAGGCCAAGCCGCGCATCTTCTTCCTGTTCAACGACATCCTGGTGTACGGCAGCGTGGTGCTCCCCAAGCGCAAGTACCGCAGCCAGCACGTCATCCCGCTGGAGGAGGTGACCCTCGAGCCGCTGCCCGAGACGCCGCGGGCCAAGAACCGCTGGATGATCAAGACGGCCAGGAAGTCCTTCGTGGTGTCGGCCGCCTCCGCCACGGAGCGCCAGGAGTGGATCAGCCACATCGAGGAGTGCGTGCGGCGGCAGCTGCGGGCCACGGGCCGCCCGCCCAGCACGGAGCACGCGGCGCCCTGGATCCCCGACAAGGCCACGGACATCTGCATGCGCTGCACGCAGACGCGCTTCTCCGCCCTCACGCGGCGCCACCACTGCCGCAAGTGCGGCTTCGTGGTGTGTGCCGAGTGCTCGCGGGAGCGCTTCCTCCTGCCGCGCCTGTCGCCCAAGCCCCTGCGCGTCTGCAGCCTGTGCTACCGCGAGCTGGCCGCCTGCCAGCGGAGGGAGGAGGAGGAGGAGGAGGAGCCGGGCGTGGGGTCCCCCGGGCAGCCGGCCTACCTCCCCGGGGCCGGCGCTGGGGCGTCCAGCGGGGACGAGGAAGACTCTGACGAGGACAAGGAGGGCAGTGGGGATGGCGACTGGCCCAGCCATGTGGAGTTCTACGCCTCAGGCGTCTCCTGGTCAGCCTTCCACAGCTGACCGTGTCTGCGGCTGTGAGGGAGGGGCTCCCAGGCCCTTCTGCATCCAGGCAGACTCCATGGCCCAGGCCCGGGCGAGGGCAGAGTTCCCAGGCTGCCCCCCAGCCCCCAGGACCCTGCCCCCACGGGTGGCAGGTGCAGTGGGAATGGCTCTTTCTCTCTGGATCCTAGTGCCTTTTTTGCTGGACGTTGGCATCCTTCTTTTCCACTTCAGGTAATTCTCTGTCCACTTAGCAAACCCAAAACACTTTGGCCTCTTAGGAACAAACAGTGCCTTTTCTCAGCCCTAGGAGCTGTAGTCCCAGATGATCCCTTGAGCTAGACAACCAGAGGCACCTTTCAGAGGACCAGAGGGAAGATAGGACTGGAATGAGGTCCCCTGAGGCCATGCACCCCAGCACCTGCCCCCCAGAAAAGCGTACCCCCAGGGAAGACTGGGAGGGCTGGAAACAAGGTCTGCCCATGCACCTTGCCTGGCTAGCTGGGCCTTCTCAGGCCAGGCATGTGGGCTCACCTTGAGCCAGACAGACTGCCATGCTGTGGGTGCCCACCAGGCGTGGGACTGCCGCCTGGCTCCCGGGGGTCCCAGGCATGTGCCCGGGCCTCTGGCCCCATCTCCCTTCTCTCCAGGTGTCCAGGTGTCTGATGCCCCTCACTCCAGCCCTCGTCTCTCTATGGCTGAGGAAAGCAGTGTTTTCTGTTAGAACCCTTCACTGCCAGTGACAGAAACCCCACCCAGACTGACTTAACAATAAAAAGAACATTTATTCACTCATGTGGTCAAAAAGTTCAGAAGTGTCTTGCTTCAGACATGGCTCATCAGGGGCTGAAACCATGCGAGGTGGCAGATGTCCACAACCGTCTCCCATGGTGTCCTGGGAACACTGGCAGCACAGTGGGGTGGGACATTCGGGCCACACCTGGGCTGCTTCCTGAGAACATGGCCCCATCACCCTGGGTGCTCTGCCCATGGCCCAATGCCTGGAGCCCTGTCCCCTAGGTGTGAGTCATCTGAATGGAAGGACAGTACACAAACCCAGAGCCACTCGTCCAGCTCTGCCTGGGCCTTCCTGGCATAAATCTGTCCCAGGCATTCTCCTGCCTGGCCTGCCCCTGGGGAGGGTGCCACTGACTGGGGAAGCCCCCGTGCCATGACTGGCCTTGCTCAGAGTAAGTGTGTCGAGGCTGGAGCTTCAATGCCAGCCTCCTGAGGCCTGGCCCGCAGCTGGCGACACGGTCTCCTGATTTGCTCCTGCTCTCATCTCCCTGTTGCCTGGCTGAACTTGGCCAGAGCCCACTGCGGAGGGGGAAGTCACTGTCAGCTAGAAGTAGTGACTCTGGGACCAGGAAAGCCTCTCCCAGCCCACATGGCCCCATGCCTAAAACCCCTTTGTCAGGGCTCCAGGCCCCGGGGGAAGAATCCCCCTCTGGCTAGTTTTCAAGTCCTCCTGTGCGGACAGAACCCGAGGGTCTGGCTAGAGCACCATGTCTGATTCAGCGGGTCGCTGGCTCCCAGCCCGTTGTAGACGGGGAGCCATCCCTGTGAGGGAGGGTAGAAGCGGTAAAGTGCCAGCACCCGGGCCTGCCTGTGGCCTTCTTGCATGGGCAGAAGGAGCGGGTGGGGGAGAGTCAGAGGTGTGTCCAAGAACAACGTGCCGGTTTTCAAGCCCTTGGCCTCCCTGAGCCGCACAAACAGGTCCAGGCCGATTTTGCCCGGCCAGCGGGCTCAGGGCAGGACTGGTAACGGGATAAGGGGCAACTTCCTGAAGACAGATCACATACCCTCTCACAGCTAGGCCTGGCAGCCCCGTCCCTTCATCCCAGGGTAGGTGCCCAGCTCCAACCACTGGCCTCCTGGTCACAGCCCCACTCTCCTCGAGCCTCTCTTGCCCGGTAAAGGGGGAGTAGAAGCACCAGGCAGCATTCCTGTGAACAGGAAGGAGGACTGCCTACAGCTGGGTGCCGCCAGCCTTCTCTACAGGGACCTGTACATGGGGTGTACCTCTACATGGTGTGCCTCTACAGGGGCACAGACATGACCCTAGGCGTGCAGGACAGGTGGCCAAGAGACATGCCCTCCTCACCAGGGCTGGGCAGCTGCTGGCTCGGCCCTCAGCCCAGGGCCCTTACCCCTGCTTCCCTAGTAGCCCCCACCTATTAGGGCCTGCAAGGACTCAAAGGCTTGAGTGGCCAACAAGCTTTGGGGGGGGGGGCCTCTGGACCATGCCAGGTGCTGGGAACAAGCCGTGGGTGAGACACACAAGATCCCCACTCTTAAGGTTTCTCCTCTGGCTGAGGAGACAAGTAACAGGAGCAGGTGGTGTCAGTCCCCGTGTGTGCTGTGATGGGGACAGGGACTGAGGCATGATGTGGTGGGCAGGTGGACAGAAACACCCCACAGAGGAGAGCTCCCCCCCAAATGGTGAGAAGGAGTGAGCAATGCCACCTGGGGAGGTGGCATTCCAGAAGGAGGGAATGGCAAGTGCAAAGGCCCTGAGGAGAGGAGCTATTCCGGAGCAGCATGGCTGCACTGAGGCCACACAGGTGGTGGGGCCAGCGCAGATAAGCAAGCCGGGAGCCACTGGAACATTCCATAAGGCAGCAAATCTGCTCTTTGCTTTCCAGAGCTTGCCTGACAGCTGTGTGCAGGTGGCTGAGGCAGAGAGAGCATCTGGACAGCCATCCCAGACTCCTAGGATCCCTGAGAGGGGAACCAGGCTCCGCTGAGGCCACATCTGCCTGCGGTAGTGGGTGGTGGACGGCAAGCCTGGGCTGTCACCATCTCCTCCTAAAGGCCTGGTCCCTCCCCTGTTCTGGATTACAGTAGAGGGTGCACCAGGAAGCAAGGTAAATGCCACGGGCTGAACATTTGCCCGGGCCAGTGTGAGAGGTCGATGCTCGCCACTGAAGCCCAGAGGGGAATGTGTTAGGAGGAAGCAGGACCTCCCAGAAAAGAAGATGTGAGCCTGAGAAGGGAAGGTGCTGCCTCGGGAGACCCCAACTCTGACTCCGTTACGTCTGGTCCCCTTTACAGACAGCTTCATCAGCCTGGCTTGGGTCACAGGTCAGGCCAGGCCCTGCCTCCAGCTGCCCCCCAGGCTGTTCCAGGAAGGGGCTGGCTGCCCTCCAGGCTGCTGGGGGATTCTGCTTTCTCTCACCTACTTCCCCAGCAGGTGTGGTCCTGCGAGGCACCGGAGCTGCCCCTAGTCAAGGCCACGCAGCTGACCCCTGCCCTTGGCCACGAGGCCACCCCTGCGCATGGAGTTCTCAGGCTGATTCAGTGCCTCTGCTTTTTGTGATGTTCCCTCTTCCCGGAATGAAGCTTGAGGTCTGGCCGCAGAGCTGGATCTGCTGGGCCGACGTCCCAGCCCTCGCTGTCTCCTGGGGCTTTGCTTACTAGGCCTGGCGAGGACAGGGAACCCACTGTCCTGCCAGCCAAGTGCTCCCTTCCACAGCCCAGGATTCCTTCCTCCCAGCTGTGCAGGGACTCCGTGTTCCTGCCAGAGGTGGATCCTTACGCCCTGGGAGAGGCCCGCCCTGCCCCTCCTCCTGGGAGGTGGACACAGGCCAGGGGAGGGTACGAGGACCAGGCCCATGCATTTGTGGGGCACCGGAGGCCCCCACCACCTCCGCATTGCCTGAAGCACTCCTGTGGCATCAGCCCTGACCGAAGTCGCTCCAGGTGGAAAGTGAAGTCTCAGTGGTGAACTCAGGGCATTGGGGAACCAACTGACAGGCAGGCTTCCCTTTAGAGTTTGACCTTCCCCTGGGCAGGGCTGCAGCAGTCCTGCGGGACTCGGATACTGAGGGAGGCCTCTGCGGGCAGCAAGCCAGGGACCCCTACCTGGGAGTTCTGACTTGGGATTTTTCGATGTCGAGTTTTCTTAAATAGAGCTTGCCTACATGGGAGCTGCTCACAACTGCGCACTGTCTGCCAGAGGCAGGGAGCCAGGCAAGGGGTTTGCAGGACTGGAGGAACCTTATCCCTCCTTGATGACGGAGAGTGGGTGGCACGGATGCTGATGGTGACAGTGGCTGCCTCTTACTGAGACCCATCTGGCCACTGGTCTCAGGAAGGCAGAGCCGGGTTACACAAGGCCGTCCTGAGAGGGATGCGGCCGGAGTCCTGAGAGACGGATAGATAAAGCTAGTGGCCAGAGGGATAGTTGTGTGATCAGGGAGGGCTTCCTGGAGAAGGTGATATTTGGCTGAGCCCCAGGAAGGCACGACTTTATCAGAGAGGACAGTGGTCTCCCCCAGGACTGGGACACTGGGTCTTTTGTTCACTGTCCCCTCCTGTCCTTGACACTGAACATTTGTGGATTGAAGAAATGAATCAAGTAAGAAATGAGGTTGGGGGCCTTCGGGCGGAAGGGATGGTAATGAAATGGCCAATGAGCCTCATTTGGAGCCTCTGGTCAAGGTGCTAGATGAGAACGGGTGGGCCTGGCCTCTTTCTGGAGGGTAAGGAAGCCTCCCCTTCTCCCAGACACTGACTGCTGCCCGGTCAGCAGGGACAGGAAGTGCCCATCCACCCCCTCCCAGGCAGAACTTCCGGGAGATATGAGGTCAGACCTGGTTGCAGGGGGACAGCCTCCAGGTTGACCTCAGGGGATGTCAGCTGGCCCAGCTTCTGCCCAGCGACAGCCTTTTCTTGGGGACTCAGCCAGAAAGGGGCTGCTTCTGCCTGGCCCCAGCCTGTTTTTTTTTTTTTTTTTTAAAGATTTTATTTATTTATTTGACAGATCACAAGTAGGCAAAAAGGCAGGCGGAAAGAGGAAAGGAAGCAGGCTCCCTGCTGAGCAGAGAGCTCCATGCAGGGCTCGATCCCAGGACCCTGAGATCATGACCTGAGCTGAAGGCAGAGGCTTTAACCCACTGAGCCACCCAGGTGCCCCTGGCCACAGCCTGTTCTTGGGGACTCAGCCAGAAAGGGGCTACAGGGGAAGTCAGGGCCCCTGCCAGGTGCGGCTACCAGGCAGGTGGGGAGTGACTGCAGGGCTGACCCAGTTCTCAGACAGGATCCTGGGGCTCTCAGGCTACTCACAAACCAAGGCAGCCACTTCCGCAGGCCTGCCTCCGACCCAGGCCTTCAGGAAGTAACCCTCCCGAGGCCTGTGGGCAGGGGAGAGGCTGCCTCCGAGTCAGAGGCTTTGCACACCTGGCGCCAGCAGGCTCTGAGCCGCCCGAAGCCTCCCTCCTCAATGCTTGCCAGCTGTCTCCCTGCCTCTCTGCACCCAGGCTCCATCTGTGAAGGGGCCCACACCCTCCACGTGCTTGCTCAGCCTTAGCCCTGAGCAGACTCTGTAAGATACCTGTGCCCAGAGGACAGAACTTGGGGCAAGGGCTGTGGGCTGGAGGAGGGATTCTGCCCCACCAAGCCCAACCGGGCCACACCCTGGTCTTCTCTAGGCTACTTGCTGACTCTGGGGGTTCATCTGCTTTTGTGCATGAACTTTGTGCCCCGCTCTAAGCCCCAGTGCTGCAGCCACCTCCCCTCTGCAGCGTTCCTGGTTGCCCCAGGGCAGCATGGCTCTCCCATCTGTGCTCCCAGAGCATCCACAGCCCCAGCTCTGGCTCCCACCCCCTATCTTGCACGAGGTGCCCGAGTGCACCTTCCAGTCTGGGCTGCTTGAGGGCAGGGGGCCCCTCATTCATTGTTCACCTGCAGCCCCCACAACTCTCAGCTGGGTTCCACAGATGCCATTTTTAGAAGGTGACTTTGGGACTTCCCCTAGGATCTAGGGGAGGGGGGGGTCTGCAAGATGCTGGGGTCACGGGGACCTCACAACTCCTGTGTCCAAACTGACCCCGTCACCTTCCCCTAACCAGCTAGTGCTGCCTCCATCAGCGCCTGCACCCAGGTCCTTGAGCCTGTTATTGGGGGGGTCTCCAACCCTTCCTTGCCTGTCCCCTGCCCTCCTGAGCCTTTCTAGGTAATCCACACCAAACTGGGGGAGCCTGTAGAGCGTTGGGGGGGCCAGAAGGAACTTCCGTAGGGCCCTGGAGGAAGTGGTTTAGGCAAGACCGCAGAGGTGGGCCTGAGTCAGGCCCTGCGAGGTACAGTCCTTATCCCAATGGGCAGCGAGCCCTGTACACACGCGCGCACACACCCCTCCCGCCCCTCCCAGACTCCCCGTGTTACAGCCTCAGGCTAGCTTTTGGAGCAGTCTAGAAGGGAGGAATCAAGAGTGAGGACAGGGGCTCCCACTCGGGAAGGGAGAGTGAACACCCAGGGGGCTCTCCAGGGGCTCTTCCCCATTTCCTTCCCTCTTTGGGCTGGGAATCTGAGGCCCCCAGGGCAAGTGCGCCCTTGACATTCACGAATCAGTGCCAGCGGAGAGGCGGTGGCCAGTCTTGTCCCGTGTCCTCCCAGAGTCCTGTCTTCTGCTGGCTCCCCTCACCACCACAGAGCCCAGCTCTGACTGGAATGTTCCAATGTTGAAAACAGAAGGGCAGGCGGGCGGGCAGGGAGGGAGAGAAGGGGGTTGGGGGGAGACCAGGCCAGACATTTCTGGGCAAAAACAAGGGGAAATTTCAATCCCTGGCGTGTCACTTTAGGGGGTCCTGCCAGATGTTCTGACCCCAAAGAACAGGCTCTCTGAAGAACAGTTCTGCTCAGTAGCTTCCAAGCTGGGGCGGGGGAGGGGGTGGAGTTGGGTGCCTGGAGCCAGTCATCCATGCCGCTGCTGCCCACTGTTTCTCCGCACAGTGGGACTTCACGTGACCCCTCGCTGCCCACAGCAACACCCCGGGGTGGAAACCCAGGCTCCCAGGATTCTGGAACTGCACACACACACACACACACACACACACACACACACGTTTTCCTTTGTGCATACAAAAGGAAACTTCATGCCGTTGCACATAGCCAGCATTCTTAAAATGCCAAAATGCCTTCCTTTGTAACCCAACGAAGCCTCCTGGGGTCCCCACTCCCACCCAGAACGTAGAGGAACCCTCTCAGCCTTGGGCCAACCTAGCCCCCGGGTTTGACCTAGAGCTGGCCTAAGAAAGTAGAGTCAAAGCAGAGGCACCCAACGAGAGGGAGTCTGGCTGAGGGCTGGGATATAGTCATCACGGCCAGGACAGGCCAAGGCTCCCCACGCCCTTCTGTTCTGTGCTCATGTCCTCACCTTGAAACACAGGCCAGCCCCCAACTCCTTGCCCCTTGCTGCTGGAGGGGGTTCCCAGGGTGGTGGACACCCGTGGCTCACCTGTGTATGTTTCTTCTTCGGGTGCTCCCACCCTAGTATTCCCTGGTGCAAAATAATACAAAAAAAAAAAAAAAAAAAGGATTGGTCTCTATTCCCAAATCCTGGCACAGACCTTCCAAATACCTTGGAATTTCGCGGGTGGCAGGAGTGCCTGGTGTCCTAAAGAGGCAGAACTTGTGGGCACCAGAAAGACCAAGCTGTGATTAAAAGCTTGGAACTTTCGGTCTCACCCCTCATTCTCTCAGAAGGGGAGGGGGACCAGAAACTGAGCTAATGATCAGTCATGATGAAGGTTCCATAAAAACCCCCAAAAGTTTCTGTTGCCTTTATCCTGTCCTTCATGATAAACCAGTCAACGTATTTCACTGAGTGCTGTGAGTTTTTTTAGCAAATCATCAAACCCAAGGAGGGGATCACGGTCAGGGAGAAGGACAGGTGACACCCCAGGACTTGTGATTGCCATCCAAAGAGGGGGCAGTCTGGTCTGTGGCATCTGCACTAACATCGGGGAGAGAGCGTCAGAACCAAATCAAACTATAGGACACCGAGCTGGCGTTGTAGAGAATCGCTTGGTGTGGGGAGCCCCCAACATGTGGTGTCAGAGCGTTGTGACTGGGAATAAAGGCAAGCACAGGACTGTTCCTCCCACACCCCTGGGGGAGCCTCTTCCTTGCTTTGGTCACTGGCTTCAGTGCCACTGAGCCGTCCATATCCTGGCTCTGGAAATGAGCCAGGATCCGGGTCAGAACAACCAGCACAGGTGGTAGGACTGAGCGGAGGTACCGAGAGCTGTGAGAGTCCACGTCCACTTCTCTCACCTGTGCAGAGAGAGCAGTCCTGAATCACGTGGCAGGGGGCTACAGGGGCTCTCCCAAGGGTCCTAGGAAAGGGCTCAGGGACCCTACATTCATCCCAGAATGAGGCTATCGCAAAGACACTGTGCAGAATTCAATTCAATTAGGGAGAAACCCACCCAGTGATGAACAGCTCCAAGATATGAAAACAGAGCATTCAAAAGCACAATGGACACAGTGATTGTTTCCTTTATTCAAGTCAGGAACAATGCGACATCTCACTCAGGCACAAGCTGATTATCACATGAGTCAAAACTCTGAGGAACAAACATAATTCAGATGCAAACCTGATTTGGGGAAACAAAGCCCGTCCAGTTCTTGTCAAGTTAGGACAACAATGACGCAGAAATGCTGAGCTCTGCAAGGAGGGGCTTCCTGGGAGTACCCTGGTCCTCCACTATTCTGTCCAAGGTCTTTGCACATTGATCTGCTCTCCAAAGGTCAAGGAGTAAGCAGTTAGGAGAATCAGTAAGTCTTCAGAGCAGTATGAAGAGGAAATTAGCATGGGGGACACATAGTGGGGGCAGTCAGCCATCTAGAGCACCCCTGAGACTTTGAGGGATTTTTTTTTATTGAGCTCTAACCTACATCTAGTAAAGTGCGCAAATCCGAAGTTAGTGAAAATTCAGCTCAGTGAGACTTCACACACACACACACACACACACACACACACGGGTGCACATGGAAGTGTATGTGTATGTGTATGCACACCTGAGGCGGTGCGCACCCGTGTGTGTGTGTGTGTGTGTGTGTGTGTGTGTGTGTGTGTGTGTGTGTGTATGAGCATCACCTGCGGAGAGAGGCTCCCTCGGGCGCTCCCCAGGGCTCCTACCTCCAAGGGTCACCGGTGTTTACCTAGGTTTTCTCGTTTTTTTTTTTTTAACTTCATATAAATAGAATATGACGTATGCATTTTTTTGGTTCAGACTTCTTTGTTCAAATTCGTGTGTAAGACTCCCCCATGTCAGCGTGAGCATCTGTACTTGGTGTTTTTCCAGTGGTTCAATATTCTGTTGAGTGAGCCCTGCACAACTGTGTGTCCGCTCTCCAGGGGACATGCATTTGCGTTGTTTCCAGCTGAGGCCTGGCATGAATAAAGCCGCTGTGACCATTCCCAGGGATGTCTTTGGTGGACGAAGCTCTCCCTTCTGTCAGGTGCATGACAGGGCTGGCACTGCTGGGTCCACGGGACACAGGTATATGTGGCTTTAGCAGATGCTGCCCAAGAGCTCCCTGCAGGAGTTAGACCAGGTTGCATCCCCTCAGCAGAGGAGGCTGCAGGTGCTCCCCGTCCTCAGCAGCACCAGGCACTGAGTAGCTCTCTCACTGCAGTGACTCTGGAGGTTCACTTGGAACAAGGGCTCAGACACCAGCCTGACTTCAGAGCTCCCCTCACCGGGCTGGTGGGAGGCAGCCTTTCCTCCAGCACCGGGAGAGGCAGGGACCGAGGTGGTGCGGGTGTTCAGCCTGCCCCACATGCAGGTGAGATGGAAAATGAAACCCGAGAAAACGTGTCTGCCACCTTATTTTCTTCCCTCCTTCCACGAGAGTTTACTGAGCACCTACAGCACTGGGGCCACGGCTGTGAAGCGAAAAGACAAAAATCCCTCCCCTCATGGAGCTCACACTAGTGAAGGGAGACAGACCACAAACACAACCGAATACGTGGTATTCTCTCTCAGGTCTGTGGGGTCTTTCCCAGCACGAGGAAGCTGTCCAATCCAGAGGGGCGCACTGTGGAAACACTAGAGCCTGCCCCTCATTAGCTCTGCTCCCTCGATGTGCCTTTATCCATTTGCTTTCTGAAAAGGTGATCTTAACACTCTTCTTCTGATGTAGGTCCTCTCCGTGGCGGTGGGCGGGAATAAGTATATAATGGAGTACGTTACAAGGACTGAGTCTACAGATAACAACAATGCAGAGAGGGGGGCAGTGAGGGCTGAGTGGCTACAATCTCAGATCGAGTGGCCAGGCAAGGTATCACTGAAAATGTGAACCTGATTCAAGACCTGAAGAAAATGAGGCAGATATCTGGGATAAGAATACCCAAGACAGAGGAAGCAACAAGTGCAAATGCCCTGGGGTGGGAATGTCCCCAGCCTGGTGATGGAGCTGGGAGAAGCCAGTGTGGCTTGCAGAGCTAGAGAGAAGGAGAGCAGCCCGAGATGACTGAGAGGACAGGGAGATGAAGCAGGGCCTGGTTTGCTGTGGGGACTGTGGGTAGCAGGAGCTATTTCCAAGTGTAAAGTTGGAGACCAAGTGGGTGATTGTGCAGGAGGGACTAGAGCCAGGGGGAGCCTGGGCTGAGGCACTAGAGCCCCATGGGAGAGAATGGACATGGGAGCAGCAGAGGTGAAGGAGGAGCAGCCAACCAGGGGGAGGAGGGCTGGGACAGTGTAGCAGAGGTGGGCATAAGGGAGCAGTGTGCCAGATGCTGCCTAGGGGGCGGTCAGGGGGCAGGAGGACTGAGAATCCACCTGTGTTCAGTAACACGGATTTCATGTGCAGTGTTGGCTACAAGGTGGCCACCATGATCAGAGACCATTTAGTGGGGGTGGTGGAAGCAGGGGACTGCTGGAAAGCACCCAGAGAACAGGAGCCAAACTGGTGAAGTTATTTGAGGAATTTCACTGCAAAGGACGAGAGAGAAATGGAGCAGGGGCTAGAGATGGAAAAGTTGCTTTTTAAACAACTTTACTGGGATATAATTCACATCCCATAAAATCCACCCACCTTTAAAGTTTGCAGTTCTGTGATTGCTAGTGTATTTGCACAATTGTGCACCCATCCCACTCTCTAATTCCAGGGGATTTTCACCACCCCAGAGAGAAACCCCACATCCATGAGAGTTCACTGCCCATTCTCCCCTCCCCCAGCCCCTGACCACCACCCATCTGCCTTCAGTCTCTATGGATTTGCCTATTTTGACATTTCATACAAGTGCAGTCCTTTACTGTGTGGTCTTTTGTGACTGGCTTCTTCCACTTAGCATCTCTCCAAGTTTGTCCATGTTGTACCATGTATCCATATATAATTCCTTTTTATTTCTGAATAATATCCAGTTGCATATTATATACAGTGTATAAACCACATCCTGTTTATCCATTCTTCAGATGATGGGCACCTAGATTGTGAACACCTTTTAGCTGTTACAAAAAATGCTGCTAATGGATGTTCATATACAAGGTTTTGTGCAGACATGTTTTCAGTTCTCTGGAGCATGCACCTAGGACTGGACTTGCTGGGGCATATGGTAACTCTATGTTTAATATTTTGAGGAACTGCTGAATTGTTTTCCAAAGTGACTGCACCATTTTACGTACCCACCAACAACATATAAAAGTTCCAATCTCTTCCCAACCTCACCAACACTTATCACTTTGTTTTGTATTTAGCCGTCAGTGTGGGGGAGAAGCAGCACCACACTGTGGTTTTGATGATTATGATGTTGAGCACCTTCTCGTGTGCTTATTGGCCACTGAATATCATTTTTGGAGAAATATCTATGCAAATCCTTTGACCGTTTTTAAATTGGATTGTGTGTCTCTTTACTGTGAGAGTTCTTTATATAGTCTAGATACTAGTCCCTTATCAGATACATGACTCTTTTCTCCCATTGCGCACGCGCGCGCGTGTGTGTGTGTGTGTGTGTGTGTGTGTGTTTCACTTTCTTGGTTGTGAAGCACAAGTTTTTAATCTTGAGGTAGTACCATTTGTCAAATTTTTTGGTCATTTGTGGTTTTGTGTCACATCTAGGAAACCATTGTTTCATACAAGGTCATAAAGAGTTATCCCGTGTTTTCATCTAAGAAACAATCTATTTTGAGTTAATTTTTTATATGGTATAACATAGGGGGTTGTCCAACTTCACTTTTTTCCTTGTGGTTATACACCTGTCGCAGAACAATCTGTTGAAAAGACAATTACTCCCTGCGGAATTATCCTGATAACTTCTTGAAATATTTCTTGTTTTTTCTTTTTTTTAAATTTTATTTATTTGTTTGACAGATTACAAGTAGGCAGAGAGGCAGGCAGAGAGAGAGAGAGGAGGCAGGCTCCCCACTGAGCAGGGAGCCCGATGCAGGGCTCGATCCCAGGACCCTGGGACCATGACCTGAGCAGAAGGCAGAGGCTTTAATCCACTGGGCCACCTAGGTGCCCCTTGTTTTTTCTTTTAAAGACTTTATTTATTTATTTGACAGAGAGATAGAGAGAGAACACAAGTAGACAGAGCCACAGGCAGAGGTAGAGGGATAAGCAGGCTGTCTGCTGAGCAGGGAGCCCAATGTGGGGCTCGATCCCAGAACCCTGGGATCATGACCTGAGCTGAAGGCAGCCGCTTAACTGACTGAGCCACCCAGGTGCCCCCCCCTTTTTTTTTTTACTATTGGAGAAATAACCCAGGTGTGTGTGCTGCTGGGCCACACCCTGCACAGATCTGGGAATGGTGATGAAGGGAAAGGAGGAGAATGACTGGAGCAGCGGCCTCCAGAGGGAGAGGGCTGCCCAGTGGAGGGGCCGGCATCGTCAAGGTCAAGGTCAGTGTGTAGTACTAGGAGGAGAAATGGGCACTGATATCAGCAGTGAACTTTCTCTCCTTTCTGCAGCGACACAGGCACCAAGTCAGCACTGCAGAGAAGCAGAGGACAAGGGTTGGGAGCTGGAAGAAGAGGTTAGTGGGAGTGGAAGTAGACTGGGAAAATGCAGGACACTTGCCAGCAACATTGCCGCCCCCCCTCCCCGAGCTTAGCGATGATGAACTGAAACAGGTGCAGAGGGAGAGAGAGTGGAGGGATCCAAGGCCTCTGAGGGCTCTCTGTGCTGGAATGTAAGGAGAAAGCTGGTTCTTAGTGACTGCAGGTAGCAGCTCTCTCCTGACGATGGTCAGGGTCATTCCAAGGAGGAGATCTTTAGTCAGCCTGTCCTCTCAACACATGAAGACAATGCCATCGTCCCCAAATCTAATTAGAGAGGGTGGGGAGGGAGTCACCAGTAGTCCTCAACTCCCCCAATGCCCCATCTGTCTCAGTGGGCTTGGGCTGCCACAACAAATACCAAAGCCTGGGTACTTAACTAACAGTGGACTTGTACTTAACATGGACATTTATTGCTCCCCGTCTGGAGGCTGGGAGCCCCAGAAAAGGTTGCCTGCATGACTGGATTCTGACGGGAGACCTTGCTTACAGACAACAGTCCTCCTACTGTGTCCTCACAAGGCAGAGCAATAGTGAGTGAGGTCTCTGGTGTCTCTTCTCGTAAGGGCTCTAATCCCTTCTTGGAGGTCCCCACCATGGCCTCATCGACCCTCATCACTTCCCAAAGACCCCACATTCAGCACATTAATTTGGGGCGCACACAGTTCAATCCACAACACCATCCAAGCTGCTTTTGACCTCCGAGAAGCCCAGATGCTGAACTTCACGACAGAGTATGGACAGAAAGAGGTTCCCAGTCCTTACAGGGATGTCCACATCACTGGCAACCCACGTGAAAAATCTTTCATCTTTACACTTTCTATCATTATATCTTACAGAGTTGTCAGACCTCATATAGTAGCCACAGGCCGCACGTGGATTGACACGTCGGTAGTCAGAATGGAGATGTGCTACAAGTGCAAAACATACACACCAGGTTCCAAAGACTTAATTTTTTTTTTTAAGATTTTATTTGACAGAGAGAGATCAGAAGTAGGTAGAGCAGCAGGGAAAGAGAGAAGGGGGGAAGCAGGCTCCCCGCTGAGCAGAGAGCCCGATGCAGGACTCGATCTCAGGACCCTGAGATCATGACCTGAGCCGAAGGCAGAGGCTTAACCCACTGAGCCACCCAGGTGCCCCAGACTTAATATTTTTTAAAAAGGAAAAGATCTCAATAATCATTTATATCAATTACATGTTGAAATGATAATATGTTGGGATACTGGGTTAAATAATTAAATGAATTTCATCTGTTTCTTCTTAGTTTTAAAAATGCGGTTACTAGAAAATCTGAAATTATATATGTGGTTCACATTTGTGGCTTGTATGAGATTCTGTTGGAGAGACACTGGAGAGAGAACCCCACATCAAAAACGGCCCCAGCATGGCAGATCCTCCTGCCTCAGTCCATGGGTGCCTGTGCTGCCACCCGGGCATGAGCCTTACAAGTGCGTGTTACAGTGGGGCCATGTCTCTGAGGAGATAGGGCCCCCAGGGCAGGCTCGTGAGGACACAGCCTTGTGGGGTCACAGCTGGAGCAGTGCAGGTGGCCTTGGACAGTCCCTGGGAGGCAGCCCCGGGGAGCTGGGGACCATGCTGTTTCTTGTTTGGTTTGGGGACAGGAAAGTAATGCCCATTTTCCAACACTGGAGTCGCCCCAGGCACAAGATGCTGAACCTGGAGAATCTCGGCTTCCTCTGCTTCCTCTGAGCCATGGTCTCATTGCCTGGGAAGCCGGTAGGTCCCCAGCACCTGTTACAATTGGTCTTTCTCTTTATTCCCCCTTCGCATGCACGCACGTGTGACATTGCTGTAAGGTAAATAATGTGCGCGGAACAGTGTTACTGAACTTCATACACCCATGCCCGTTTACTACTTATTAAAATCGGCCATGATACAGCACAAAGGCAGCTTGACTCTGTCCCCGTTGCTTAGCCCTGGGCTGGCTCCTTTCTCTCCTGCTGCCATAAACCTCAGTGCTATGACTATCTCTATCTTCTTTCCACTTGAATTATTTTATTGGAATGTTTCCCACAAAGTGAAATATGTTGGCTGGAAAGTATATACAGTTTTATGGTTCCTGTGACTTTTTTCCTCAAATCACCCTCCCAGTGGAAGACATCACCATGTACGTTCTCCAGCCCCGTGGGTTGTGCGCCTGCGCCCCATGCGGTGTCTTCCTCCAGCCTTGCCAGTTCTGGGATTGAGCATTTGTATTTATTTTACCAATTGATTGTTACATAACAGACACTGCCTGGATATTATCCTGGCATTTTCTTAATTGGGGATGAGAAAGAGTAATGCCCTTCCGTTAAAATTTACACAAATTTAAGAAACAGCACCATCTTGATAGTCTAGAGAAACCCTTTTCTGCTCCCTCTGCTTGCCAGCATTTGGGGTACCCACAGTCGCCCTGAGGCTGCAAGTCAGCCGGCCAGACCCCAGCTTCACCTTCTGACCCACTGTTATCAGAGTTGTCCAAGAAGCCTGCTCCGGCTAATAAAGTCATTTATCTCCTACAACAAACTGACGGCACATCAGACAGTCCCCCTTCCCTGTGTGGTGTAGACGAATCCTGGCATTTCTTAGTTGCCATATGTTGATTGTTCAGAATTAGACACATTCAGGTTTATCTGCAAAAAAGTTTGCAGGAGATGTGGCTGATGTTCCGTTCATGGCTTATTAAAACCTCAGGAAGACCCCAGCCCCCTCCCCAGGGAAACTCATTAAAGGTCTCCTTGTGGAGCCACATACTGGCCTGGCAGGTGACCCAGGAAGGCAGGGAGGGAAAAGAGAGAGGATGCCCTACTTGCCCACTAGATGGCACCTCGCAATAATTAATGAGGAGAGGACCACTTCCTTCCAAACCTGGAGCCCCACACCCACCCCCGCCCCGCATTGCAACACACCCGTCATGTTTACTTCCAAGCTAGACATCTCAAAAAACAGGAAAATTAAAAAGTTCATTCTAGATAAAAATATACCATCTGCCTGTGAAAAATCTTGCTCATCGCTGTCATGTCAACACCCAAAGCAGGTTAATAACTGGCCCAGAACAGATGGTTTCTTTTTATAATTACTGGGTCCCCCCACCAAGGCTTCCTCCTTAGCTGCCTCCTTGCCCTGCTGGCAGCCCCCTGCTGTTTCCTGCCTACCTTGCTGCCACCGCCCAGTCAGACACCACCCTGCCAGCCACAGGGACCAGCCCTCTGCTCAAGCCGGGGCCCCCTCATCCTCTACTGGGAATCAGCCACAGGGGCCCAGAGGGCTTCAACACCACCTGGGAAGATGGCCACCAGCAGGCGACCCTGGCCTCGTCACCCCCACTAGCAAAGAAAAACTAATCAAACCAAGATGGTGGGAGTTACCCCCCAAATCAATAAAGGTTTAAGCCAATATCATCCTATTTCTTGTTGAGGACGCAGTGAGATGTGTACCCCCAAACCCTGTGTCAGGAGAGCAAGTTATCGACACTCACTGTCTAGAATGAATTTTGACTGAATATAACAACCTTAACAAATATCATATACTTTTTAATTCAGCACTTTCACTTGGAGGAATCTCTCCAAAAGACTATCAGAGTAGTGGTGAATAAGACTTCACTCAGCAAGGCCTGCTCCGTCTGACCCGAAACTCCTCAGGAGTTGGGCCAGGGTTTTTCCCAGGAATAAAGGCAGACTGGCCAGGGGAAGGACTTCAAGTGGACATCAGGGCGGGACCTCCCAAGTAGGACCCTGTGTCCGTGAGTCTCAAGAAAGGTGAATGGGGGTTGGGGAAAGCCTCATTGCTCATGTGTGGGGCCCAACTCTCCCAGACCCAGGGGACAGGCGGTCCTAGTTCAGAGGTCCTGCCCTGATGTCTGCCCAAGTCTCTCCCTGGCCTTAATCAGGTACGTTCTCATTCATCCTCAAGTTTTCTCTACACACACAGAGGTGTCAGAACACCAACTCTCCTCAGTGGGTGCTGTTTCCTGTCAGAGAGAGCCCTAAGTCGTTGTCCTGCCCTGGGGCCTGGGGACCTGGGGAGGCTCGAGCCTGTGCGCACACTGGCAGGACAGAGGGGCCAAAGCAGAAAAGCTGGTCAGGTCCCAGGCACTGGTCTTGGGGGGCTTCTGTCATTCTTTAAAGCCACAAATCCCGAAACTTCCCTTGTATGCTGTGTGTATGACCCTGGGTGTGAGAGATGCTTTGATACAAAATATGTGAGAAAAGTCCTGTTCAGAAAACATTTATTGCAATTTGATGACACCTAGTCAAGTTAGGGTTCTGAAAGCCAAGGGAATACAGTATTGGGGGAAATTCAGTGTGGACACATTGCTTAGATCCTACATCAGAAAGAGTCATTTTCTTTGCTGGAAGTATTTAATTTTAAAAGCAAAATTCAAGAACTACCACGACTTGTCCGATGGGGAGACGAAGCCCCTGGGAGGGTGAGGGCCCAGGTGTGCTGGGTAGAGAAGGGCTGGGTGCCTGGATGTTTTTGGCTTCGCTCCACAGGCAACTGCCCCTCCATGGGGCCAGTCAGTCACTGGTCAGGGAGGGGACACATGAGGTAAACATGATTCCAGCACGGGGCAGCTCTTGGCCCTGAGCCCCTGAGCCCCAGGGGAGGAACCAGTCTTGTAACAGGTGCTTCAGACAGGGCTCATTGTCACAGGTGGGGAGACAGAACACACAGGCCTCCTGCTGTGCTCCCGTATGAGTGACAGTGGATTCAAGAAGCTGTCAACCACGTCTGCAGCAGGCACGGCTTCACTTTTCACCAGCCTCCAAGCAAAAGGGGTGTCACTACGCATTATTAGTGCACACAACCCAAAATCTAGTGTCTTCATAAAGAATTTCCAGAACATGATACAGCACAACAGGAGCTTCTCCAGCAGGTTTCACTCCATTTAGGTAATACACTGATGGTATGGGGCTTCCCCAACTCCCCTTCCCTGCCTGGGAGGCCCAGGAATCAACTAAATGAGACCCCCACTTCCAGGAGGAACGACCTAGTCATCATACTGAACTTCGGCCCGAAGCTCCTTGGTGACGTAGTTCACCAGCATGGCCAGCAGCTGCTGCTTCAGGGCCTCGCTGCCCATGACCAGTGTGGTCAGCTGCACAGCGTCCGTCCAATCCAGGTGCCTGAGGATGGTGGAGGCTTCATTAAAGAGCTTTTGCTGCTCACTGGGCGGCAGCTCCATTATGATCTGAGGAATTGGCTTGAACCGTCCGCTTGTCATCCATGCACCTAAGAGGCCCCCGACAGCCCCTCCTAGAAAACAAAGAAGGTTCAGTTAGTTGGTCCTTATTCATAAATGGTGGCCTCAGGCTCTTGCTGGGAGCACATCCACCGCCGTGACGAGTGAGCACATTCACACACAGGTGGGAACAGGCTCGGCTTTGTGTCTGCTCCACCCCACGGTGCGGGGGGCAAAGGTTTCTGGGGTCCTCAGTCCATTTGCCTCAGATAACTGACACCCAACGTGCCCTTCCCTAAGCTGTGCACTCACAGGCGCAGCACAAAGCATCTCCCACCGCACAGCTCTGAGAACCGAAATCTTCTCCAGGGCCCGCAGGTTTCCTGCTTCTCATGAAACTCTCTCATCTTAAAGGACAGAGCTGAGAAGCCAGTGCATTTGCAAGGAGAATCATCTCAGTGGTGAGGCTGGGTTTTCTCCATAATATGCTCTTTGCCCCTGAACTCTGGAAATTTCCAGTGAAATTCTGTGGCTAAAGGACCCTGGGGAAGCAGGAGGAGACCTTTACCCGGGAAACAACTATTTTTCATGCCAGCCCTCGAGAGCTGTATGATAACTACTGAATATAACTCACTCAACTATTTCTCTTCCTGTGACCCCAAAAGGGCATAACCATTTTTTTTAAAGGTAACTTTATGATCAAATTTCAGATGCACAATGTTGGGACTTGAAGCCCTTATGTCAACGGAAACTTCTATCTGATCAGGTGGGGGCAGGTCTGCTAAGGAAGGCGCCTGGGGCAGGGGTCTCAAACTCAGGCGCCCTCCGGGGACAGGCAGGTAGCTGAGAGGAGTGAAGAGGACTGAGTGAGCCTGTGGGTGATGAAGGACGGGGTCATGTCTAAGGGGCGGGGGCTACCCCTCACCAGCCCACTGCTACCACACGGAATCCCACATGCGTATCCTGGAAAAAGTTCCATGATTATTAAATAGCGGTCATCAGATACTAATAGATGCAGCCCAGCTGGACTTAGTGACTCTCTCTGAAAGAGCAGAGCGTGGAAAGGGGAGACACTGACTCCACAGTGGACAAACCGGCAAAGACCACCTTAACCAGTCCATCAAGGTGGACATAGTCAGGGAGGCTGTGGGTGTCACATGTCCCTGAAATGGCGCTATGAGACAGGCAGGCACTCCGCTGCTGTCTGCTATATGCTTTCCGAAGGTCCACAACCCCGGGCTAAGCATGAGCAACCATCAGGCCGACCCAAATGGAGAGGCATTCTACAAGTACCTGCCTGGGACTCCTCAACAGTACCCAGGCCATGAATGCAGCAAAGTCCAAGCAACTGTCACAGAGCTGGGGAGACGAAGTAAGGAGACGTGAGGATTAAATGCTCTGTGATACCTTGAGCTGGATTCTGGGACAGGAAGAGATCTTAATGCAAAAACAGGCAAAGTACAAAGAAAGTCTAGAGACCAGTTAGTAGTGACGTGTCAGTGTTAGTTTCTTACTTTTCACAAGTGCACCGTGGTGGTAACGTTACGGGAACTGGGTGAGGGATATGTGGGCGTTCTCTGCACAGTCTCACCAAAGTGTCTGTAATTCTACTACTGTTGCAGAATTAGAGGTTTATCTGAGAGAATACAGCCCAGGCCAGAGAGAACCCGGTTGTGGGCTGGACCCCACCAGCAGGCAGTAAAAGCTGCACCCTCTCAGGAAGCCAAGTGTGGAGGCATCTGGAGGGACAGAGCTCCCCTGGGGCTGAGCCCGGGCCAGCAGTGGGCCCAGGAGACTGAGCGCTGCCCCTGGTCACCCTTCCCCTCTGCTCCAAAAGAAGGGAGGATTTGGGGAGGGGAAACCAGTCATTTACAGGTTTTGCTGAACTTTTCCCCATGACACCCATGAAGTGCTCAGAGCTGACAAACATTTCAATCATCTGCACTAAACCTTTATGAGAACGTCAATATTTGATTTAGAGCAGCACTTCATGCAAACAATCGCCAGGAATATCGACCAGCAAATTACTAACTCTTTGGACAAGAGAAAATTCCTTGGTTTTCTGGGTAAAATGATGCTCCGCCCATGACTAGTGGCTTCAGGGAGCAAATCCCCGGGTTCCCCTGGCAGACATCCTGTTCTCTACCAGCTTTGACAGAATCTGAATAAGATATGTGCTCCCACAATGGCATCTGGGAACAGCTATAGGATAAACTATCCCATCAAGCCCTCCCCTGAGCACATTAGATGGGGGGACAGGGACAGAGATAAAGAATGTCACAGAGGAAGGAGGCCATGGCCACATCTCCTCCCTCACTGGCTGCTCCTTGGATGGTGAGAGGCTGAAGTCACGACTCCCTAATTCACAGGTGGGAAAGGGAAATGTACAGGTGGAAGGTATTGGGCCATCCACACACTGATTTACTCTCCAGTGTGATCTCTGCATCATGAAATGACCTTGAACGCCAATCCTGCCACAGAAAGGCAGAACAGGGCAGGAAACCATGCCGGGAGCCGGAAACAGAAGCCAACCTGGGCAGGCAGGCAGTCACCTCTCCAGCCTGTGTTCGTGGGAGGACTGCAGGCAGTGCTGTGAGCTCTCCCACGTCCCCAGCACAGGCTGCCCAGCACAGAGCAGGCATTCAGTGAGGTATCTGCTGAGCCTAATGCAACAGACCATGTCTTTGTTGCTCCCCTGTGCCGCAGGGTCCATCTGAAGCACCTCATGGGAGGTGTAATCCAGCCCCTTCTCACGTCAGACCCACACAGCAGCCCGCTCTCTGATGCCACCCTGGCCCAAGGTGAAGACCACACCAGAATCCTTCCTACTCCTAAGACATAGGAAGCAACCTTTCCTGGCTCCAAGAAATGATAGGAAAATCAGCCAAACCTCCACTCATAGCCAAAAACTGTCTCTCAAGTTGAAGCAGGTGGCAAAAAATGGGGGACAGGGATGACCATCCTAGGATAGTTTGTTGCTTTTTCTGCATTAGACTTTTGGTTTCAGAATGGGGTGGTCTCCATGAATGAGCTCATGTGAAAAGGCCAGACAGCATCTGCTCCTAGGAGTGCTCAGCAACTCCCAGCTTCCTCCCTGCTTCCCTTCTGCAGTGACATGTAATGGTGACAGGGGAAGGAGACCATCCAAGGGACCCAGGACACTCTGATATCTTCAGAGGCTGGGACACTTCCCTGAGGCGGCGCCCTCCAGGTCTGCATGACTCACATACCATTTGCAATAATGTCCTGCATTTCTGAGACCATCACACTCAGAAGCCTGTGTTTTCAATAGGATGAATTAGGGCCACAAAGTTAGTCACAGAAGCAACCTCAACTCAACAAACATCTCCCACAGGACAGGGACTTCTGTGAGGTCTCTGTGGTAACAAAGGCCTTTTTTACAACACCCCTGACGCTGGCTGCCCCTGCAGGAAGCTTACACTTACCAACAGCTAGTCCGGGTGGACCTCCGACCAGACCACCAACGAAGGCCACAGCCCCTGTGACCAGGGCACCTGTACCAGAGTGCTTGACGGCCGCCTTCATTTTCCTCTCCCCAGAGATGGAGCACAGCAGCTTCATGACGTCTTCCATCACTATGGGCATCTTGGCAAGCCTTGAAGGAAGCATTTCAAAGGGAAACTCTTAATGAGTGTCAGAGTATTTGCACTCAATGTTACTCTTGCTAGAGTTTGGAGGACAGCCTCATGCAGAGAACAGGAGCTCTGCTCTGTGCGGAACCGACAGCACCCAGCAATGTGATGGGTTCCTTGTCACAGAAAAGTCGGGGAGCCACTAGTCAATAAGCACACAGAACCCGCAGAATGCACGAGAGGTCTTCCTTGCCCTCTGCGTAACTTCTCATTTTTGACAGAATACAGAACAGGCCCAGTCACAAGCTGCATCTGTTAATCACAAGTGAGGCAAGCGTGCCCTCTCTCTTATCTGCAGCCTTCCTGCTGGTTCAGGCACCCCCAGTGCACAGAGCCCAGCAGAGGGCAGAATGTCCCAGCCTCAAGTCCTCTGTCGTGTGATAGGGCAACAGAGCTCATGCCAAGCCCAAGAAGGGGAAAGTACTGGGCTCCGTGACCACCCTGGCCTGTGCCCACACCTGCCTGCCCCGTGACCCTGAGACGAGCGTGAGATTCCTCACTTGTAAAGGGAGATAAGCCACCTACAAGCTGGATTCTAGAAAGGTCTGAGGGGAATGGATGCAAAGTACCTGTTGTGAGTCTGGAACACACAGCCCTGAGACCTGATGGCTCTAAATGAGTGTTCTGTTACTGATACACACCACTGGCTTTTCTGCAAGCAACCGCTCCTAAAGCCCATCCAGTTCTGTGTCGGGCATAGTAAAGGCAGGGACAGGATGGCCCTAAGGATGACCAGTAAGATGGAACAACCAGAGAATAAAATAAACCAAAGAATTCCAGAGGTTTGCATGTGTTTGGATAGACAGACAGATGGACCTTTGGAACAATGACCTTAGAATAATTCTTGTGGTCAGGAAACTGTTATCCACACTGGTGGGAAACTGGCAGGCACACACGGCAAAGGCAGGGGGGGCTCTGCCCTAGGGTCGGGGGGAATAGAGAGCCACAACACTGACAGGACACCTGACAGGACCCAGAAGTAAAATCAAAGAGACCATGGGCTGTTGCTTCTCCTGGCTTCAACTGGACCTAAGGCTGGAAGGTACTTCCTTTCCTTCACTCCCCTTTTCATGCAGGCAGTGCCTAAAGGAACTTGGCAAAGTTTGGGGCAGACCCTGTTGCTCAAGAACTCTTGGTTACCTCTCCTTTTGACCCAAGAAAAATCCAGAACCAAACACTAATGTAGAATCATCCCCTCAATCCTGGGAGAGAATTTGGAGTCCCTAGAACACTTTTCTGGGTCTGCTGGATCAACACAGTTGGGGTTCAGAACTTCTCTGCCATCCCAGGAGAGATAAGTAGTGTCCTGGGCTCTGGCCCCTGCCGTGTTCTGAATCAGTGATTCTCCACAAGTGCACCCCACTTCGGATAGCAAGACTGTAAGAGACCATGACCTAGACATCTGACATTGACTACATAGTCCTTGAGTTCAGCAAGTGCAAATAAGCATCTCCCAAAAGTGTCTGTTTGACCAAGTGGGGTGTAGAGGCAATGGAGGGGCAGGCCTGCAGGAGTGCTCAAGGGACTGGAGAAGTCAGAAGTGCCTGCCCCCGCTCTGGCACCATGTGTCCTGGATCTGCCAGCACACCTCCGAGCTTCCTGCCCCTTTGCTCACTACTGCAACCCCTTGTAGACAGAGTCCATGCCGCCTCCTCCACCCTGGAAGATAGCCCACGTGAGGGTCATGACTTGTCCACACACGAAGGTCACAATAATAAAATAGCATTATAACAGCAAAGGGACTGCACATGGCAGAAGTCACTGAGAAATGAGGGGATGGAAGCTGTGACTTGATTTACCCAGGTGCCATGGTGCCGTAAAGCTATGCAAATGAGTTTTATTTCAAATACTAATTTAATTCACATATTGATAATCAAAGGAATTAATTCCATGGTAAAACTGTTAAGAAGCTAACAATTCTGTAAAACACCTAATCGTCAGATAGTTTATATCTGGTTTCTATCCAGCTTTCTATCTGTCCATTATGCTGGGAAAAAGGGAGACGAAGCTCAGACCCAGGAAGGCCGCTCTGGGGGCAGCAGTGAGCTTCCCATTTCCAGGCACACGAAGACCCCAAGCATGGCTGCAAAGTTGGCTTCTTGGCCAGGGCACTCTGCCCAGACACTGCTCTTAAAGCAGGGTTTCTGCACGATTATGGACCTGCACTCTGGAAACACTTTCTGCACAGCAAGAAAATGCACAGATAGGAGGCAGGAAACAGCCACTTCACACTCTGTGGTCCATCTAAAAACCTACTCTGAATGACTTCATATAAACCCACAGGGGCTAATAAGGCATCATCATGCAAAGACTACTTACTCCCAACCTCCACTCAGCCCAGGCAGACCAGCCCAAGGCAGGAGCCCAGGGCTCTGTAGACCTGGAGGGCCAGCAGGTGTCCCGGTGTGTGGGAGGGCACGAGAGGATGTGGCTCACCTCTGGCTGGGTTCAACAGCTTCACACCACAGCAAGAGTGGCACTGTGGCCGCCTCAATGCAAGATCGAGCCGGTTTAATTTCTGTGTGAGAATCACTTTAGACTTCAGAGCATCAATAGACTCTTGTGGAAGAAAGGTTTGTCACCCCATCTCCCGAGTCCTTACTGGAAAGCCCACCCTCCTGACTTCTCGGGGATTGCCAGATTGAGGAAGGAAGCCAGTCCTGTTTCCCCTCCCACTCCAAGCTTGCCTTTGTCAGTGAGCAGCAAGGAAGCCAGGAAGGAGGGGAGCGGGGGGGAAGAGTACTCTGAAGGGGACAGACCTCAGAGGGTGGGAATGGGGTCTCCCCTCCCCATTTCACACCTATTTCAGAATCAGATTTGTCCACAACACGGGCTCTGGTCACAGAAATCCCATCTGCCAGCCACAGGGAAGGCAAATGCCAACTTGAAGCCCTGATTTCTTGCAAGCACCAGGCTGGTCTGCTGATGACAGCAAGGTTCTGGGGAAGAGGGAGATGAACCCATCCCTGGGACTGCAGCCTGACTTTTTGAGATGGACCAGATTGTGAGAGAGCAGGGAGAGGAAGGCTTCAGAGCTAACAGAGACCCACATGCACCGAGTTAAAAAAAAAAATTAGAAAAGCAGAGCCTCTTAAGGAGTCAGAGTGATCTTGCTCACCTGCCATCCTCAGTACTTTCTACTTCTCTGTTGGAATTTATGAACTCCTCAGTGTGGCCTGGCTCTTGCAAGTCTTGTATCCCCACCTCTCTCGGCCGTGGTCCAAAGGTCCCATGTGGACCCCACCAGCACTGTCAGATTAGCCCCCAGACTTTCCAATGACTGAAGTGTTGCCAGTATTTAAAAATAAGATTTCACATCCATCTGATTCCTGATTTCTCTCGAAAAATCAAAAGAGCAAGTCCCCTGGACCATCTTCGTAGCCAGAGGCCAAAGCTGAGCAGCTCCTGCCTTCTGTCTGTCATAGGCCCTGGCAGGGCGACCTTACCTGACCAGGGACCCATAAGTAGGTCATCTGCAACCTCTCAAAGTCCCCCTGCTTCCTCTTTTAAAGGCTGAAGAAGCCACCAGTCCCCACCGTAGGAATTGTCCCCTCCGAGATCCCTGACGTCCACTCCTGATCATCTCTCAACTTTCCCCGCAGGGCGAGGCCAGGAGTGCTGACTCACCGAGTATCCTTTTAGGACTCTGTCCCGCAGTTCTAACACCTGCCGCCCCACCCAAGCACCCGGGACGCAGAGGAGGGTGACGCGCACCCCGGGTTACTGAGGAAGGCAGGGACAGGCGGGTAACTGGGGAGCTCATACACACATCCGGGTCACTACGTGGCGCCCCGCTGGAAGCCACAGCCCTACCGGGCCGCTGCGGTTATAACCCCAGCTGGGCCGCTGCCGCTTACTTCTGGCGTGACGTCAGCCTCTCCGTGCCTCGGTGTCTTCATGTGGGAAATGAATACCCCAGCGGCGTGGACCCGGCTCCGCAGTCCCCGGGACACCGCGCCCCAGCGCTCCGCCTCACCCGCGCCGCGCCCGCGCACGAGCCCTTCACCTATTGGGACCGGCCCGTCCCCGCGCCCCCCGCCCGCCCAGGGTCTCCAGGCCCCCGCGGCCGCCCCGGCGCGCAGACCCCACCCCCGCCGCCTTCCGGCTCGCCCGCGCGGGGTCTTCCGGTCTCCACTCACCCGGCGCCGCGCCGCGCGTGCGTAGCCGCCGGCCGGGCCTCTCCGAGGAGCCCGAGGGTTCAGGCGGCGCCTCTCCTCCTCAGGCCCCGGCTGGGCCCGGGTGTGGCGGGCGGACTGCAGGCCCGGTGTCCTAGGGCTGCGCTGTGTCGCGCCGGCGCCAGGTCCCCACCGCAGCCCGCGCACGTGTTACGGGGGCTCCCCTTGCACCTTCCCGAAGCTGGGGGAGGCCTGTAGCCCTGAATTCAGTATCCCTGCTCCTGCGGCCCAAAGGCCCTCCTCCTTCCCCTCCACCGAAGAGAGCCCCGTGACCCGTGGAAGTCCCAGGGGCTAAATTCCTGTTTGCTGAATGTATGGGCCGAAGTCCAGCATGTGGTGCCACCACCTCCAGGTGCGGTCACTGGTGGGGGGCCCTTGGTCACGGGGTTAAAAAGGCTCAGCACTGGCTTCACTCCTAGGGTTCCAACAAATGGAGGAGTCCAGTTTCCAGGACAAAGCTGAGGTCCGGGAACCTCTTGGGAGGGGGCAGAGGTGTGTGTGGTGGTCTTGCAGGCAATCCTTCAGAGGGAGTGTGGAGAAGATTCCCTCCCCACCCCGCACCCCGAAACACACACACACACACACACACACACACACACACACACACGCTGGCCTTGAACCATCTGAAATCTGAAAAAGGCTCTGGGGGCTTTCCATTGACGAGCCCACTTAATCCTGACACTGTCCTCCCATCCAGGCATGGTCGCCCCTGCCACATGACGGATAGGAGAAGGGGCAGGGAGGTTGGTCTGCCCAAGGCCACCCAGGTAGGGAGTGTCAGGGTCCAGACTCTAACGTGGGTCCAGCTGGCTCATGCCCTCGCTGTAACCAGTGCTCGGCCGGGGCTTTCCTGGATGCCCTGCGCACCCAGCGGATGGGCCTCTTTCAACTGCCAGAGTGATCGTTTTGTTTTTTTCTTTTTCCTCTTTTAAATGGGAAGGTACTTTGGGAGTATGTGTATACACACACACACACACACACACACACACACACATATACATACACACACGTACTGCAGTGTATACGTGCCCCAATAAGATGTTTCTTTAAAAAAAGTTACATTTTTGCTGACTTACAAAAAGCTGTACGTACTTAATGTATATAACTCAATGAGTTTGTGGTTAAGTGTACACCTGTGAGACCATCATTCCAATCTATACCATAAAATTATCCATCACTCCCGAAGTTTCTTCCTACCCTTTTTATTATTATCACTTCTGTGTGTATGTGTGTGCCTGCAGTAAGAACACTTTACATAAGAGTTACCCTCCTTAGTACACATTCAGTATACAACAATATTAATAGCTATAGGCAGTATGCTGTGTAGATTCCCAGCCCGCACTTGTCTTCCAGAACTGAAACTTTGTACCCTTTAACTATCATCATTTTGTTACTTCCCTTTCCCTCCTGTCCTCATTGTGAGAAAGGGGCTCAAGCATTAACCAGGGTTCCTGGCCACAGTGAAATAGCCCCACCCATTTCTGAATAGCAGCTTCCGCTTGAGTTTGGGTGACTTTCAACAGTGAAGTTCACTGAGGCAAGAATAGCTCAACCATCTCCAGGCTCAGGCCTGGGGGAGATTCTCCCATTTCTCTGCGGGCAGCTCCCTCTAGCGGCTTCTTAAAGAATTGGGCTGCTGACTCCCCCTGAGATGGGAAGGGGAGCACCTGTAGACAGGAAAGATGCTGGAAAGGAAAAAAACCGCAAAGTCAGGGCCCTCCAGAGAAGGTGAGCTGTAAGAAGTCCAGCAAATGCTGCACCTGTCGACAACCTGGGACCTTCATTCTGATATGAATGAAGTCATAAAATGGATGCATACACCAAATGCTATGGATGTAACACATGATACCACAGTCTCCCAGTGACAGCCACGCCTCCTGCAGCATGGTGCTGTGAATGACAGGTGCACGGTGGGGTCCCCATCATGGTGACTGTGCACTGACCCAGCATCCAGACAGTGCTCTCATGATGCTCACCGTCCTGAGGTCTGGCTGAGTGACCTCAGGAGTGTCATTCAGCTTCTCTAGGCCTCAGTTTGCTCATTTGGGAAATGACGACAACAATCGTGCCTTCCCACAGGGTTATTCTGAAGATTAAAGGAGGTAATATGTAAGGATCTAGATTATTTTTGTTTATATCATAGGGTGTGAAAATGAAAAACATCTCCAGAGTCCCAAAAGTGAGCCTCTTGTCCAGAGAGGCAGGAAATCAGATCCCACCCCCACTTTCACAACCCACCATCCACAATCCACCATTCTGGGGGTCCAAGAATCCCCCAGCATGCGAGGCTGCGTTCACAGAGCCAGTGGGGTCTGGGGCCAATACATTCACCAACATTAACTTAGCACCTTGAGCTTCCCAAGGTCCCTGGGCTCTCTTCTGGGCCTGCTGAGGGGAGGGAGGAGCAGCCCTAGGCCTAAGGGTCAGAGATCCTGAATCAAAGGCCAAAGGGAGACAGGGTCCCCAGGAAGCATCTGCAGGCTTGAGGAAGACGCAAGGTGAAATGTCTATCTAGAATGTGTGCGGGCTGGGGTAGAGGGCAGAGGCTGGATGCGAAGAGTGTAGCCTGGAGGCCACCGGGCCTTCTAAGGCCAGAGCCTGGTTCCCCCCACCTTTTCCAGAGTTCCAGTCAGCAGCTCCTAACTTATATGGCTTTTTCAGGATAATCCCACTCAGCCCCAGGGCTGGATAATGCCACACACGGGTCACACACACAGAAACCCCTGTGACCTCTTAATTAAGCATATGAGTAAGCTTGATGTCACTTTGAAAACTAAAATCTTACCGTCTATGTTCTTTTTATTTTAAATTACCTCTAAGAGGGCACCATAGTCTAGTGCTTAGGGGCCCCAGGACTCTGGATCCAAACTTGTAGCCAGTCATTTGCCCCAGGTTTTGGGGTCAGGAGAGGTTCCAGCCCCATACGGTGGGCCCAGGACCTGCTTCCTTCCTTGGTCCCCGGGTGGAGGAGGTCTCCGCAGCCCCCAGTCTTTTCCCCAGGATGCATGCCATTTTTTGGTATGTGAAGTGTTCAGTGCAGTGGGCACTATCAGAGGCACCTATCGGGGATTCATTAGTTTGCCAGGACCCTATAACCAAGGACCACAACGTGGGGGGCCTAAAACAGGACTTTATTGTCTTTGTTTTGGAGATGAGTCCAATGAGTCTGTAGGCCCCAGCTCCCTCTGAAATCTGTGGGGAGAATCATTCCTTGCCTCTTCCTAGCTTCTGGGAGTGGCCGGCAGTCCTTGGCAATCCCTTGGCTTGCAGCTGTGTCTCTGCATCTGTCATCACATGCCATCCCCCCTTGTGTCTGTGTCTGTGCCCCAGTTTCCCTCTGCTTATAAGGACACCAGTCATACGGGATTGAATGCCCACCGTGCAGACCTCATCATAACTCAATTACACCTGCAGACTCTATTGTCAAATACAGTCACATTTACAAGTACCAGGGGTTAGGACTACAAATATCCATTTGGGGTGACACAATTCAACACCAAACACCAGGAAGTCAACAAATGCCAGCCGTGATGATAAGCACGTGAGTATGCACATGGTCCGTGCTGGCACAAGGAAACTAGCAGGCTCAGCCCACCCTTGTGTCAAAGTCGCTGTGCGCAGAGGGACCCTCAGGACGGCTGCCTTTGGTCTTGGAGGAGCTTCATTCTGCAAGGACTGTTGCCAGACAAGCTGGCTCTGGGAGTGGTAATGAGCCTGTTCTGGCTTCATCATTGTTCTTCTGAATGTTTAAGTTTTTCTCTTCCTTGGTGTTTACATCCTTCAGATATTTGTAGACGGCTATCCTGCCCCTTGGTCATCACTTAGCGCCTGTCTGCATATTTGCCGTGGTGTGTTGTTATTATTATTGTTGTTCCTATGTCCTCCCTGCATGCTCATTTGGTCCCTCAGCCACCATCACTGCTGCCTGAATTTCCTGCAGGTTCCCAGCCCTGCAAGCGCCGAGTTACTGGGATGGAGCATCAGAAGTCAGTAGTCAGGTGACAAGGGACAGCTCACAGGCGCTCTGGCCCCCTTCCCCTCTGTCATTTTTGTCAGTTTCCTTTACGAGCTAAGTGAAAAACAGCGTGCTTACAGTGCGAATGCAGTTTCCAGACAAATCCCCTGCCCCTGCTTCCATCCAGACAGTCCCCAATTTCCTCAGCTATGAAATGAGGATAAGAACCCTTGCTCTCAACACCCTGGGATTGCTGTGAGGACGGATGAGACCAGAGTGGAAAGCGCCTTGTACACTACAAAGCGGGGAGAGTGATGGTACCAGCAATGCCTTCAATGCACGAGTGGATCTCTGCAGAATGTTCCAGGGGTCTGCTGCTCTAAAAGCTAGAGATTCCAAATTAGAATTTACAAAATGAACTTGATAGAACTGAGACTCACCCTAAAATCTGTTTGTTGAAAGAATAGAGAGGTGCCCTACTTCAAAATCTACTGTCAGATTTTAGTATTCCAAATCAGTGTGGAACTCAGAGCAGGATGGGCCCTTGGAGACGAGCTGGAGATGCCCTGAGGGGGCTCTGGAAGGTTATGCTGCTATAAAAGACTTGAAAAAAAAAAAAAAACCCCACCTTGTCTTCCATCTGAGATCTCACTGAAGAGTTCTCTGTATGTGGAAGACTTATTTCCAGTCTGACAAGAATGATTTTCAGTGGTTCAGTTGAACACACAATTCTCACACAGGTATTTCAATAATTATCCTGTTTCAGTTAGAATACAGTTTCTGGAACAATGGGACTCTTGTTGTATTGTCATATCTGTTATAATAAATGTTTTATTACAGAAAATGATGGTAGAGTCACTATTATGATTCTGGAGTTTTTATTTCAAACTGCTCATAGGATGGAAATTCTCTTTCCCCAGTAGTTTTCACTTTAATGCTGCTTTGGTTGTTTTTGTTTTCTGTATTAAACTTCAGTGTGTCCGGGATTTTGTTCCGTGGCAGAATGTGGGGTGTTTGTTTGTTTTTCTGTTTTTTTGCTCCGTACAGACTGTGGTCGAGTCCCCCAGGTGTGTGTTTGTTTCCGTGCTGTTGGCATGTGGTGCACATGGTTTCTTTAACCTGTCAGCTGTGTTGTTGTACACATGTGTGTGCTTCAGTCTGTTCAAGTTGCCATAGACTGGGGGCCTTAAACAACACTGATTCCCCGTGGTTCGTGAGCCTAGAAGCCCAAGATCGAGGTGCTGGCAAGGCAGGATTCATTCGGAGACCTTCTGGCTCACAGCCTGCCATCCTGCGGTGGGCTCGCAGGACTCTTCTTTGTGTCTGTGTCGGAGAGGGAGGATCCAAGTCCCTGGTGTCTCTTCTGAGAACATGAATCCCATCACATCAGGGCCCCACTTAGGACCTTTTTGAACCTTAACTACCCCCTTATAGGCTCCATCCCCAAAGACAGTCACACTGGGTCTAGGGCCTCAACATGAATTTGGGGACACACAATTTAGTGGATAGCACTGAACTTGTTTATTTATTGCTGAAGAAATACCCAGAGGTCTTGTATGGAGTGAACCTGATAAACAATATTTCAGGAAGGAGTAAATAGTGTTAGTGAATATAGGATAGAGACCTTGGAACTTTGGGCATAGTTCAATTAAGTAATATCCTATTTGGGATGGTAGTCCACTGTAGGGAGAAGAGTGGAAGGGGGAGGGGGGCAGGAGTCCCCACCTTAATTCACTGATCTCAGACCTCCCCGCTGTTGGAAGCCCAGCCTGGATCTGGAAGCACGTTCCTTGACTGCAGCACAATGGGCTTAGCTGCCAGGAACTCACCACCTTTAGGAAGGCTCACAAATCTTGGACATCAAATCTAACTGAAGTTAGGCCCAGGGGACCTCTCCACAATGAAAAGATTTAAGGACCATGAAAATCCCCAAATACCTGCTCACACACTCCCACACTATCAGACCACCTCTGAGACCAGCCACCATTTCCACACGTCCCTGGTGAAACACACTCTCAGCTTAGAGCCCAGAACTGTTGTTGGGGGCACAGGTCCTGGGTTCTTGGAAGAGCCATGGCTCCCCAATCACAGTCTTTCACTAGACAGAGCTCAAATCTTCTAGGGGCCCTGGTTCCCAGATGATTTCTTGGGCTCCCCAAGAAATAGAGGAGAGGACTCTCCATGGTTAGTTACACTGTTAGTAACAGAAGCAGAACGAAACCCCAAACCTCTTGTCTTCCCAGCCTCTGTTCCCCCCATAGCACACTCTCCAGCAGGGAGGATGGAGGCCACTGTCGTGGGGCTGCTGGGAGGGACGGAGCAGGGAAGCCGAGGGGGGTAAAACACAGGCACACATCATGAATATGGGCACAAGCAGACAGGAGAATGTTCCGGGAATTCTCCATCATGAAAGCAATCCCATATTTGGAGCTTCTAAAAGAGAGGCACCCTGGAATTCACAGAGCATTCAGCGGTGTTGGGAGGTACCGGGGTCTCACTTTCTCTTCCATATCCTTTCCCATCTCACAGCTGGCTGTCCATCCCAAAACTTCAATTGTCTTGGGGGAGCACGTGCCTGATGTCAGGATGGAAACCAGAGGGGACTGGGTATTCTTGGCACACATCCCTTTCCTGCTTTGAGAACGCAGACTCACCCTAATACCATGGGTGTCTATCCACTGGGGTAAATGGTGCCCCACTCTCCTCAGTGCTCAGGCCCTGATGACGGGAGTTTGGGGTGAAGGTCTGGGAAGATTAACAACTACCATCTCTGGCAGTTTCTGTGGGTCAGGAATTCAGTGATGCAGAATGGCTACCCCCAGTAGCCATTTCTACCAGGGCCCCCTCCTCTGACCACAACCAAGCTTCCCACCCATACTGGGCCTCAAGCACTCGTTCCCCTTCCTTGGTTGAAATTCCCACCCCAGGATTTTCTTTTTCAGTTGCCATCAGGCTTTGCTATGGAGTCCAAGGTGGGAGCCTGCCCAGGTCAGTGGACAGCGGGGCCCGCAGAGTCCCGCCCTGGTAATCAGAGGCCCATGCCTTGGTGGCCTTGGTGGTGGCCCTGTCAGAGCCTGGGATGCATGGAGAGTGATCTGAGGAGCCAAGGGATTTCTCTCAGGTGAGCTCCTCAAAGCATCCCCAGGAACCTCAAAGACCACAGCGCCCACAATGGGAGCAAAGCAGCTTCCAATAAGGAAGCAGACAATCTGTGGAAGGCACAGGAAGGGACCTCAGCTCCTGCACTCCCATGGTCCAGGGTTAGGGGACATGCATTGCTTCATCCTAAAAACAAATGCCCTGGGCCCATCTGCTCTGGGCCGGGGAGGGAGCTGCACTGGTTCCCACCTCAGCAAAGCAAGCAAGACAAAGGGTCCAGCCTGGCCAGTGTGCACCTGACAAGCAATGAAGCCCCAGTGGAAAGTCGTGTGTGGGGTTTGTTTAAGGAATGTGACCTCACTCCCAAGGTCCCTCCTTTTCACTTGGCTGCTTTATGCTAAGGTCCAGCAAGTAATTTGCATGTCGTTTCAGTAAAAATGAATTGTGGCTGAATTTTTGTTTTATTTAGATAACATACAGCCTTCCTTCCCTTTATTATTGAAATAATTCAGCCTGGAGCAGGATGCTCAGTGGGCAAAGGGATGGTCTCCTCCCAGCCAGATCCCAGCTTCAGTTCTCTGAGCCAGATAGCCAACTCCTGCTGTCCACCTCGGCTGTGGGAATAAACTAGACCACCAAAGCTCTCACTTTGTTCATCCTACTTTTCTTGCAGGGAAAGCTCCAGAATGTGTGTAGGCGGCTCAGGGGCAGCCATGTCC
Organism: Martes martes; assembly: GCF_963455335.1. Taxonomy (NCBI): domain Eukaryota; kingdom Metazoa; phylum Chordata; class Mammalia; order Carnivora; family Mustelidae; genus Martes; species Martes martes. The sequence continues at coordinate 37,850,559 of NC_137905.1, forward strand.
TGGGAAGGAGCTGGAGGCTGAGGAGCTTCTCTGAAGTGTATCTGCAAAGTGAGCGCACTGCCAAGGTTTGATGTTACAACTTTTAAAAAATGTAACACTTTCTAAAGTTCCTTTTCTAAATTATATACCAGACCAAGGAAATGTCAATAGTTGGATCAAGAATCAAAACCAACATCACCTTATCTGTGATTATTGCTGCATGATGGGTTAATTCAAAACTTAGTGGCTTAAGACAACAATAAAGGGCTCATTCATCTCACAGTTTCTATGGCTCAATTTTTTGGAAATGCATTTCCTGGGCCATTCCAGCTGGTGTTCTGTCATGAGGCTGCTGTCATTCGAAGGCTTGACTGGGGCTGGAGGAGGGGCTTCCCCCATGGCACACTTACATGGCTGTTGGAGGCATCCACTTCTCCACACGTGGGCCACTCTAGAGGGCTGCCTGAGCATCCTCATGATGAAGCAGTGGGCTTCCTCTGGAGCAGATGATTCAAGACACAGAGCAGAAGCCACATCTCTTTATGATCTAGCTTTGAAAGTTTCACACCATCACTTCCTCAACATCATGGTCATGCAGCCCAACATTTGTCACTGTGGCAGTGACTACACAAAGGTATGAATCCAGTATGTGAGGATCACTGAGAACTCTCTTGGAGACTGGTCACCACAAGTGATTATCATTAATATGATTCGGCAGGGGTGTTTGGAGGCTCTGGAGGAAAGTACTACATGGCTAAATCCACCATTTCTTATTTTGTAACCAATGCAAACCAAGTGGTCAGTTGCTGCTAATGGTATCCCATGTCATGGCCAAGCCAGCCATCTGTCCAACAAACATGGATCAGCGCCTCCTTCCAGATTGGGGAATAGAACAGTAGTGAAGAGAGAGACGAGTCCTCAGTGTGGGTCCCTTAGGTTGTGGAGAGGAAAGACATAGGAGACAAATGGATGGCGATAGTGCTATATGGATAGGGACTATAGCTGGTGCTGTCAATTTGGGGATTCAGGATGGACACCAAGTCCTGAGGGCCATAGCTGAGGATCCACATACCTTCATCAGAAATCGGAAATCTGCAATGACCTATGCATTGTAATGAGGGGGCTGCAAGCCAAACCTTTTAGTAAAAAAACAGCCTGGATAAGAATGACTTTGAAAGCAACACACTCTTCATGGGGCACCCCTCATCTGCACAATTTCCCCTCCCGAATGTAAGATCCACGGGTGGGAGAGGAACTTTCTGTCTTCTTCACCCCATATCTTTGGCACCTAAAGAATGACTAGTACAAATATGGTATTCACTACTGACTATCATTTATAATAGTTACTTAATACTTATCAGCCTTTTTGGTGTCTGCAAGCCTTTCCAGTTTAACGGAAGTCACCCTTCATGTTAATAGATGAAAGTGGCCGAATCTCTCAGTCCACTTACAGTGGAATGTCAGCACAGATTCCTAAAGACTGCCAGACAGGGGTGGGGGGACAGAGCGGGAGCCCCAGGAACCTGTGTCCTCCTAGTTCCTCTCTCAGGCTCCTCTCTCGGGCTCCTGTCTCAGCTTCTGCGTCAGAAGTCCTCTCTGCTCAGCTTGCCTGGCCCAAATGAATGGGGAGTCCAGATCTTCCCAGGACATCCCCAAAGCCTCTCAAACACAGAGTGCTTGGTGCCCCAGACTTTGAGGGTTTGCAGCAACCAGAGAGGGTGAGAGGTGATAGCATGAGCCATCGAGTGGCCTGAGAGAGAATACTGAGACTTTCTGGTTCTTGAAAGGCTCTCCCCACCTTGCTGCTCTCTTCCTGATGGGCCGACCTCAGTGCAATCCCACAGTCTTGCTAGGTTCCCCCCATCCATAGCCGGTGTCAGACGCTCATTCACGCCAGCTGTCAGCATTTGGGGCTCCAAAGCTCCAAACGAACACCTCATCTTTAGCGTGGTTGCATTTTTAGGCTTGGTGCCCACCTTTCTTCTATATGGAGGGCCGCCATGGGTATAACGGCTTAGTGTATTCCCATCACGAATTACACAACACCCCCTTCCTCTTAGAAGACACAAGGATCCTAGTCAATTATTATGGGTTTGTTTACTAGCGATTTTTAATTCTAGTCATTCATTGATATACATGCATGCCCACGAGACTGCTGATTAACACAAAGAAAGAATCATCTTGAGAAAACTGACAAGTCTTGAGTATTTATATATTTATTAAGATTTTATTTATTTATTTTAGGGGGGAAGGGGCAGAGGGCGAGGCAGAGAGCATTTCAAGGAGACTCCTCCCTGAGTGTGGAGCCTGACGTGGGGCTCGATCTCGGGACCCTGAGATCATGAGATCATGACCTGAATGGAAACCAAGAGTTGGACGCTTAACTGACTGCACCGTCCAGGAGTCCCAAATCTTGAGTACTTCTTAAGAAAGATCTCTTGGTGTATTCACTTTGCAGAGCAGTTTATTGTCCCTGCGGTGATTTGAGGAGTTTTCTAAGATTGTCTGTTCTCCAAAGACTATTTACTGGAGAGGTGGCCCAGCAGCGTGAGTCCCAGCCATTTTGTGGACAGGTGGACTGAGGGAGAAGATCAGAGGGCATTCTGCAGTGATTTGCAACGTCTCAAACAGAAATATAACATCTTCTTTCATCCTCTGCAGAGTCTGGAGCTAAATTCACACCTTTTTTTTTCCTTCCCATCACTTAAAATCAAATTCTCGCCCTTAATACTTCCTTTCAAAACTGCACCAAAAATGATAATGTCTTCTCATGCATATGAATTACCCGAAGTGTATGAGAATGGGCCCCACTGGAGTATGCTAAAGCCTTAACCCAACTAAATTTAAAGCTGCTAAGCCCCAGTTAAGGCAAAGTTGTCTTTTTGTTTTATAAGACATTTAGGACAGTTCACATCACCTTATACTGAAATGTACTGAAACTGATCGTGGGCAAACTATGAGAGCATATGCTCCCCGTATCTGTCCCTGAGCCAGGGAGGGTGATGAATTCCGATTTGGGATTCAAGCAAACAGTGGCATCTGTCTCCCCTGCACACACCTGCTTGGATACTGCGTTAACTTCCTCCTTCGTGGTTCATCTGCGGAAAAGTGGTACATTTTCCTTTGAAATCTCGTGCTCTACAGGACCCTCGGACACTTGTTGGGGGGAGTCAACAAAGCCTAAGACACGATAATTTATTCTAAACACCTGATGACTTCTCTTCAGAGAAAAAGCATTAAAAGGGGCTTCTGCCACCAATTTCCACTAATCCTGGTTTTTGTGGAGGCCAGGTTTTTCAGCTTCGCGGCTAAGCTCAAAGCGTGAATCGAAGATACCACGGGGGGGAGCTAGAGATCAGGAAATCCGGGAGCATCGGCGCTGTAGGAAGCTTCTGGGGCCGCTCTGGACTTTAACCCAACAGAGGAAGCCTGTCACTTCGTGGGAACTGTCCAGACACAATGACTCCTCTCTTCACCGTTTTTGCTGTGATGGGATTATTCTCTATATGCCCAATTTGATACATATGCACATCCCGGGATTCCCCAGAACTTCCAGACTGACTACAGGTTCTAGAACCCAGGTCTGTATGACAAACACGGCTCTTAAGTACTTGTGTTCTTATCCTTCTTAGCCAGACAGAAATCCCGCTCATCTACCTCAGTGCTTTTCCAGGGGAAGCTGGAATTTGGAGACACTGTATTAACCTCGGTCCTTCCTCAAAAGCAGAGCCTGAGAAAAGGCCTTGAACAACGATGGCTTCTTTGAGTGGCTACCCCAGGAACAGGGATGAGGAATGGCAGGAAGGGGCACGGGAGGGAAGGAGAGAAAGCCTGGGCAAGGATGAGTTATCAAGGCTGTGGGGTCACTGCTGTAGGCAGCCAGGGCTCAGCCCCATGCAGACTTCCCAGCAGCGAGCAAAAGGCCTCCCAGAATTCTCTGCCTATCCCACCCTCCACCCCACCCCCACCAATGCTGCTACAGCCTCCCAACCTAGTCCCCCCACCGCACCCCCACCCTCCACCTCCCCCAACCCCAGACTCCCCATTCTCCACTCCACACCCCTACTCTCCACCTCAACCCCACCCCAATCCCCCACCCTCCACCTCCACCCCCCCACTGCACCCCGGACCCCCCTCGACCCCCACCCCCCAAAGTTCTCATGATTGATAATCTCCTGCACTTCTAGACTGCACCTGTGCCGTGCATGCTGAACGGGCTCTTTCTGCCATCCCCTGCCATGGCATTAGGGAAACCCTGGGGCCCAAAGCAAAAAGCACCCTTGAGACAAGGAGCTATCAGCACAAGGTAAACTGAGGCTCACACCCCAGCTGCACTTGGCATCAGATTTGAGGCCAGAGGGACGTGGGGCAGTGCATAAGACGTTTCTGAGACAGTCCACTCTCGTACCCCTCAGACACACTCGTGCCCCGCAGTAACTCCCATCTGCCACAGAGTCTTCAAGGAGGAGACCAGCCACAATCTCTACTGCAGATGGCCCTAGAGCCACAAGTGATACTCATCACCTCCCTCCCATTCCAGCCATTCTGGATTTCCTCCCTCTTGGCCAGCACTGCAGCTGGTCTCAACCGTGTGCCTGGTGAGGGGACCATACCTCCACCCAGAGCGTTCTCACTCCTTAGTTGCCCATTTTAGCCCACAGTTGCTGTAATTACCCAGTTACCTCGCCAGGAGATGCCCCAGTGACTCCCCTGTGTCGGGACATGCCTGGCCTGCCCTCACTGTGGAGCCACACTGCTATCCTTCGTGATAATCAGGGTTGATTTCCCCTGTACTGTAATGGCCACATTTCACTACTGTGGTACATGCAGCACAAAATTAGCTATTTTTAAGTATACAGTTCAATGGTATTAATTACGTTCACAATATTGTAGAAGCATCACCACTGTTTCCAAAACATTTTCTTTATCACCCAACCAGAAACCCTGTATGCATTAAGCAATAACTCCTGATTCCCCCTACCCCCAGCCACTGGTAACCTAATGTACCTGCTATCTCAGTGAATTTGCCTATTCTAGGTATTCCGTATAAGCAGAATCATACGATGTCTGTCCTTCTGTGTGGCTGGCTTATTTTATTCAGCATAGTATTTCCAGGGTTCACCTGTGTCACAGCATGTCTTAGAATTGCATTCCTTTTTAATGGCTGACTAATGTGCCATCGTGTGTCAACACAAACTTTTGTTTGTTCCTTTATCTGTTGATGGACACTTGTGTTGTTCTCACGTTTTGGGTAGCTGTGACTAATGCTGCAGAGAACATCAGCATACAAGTATTTGCTGGAGTCCCTGCTTCCAATTCTTTTGGATATATACCTGCGAAAGAAATCGCTGGCAATTCTATTTTTAATTTTTTGATGACCCACCATAGCAGCTGTGTCATTGTGCATTCCCACCAACAGTGCTCAAGGGCTCCAATGTGTCTACATTGTCACTAATACTTGTTCTGTGTTTTCTTCTATACTAGCCTTTCTAATGGGCATGAAGCATTATTTTGTTAATGGTTTGATTTTCATTCCCCTCAGGACTAGTGGTGTTGAACATCTTTTCACATCTTTCAGACCTGCTTATTGGTCGGGTCTATTAAGTCTTTTGCCCATTTTTTTCATTGAGTTGTTTGTCTTTCTGTTGTTGAGTTTCAGGAGCTCTTTATATACGACTGACCCTTAAAAACACACTTTGAACTGTGTGGGTCCACCTCCATGTGGATTTTTAAAAAAAAAAGATTTTTGTTTATGTATTTGAGAGAGAGAGAGGGGAGAGCACAGAGGGAGAAGCAGACTCCCTGCTGAGCACAGAGCCCAGTGCAGGCCTCAATTCCAGGACCCTGAGATCATGACCTGAGCTGAAGGCAGACGCTTAACCAACTGAGCCATCCAGGCACTCACATGTGGATTTTTTGGATAAATACATTACAGACTATGAATGTAGTTTTTCTTCCTTGTGATTTTCTTTCTTTTTTTTTTTTTCCAAATTTTATTTACTTATTTGACAGACAGAGATCACAAGTAGGCAGAGAGGCAGGCAGAGAGAGAGGGAGGAAGCAGGCTCCCTGCTGAGCAGAGAACCTGATGTGGGGCTTGATCCCAGGACCCTGAGATCATGACCTGAGCTGAATGCAGAGGCTTTAACCCACTGAGCCACCCAGGCACCCCATTCCTTGTAATTTTCTTAATAACATTTCTTTTTCTCCAGCTGACCCTATTGTTAAGAATACAGTGTATAATACATAATATGTGTTAATCGACTGTTTATGTCATTGATAAGGTCAATAGTAGAATACTAATAGTTAAATTTTGGGGGTCAAAAGTTATACATGGATTTTAGGGGGCATTTGGGTGGCTCAGTCAGCTGAGTGCCCATCTTTGATCTCAGCTTAGGTCCTGATTTCGAGGTCATGGGATAGAGGCCCACAGGGGGCTCCAAGCTCAGCATGGGGTCTACTTGTCCCTCTACTCCACTTCTCCCCCAGCTCTCTCTCTCTCACATATACATAAATAAAATCTTTTAAAAAAAGACTTTCAAAAAAAAGGTATACGTAGATTTTCGACTATGTTGGGGTCGGTGTCCCAACCCCTACCTTGTTCAAGAGTCAACTGTATTCTGGATATTAAACTCTTATTAGATGTATATTTACAAATATTTTTCCATTCCATAGATTACCTTTTCTCTTTCTTGCTAATGTCCTTTGATGCACACATTTAAGTTTTTATGAAGCCCAATTTATTTTTTTCTTGTGTTGCTCATGTTTTTGGTGTCATAATCTAAGAACCCATTTTCAAACCCAAGATCATGAAGATTTAGTCCTATGTTTTCTTTTTAGAGTTTTATGGTTTTAGCTCTTCTATGCATTGGTCATTGATCCATTGTGAGTTAATTTTGTATTATATTGTATTGTATAATTTTGTATAAAGTGTATAATGTGAGGTAGAGAGTCCCTCTTCATTCTTTTGCATGTAGAAATCTAGTTGTGCTAGCCATTCCTCCCACACACACACTCTCCCCACTTACCTGAGAAACCCAAGGTGACAAGGCAGTAGTTATGTGTTTAAATTCAGTGACATTTATGATGTCTCCTAGTGGGAGAGTGTGTCCTCCACTCCCTCCACCCTCATCAAGAATCAAGACCACTAATTTGCCAGAGACCACACGACCCAAGGTGTGGGGTCAAGAAGCACAGATTTCTTAAGTCAGTCACCGAGAGTGATGGTGACAGAAGTCACTCTAACCCCCCACCCCTTGGTTCCCAGACCCATGTATTTCAGCATAGGACCAACATGTGGTTTTGCACATATACTGTAGTCTAAAGGATAGCACCCCAACTACACAGGGTGTTGTCCCCAAGATCTCCCCTTCATGGTCTTATAACAGACCATTTTGATTTTGCATCAGGCCAGCCGCTTCTGGACAAATCCTGTGGTTGTGAGCCCGTTGCCCACCTCCTTTGTTGTAAAACAGATCTTAGGCTTGAGGCAGTGTTTGAACCTCATGGCAATAAGCCATGCATCTGTACGTCCTTGGATGGTTATGCTGGTGAAGGCACTATGGCAGGGAAGGAAATCCATATCTAGAAGAGGTGTGGGTTCCAGCAAAAAGACTGATCACTGCCTCCTCTAGGGCAGAAGGAATCTGATGTAACTAACTTCTCATCAGTGGCCTGGTCTCCTTAAAAAATGGTATTGTATAGAGGAGTGGTTTATGCTCTTGACAGATAAGGTATTCAGCAGTGACAGTAGCCAGATCACTTTTTTTTTTTTTTAAGATTTTATTTATTTATTTGACAGAGAGAGAGAATGAGAGAGAGAGGGAATGCAAGCAGGGGAAGTGGGAGAGGGAGAAGCAGGTTTCCCACCAAGCAGGGAACCCAACACAGACCTCGATCACAGGACCCCAGGACTATGACCTGAGCCAAAGGCAGACCCCTAATGACTGAGCCACCCAGGTGCCCCCAGATCATCCTTAATAAGAGGGAAGTCATAAGTTGGGCCCATGTATAGCCTGATCTTTGTCACCTTGGCCATGCCATTCATGAAACTATGGTAGATCCACAGGATGAATCATCTTATCTATCCAGATGCCAAGTGCTTCCTCTGTAGAAGGTGCTTTCTGGGATTGAGGGGCCTTAACATGAATCCAAAGATTGGTGTACTAGTGCCCATTGCCATAGATTAGTACCACTGATTTTTCCTTTTGCATCAAGGTCCAATATAGCCCAACACAGTTCTGTTATTGACCCTTTGTTTATTGCAAATTTTGGTATTTTACTCATCATGGATTTTTTTGCATTAATTTTGACTTTTTAAATATTACAGTAACATTTATATTCACTACTGAAAAATTTTTCACCCAAGGTGAGTGCCACCGTTGTCCCAGCCTGAGGGCAATTGTTTATTTTTACTTAACGCCCACATATTAAACCAAATCCAAGTTTTCTCTTCCTCCATCAGCAGGGCGCAGGCACACTCCCTCCCCCACCCCACCGTGTGCCCACAAGACCATATCTTAGTCCTTTGGGGCTGCTATAACAAAACATCAGAACCAGTCTTTATTTCTCATAGTTCTGAAGGCTGGGAAGTCCAGGCTCATGGCACCAGCAGTTCCAGTGTCTTGTGACCGTCTTCTTCCAGGTTGCAGACCGTCAACTTCTCCCTGTGTCCCTACATGGTGGAAAGGGCTAGGGAGCTCTCTGGGGTCTCGTTTATAAGATGACTAACCCCATTTGTGAGAGCCCCCCAAAGCCCCCACCTACTAATACCATCCCCTTTAGAGGTTAGGAATTTAATATATCAACTAGGGGGAGGGCACAAACATTCCGACCATAGCAGGCTACAAGTGTGAGCTGAGGGAGAAGTGTCATTGCTTCAGAGATAGATGATCTAAGAGTCTAGGCCACCTGTTCACATAAGTTATATGTTCCTGCTAGACTTCCTTGGGCCTGATCCCAAATATACCATTTTCATTGCATGATGGATTGCTACTATGCCTGCCCAGTCAATGACTTGATGACTGACCATTGCCAGCTCATTACGGTTAGCCCAATAGCACAGTCACTGCTCTCCCATGAGTGGGTACTAAGTCTCTACCAGACCCAGTTGCACAACAGGAGCTCGTTTTCAAACTGAGTAGTTCTCTACAGCAGAAGGAATGGTCCTTCTCCAGAATGCCGAAGGTCAATACGGTGACTCTTCCACTGGGGCTTTCCAGAGACTCAATATGGAACCCTTCTCCATCAGAGTGGATACTGAATCTATCACCATTGGTTCATCCAGGGCACACAACCTTAGTAGAAGGGCAGATTTCTGGAGAGGCCTCCCTTGCTCTGGAATCCCTCAAAAATGGCAAGCTTCCAAGTCATCTGAGTAATGGATTAGGAGAAATATTACCAAGTATGTTGCTCCTAGAATCCCAGGAATGCACCCAGCACTGTGCTTCTTTCTCAGTAGGAGATGATACAAAATTGCCACTGTTTGTGTTTTACCTTAGAAGGGAGGCCTGCCATGTCCCAGGCCAGTGGGACCTCTAAAAAACTTACCAATATGGCAGTCCCCTGAATATTTCTAGGGTATACCTTCTACCCTTGGCATGCAAATGTCTTCTTACTATGACATCCAGTGCTTGTCACTTGCTGCTTACCAGATCCACTTGGCCTAATGTCATAGTGGGGCACCATTGTGCTCTTTAGACTATATTGTGATAGATAGTACTGAGGTGTTATTTTATTTGTGATATTTTGGTTCTTAGTTTAATAAAATCATTTTTAAAGATTTTTATTTAATTTTATTTATTTATTTATTTATTTATTTGACACAGAGATAGAGAGAGAGCGATCGCAAGTAGGCAGAGAGGCAGGCAGAGAGAGAGTGGGAAGCAGGCTCCCCATTGAGCAGAGAGTCCGACGTGGGGCTCAATCCCAGGACCCTGAGATCATGACCTGAACTGAAGGCAGAGGCTTAACCCACTGAGCCACCCAGGCATCCCTAATAAAATCATTTTGAGGACAGGGTCTATGTAGAATCCCTTTCTAGTTTCCAGCCCCTGCATGTTCCCTGGCACATGGCAAGGGGTCAGTAAAGTTAGTTGGTTAGTTGGTTAGTTGGTTGATTGCTTGGTTGGATGGATGAATACATGAGTGGATTTCTATCTCTTTGGAACTTCTCCCAAGATAGCAGTAGGTCCCACAGGGTCAAAAAGAGCAACTTATGGTATAATTTGAACAAGATCTATAGATTAGATAACACTATTATCTCAGCAGTTATTCCTGATTTTGATAATTGAACTGTGATTGTATAAGAGAATGTCTCTGTTTTTAGAAAATATACACAAAAATATGTAATAAGAAAGGGGAAGATCTGCAACTTATTCTCAAATGTTTTAGGAAAGAAATTATACATCTATTTCTATCTATCTTTCAGTTAAGAGAGAATGATAAGACAGATGTGGTAACATGAAAACATTTGGAGAATCTGAGTGAGGAACAGATACACAGGAGTTCATTCTATTTTTGCAATATTTATGTAGGTTTAAGATAATTTCAAAATAAAATTTAGAAATAAATATATTAATAATTTTAGTTACCGATCTGATCAGTTATAAATGATAATTTTCATTAAAATCCAAAACAGGCAGCACCTGGGTGGCTCAGTCAGTTAAGCATCTACCTTCGGCTCAGGTCATGATCCCAGGGTCCTGGGATCGAGCCACGCATTAGGCTCCTTGCTCAGTGGGGAACCTGCTTCTCCTTCTGCCTACTGTGCTCGCTCTCTCTCTGACAAATAAATAAATAAAATCTTTTTAAAAAATCAAAAGAAAAAGAAAGAACAAATCTGACTCTCTGGGACATCTTTTTTCACTCAGAACTAGACAAAAAGCCCCAAACAGAAGCCACTTAAAATGGATACAAAATACAATTTGGTTATTGTCTTCAAAATTGAACCTGTCAACTATTGAAAATAAAGTTGTTCTCAATATTTTACTAAATTTAACTAGAATATAGATTATTATGGGCACTTTGTTCTAAATATTAGGACAAAGAATGAATCGACTATTTTCTATTTATAAGTTACTTATTTTATTTTATTTCATTGTATTTTATTTATAACTTTTGTATTGTTATTCATAACTGTTTTATTTTTAGGGGGAGAACGCTTTTCTGGCAAAAGGGCATGATGACAGGTTACTTACGACTTCCACAGGGTGATCACAAAAAATATCATTCTTCTAAAAACATGTGAGGCTTCAACTATTTGATATTCGAATCATTCTCCTTTGAACTCCTACAAGTCAACATTTTTGTCGATTTTCTTTCTTTTGATCCTTATCTGATCTAACTTGGCCAGAGGCTCAGGGCTTTCCACATGATCCCAGAAACTTTCCAACACTATTTTCATCAACTTCATGAAGTCCTTGGTCTTCGTCAGGATTTTCAGCCTCACTTCATCAACAATTTGCTTCCCATCTCCTTTTTACTGGTGGAAGTTTCGAATGTGCTATGGTCAGAACAAGGTGCTGATATGCTGGGCGGGGAGAAATTCTGGTGTCAAAAAGAAAATGAAGTTTGGGTGATCTGTGCACACAGAGGGGGTCTCTGTTTCCCCTTCCCCGTGCCTGTCATTGCAGTCAGGGGCGGGGGTTTGGGGGGAGGGGGGAGGGGAAGGTCCCTGCGTGCTCTCCTGCTCTCTAAGCAGATGATGCCATGGGACTGTGCGGGACGGTGGAGACTTTTCTTCTGCAGAATTGGCAGGAAGCTTGGCATTCACCAGGTTTCCTAGTTCTATGGATTCAGGGACCCAGTGAGGTCTGCTGGAGGAGAGAGAGGGAGACATTTGTCAAAGACCAGCAGCTTCTCTGATAAATGGTTCTACCCCTGGAGTTAAAATCCTCCTGCCTGCTTCCTGGGAGTTCCTCAATTCCTAACACTCAAGACAGTGAGTGTTAGGTGAAGGCTGGGGTCTTTGAAAAAGTGATTTTTAAAAAGGGAGGTTGGGGAGGGATGACTAGGTGGCACACAAAGGATAGATACCCTGTAGGAGACCATAATAATGGATGCAATCATTACACATTTTCAAAACCCATCGAATGCACAGCTCCGAGAGCGAACCGGAGACTGTGGGTGCTGCAGACGACACTGCGCCAGCCTCATTCAGAGTGACAAACGCACCACTGCGCTGGGGGCCTGCTGGCAGCGGTGGGGGTGGGAGCGGGAGGTGGTGCACGAGGCAGGGGCAGGGCATAACCAGGAAATCTCTAGCCGGCAGTCACTTTTGTTGTAAACCTAAAACTGCTCTAAAAAATAAGTCTTAAACAAGTGGAGGATTTGGAGGATTTGTTTTAGGTCGATTCAGCACTTGAACTTGGAGACAAGGATGATAACTTACTGTGGTTTTGCCAGCTCTGGGCTGTGAGCTTTATGTCTCCCAGCACTTCTCGGCAGCATCGCCTCTCACTGATGGAAAATGTAAACTTACTGCATTTTACCAAGTACCACCCTCCAGTCCTCGTTCCCACCCCCTCCTGGTTCTCTATGGGCAATGATATGTCTACATCACCCTGGCCCCTTCTGGACCCACAGGCCCCCTCCGCGAGGCAATCTAGGATCCCTTCGGCCCCGCCACGGGCTGCCTTCTGATCCACACGTCCATCCCAGGCCTCCTGCCCCTTCCATCCTCCATGTTCCTTTTCCTGGAGCCTGGGGACCTGCTGAGGTTCTCACTCTCAGGGGACTGCAGGGACCTGGGATAGGCAGAGGCCCCCATCTTTCTTCCCAGACTTAGTCCACAGTGGTCCCTTCCAGTTTCCCTGCTCAGGACACTTCAATGTCCTCCATCTTTTGACCTGGGATTGTACCCATAACTGTGTCCTTGTTAGCCTCCTGGCTCCCAGGAACACACTCCCCAGTTGGCTTCTTCTGCTGGGCCTGCTGGTTCCGAGCTCAGCCAAGCACCTAGGTGGGATTCCTACGGGTACCCCAGTGTCTACATGTGACTGACTCCCTCAAGCTCAGCACCCCGCACATGAGCCCAGGGCTTGTTGCACAGGGTCAAGTTCCCCTTGGGTAGCAAGAGAAAAACCGTCTCACAGACCAGGATCCTCTCGTCTGTGTGGCCAGTATCCTTTCTCTGGGACACAGACCTGCCCAAGAAGCCAGGCCTTCTCCCTTGCCTTCGGAACAAGGAGACCTATAGGTAACAGGATGTTTACCTGCTCCTGGTGCATCTCCATGGACCCCAGTGTCACTGGAAATAGTCCTGGGCACGACAGCTAACACTACTGCAGACTGGGCTCCGAGGCTGCCCTCCTATGTGCCCCAGGCTGGCCAGTCCCCTCCCGACTGGCCTCCTCTTTCTTTTTTATGCATGCTGCCAAGCAGGTGGCCAGAGAGGCCTCCGACCCAGAGCCCTGAGGCTCCTGTTGCATGGGGGCACCCGTCACAGGTGTACTCTCAAGGGCGGGCCTGCTCAGCTGGGAAGCAAAATGTGGGGGTCCCAGAGATTAGGCAGCAGTGTTCTCTTGCTGCCACCTCTCACTCTTGTTCAGACAGGGTGAAAATGAAGCTCAGACCGCGAGGGGACTTCCCTCAGTCATACAGCTGGGTGCCTTGTGGAGCTGAGTCATTGACTAGGTCAGTTTCACTCCACCTGCCCTGTTCCCCCCCCACCCACGTGCTCTGCCCGGGTGCCAGTCTGCACACAGCCAATGCCCTTGGGGTACAGGCTTCCAGGGGTCCAGCCAGCAGGGCTACTCTGACACCCAGCCTCCCAGAGTCCCACTGGGGGACGTGGGCATATTGAAGCCAAGCCCAGCCCTGTCACTGGACCATCTTTCCTAATACATACTTTGATTTAGGGGTAAAGAAGGTCTCCTTCCATTATTTTGCTTTGAGTAACTAAGATCAACTTTAGACTACAAGGATTTCCTAGTAAAATACCCTTTGCTCGGGGGCACCTGGGTGGCTCAGTGGGTTAAACCTCTGCCTTCAGCTCAGGTCATGATCCCGGGGTCCTGGGATCGAGCCCCACATCGGGCTCTCTGCTCGGCGGGGAGCCTGCTTCCCCCTCTCTCTCTGTCTGCCTCTCTGCCTACTTGTGATCTCTGTCAAATAAATGAATAAAATCTTAAAAAAAAAAATACCCTTTGCTCACAGACCACCACCATTCAGTTGGGTCTGATGTGTTACCCCGAACCCCACCATTGCACTGGTCCTTCACTGAGACCCGGTAGCCCCCCACAGTCCCAGTTAAAGACAAGAGTGTGACCTGCTCAGGCGGTCCTGTCCCCCATTAGCTCACAGTATTTATTTGATTAGGTGCCTGTCTCATAGGGTCCTAAAGGGACTGCACACAGGAGAGAGCTTTGAAGGTATGGGAAGAGGTGGGGGAATTGTCCGCAAGGGGTGGAAGACAGCTGGGGGAGGGGCAGGGCAGCAGCCTGCAGAACGGGGTGAAGGGCTTCCTCTTGGGGTTGGAAAGTCAGGGCCTGGGGAATGGGGGAAGGCAGGAAAAATCAGGGCCTCCATCATTCACGTTTTCCACATTCTGTTACTGTGGCTGTGTGACTATCTCAAGTCCCTTAAACACTTTGTGCCTCCGTGTCCTGGGGGTGAGGGGGAGACAGGAGCAGCTGGGGCAGGAGGGAGCTGGCCGGGCCTGCAGGGCCTCCTGGACCCACTAGGTCATGGGGCTTTATCCTAAATGCTACAGGAGGCCACTAGGCAGGGGTGGGGGGGACAGGTCAGGGCCTGCAGGAAAGCGGATCAGACTGACTTTTAAACCGGGGCCCCACGTGAGGAGCAGGGACTGCGGAGTGAAGGAGGCTGGGAGGAGGTGTCGTGGACGGAACGAATGTCTGTACCCACCCCCGATCATATATGGAAGCTTTAATGCCCATTATGATGTATTAGGAGGTGGGGCCCTTGGAGGTGACAGGGGGTTGGATGAGGTCACAAGGGTGGGCCCCTCGTGAGGGGATTAGTGTCCTTATCAGAGCGGACACCAGAGTGCTCCCCTCCCTCGGGGGTGAGAGGAAAGGCAGAAGGCAGATTCTGCGGGCCAGGAAGAGAGCTCCCACCAGAGACTGACCGCACCAGCACCCTCAGCTCAGACTGCCAGCCTCCAGAACTGGGAGAAAATAAATTTTCGTTGCATACACCACCCACTCTGTGGCGTATCTGTGTGGCATCCAGAGCTAAGACCGGAGGCTAGGAGCAGAGGCTTGGAGCAGAGTGGCAGCCAGGAGTGGGCTGTGAGACACACGCTATGGCGGGACCCCACTGATGACAGTTTGCCTGTGGGCACAGAAAAGAAGGGGTGTCAGGAATGACTCCCAGGTCTCAGCCGGAGCCCCAGGGTGGACGAAGCTGTGGTGCTCTGGGAAGGGAAGCTGGTGGGGGCAGAGGGCAGCAGGTGGGGGCAGAGGGTCCCGGAGCACGCCATCAGATCGAGTCAGGGAGGGACCCAGGGGATGGGAGGCAGCCAGGATGGCGGGGAGCTGCTGGGCTGCACACAGGGAGCCCCCCCAAAGAAAGCAGCAGTGGATTACCGTGGTAAGATGAGGCCTGGCCTTCATGACCTGCTTGTTGAACACAGAGGGCCCCAAACTTCCTCCCCTCAGCCTGTGTGGCCACTCAAGCATGCTCTGCCCTGGACAAAAGGATGCTCCCGCAGGTGCATGTCTGTAGGGAGGGCCCCGCAACCACAAAGCAGTCCCCCATTACCCCGACCCTGCAGATTCATGTTGTGTCCGACATCCACGGCCGCCCTCAGTGGCCCCACTTCCTTCCTCTGAGCTACCCCAGCACCCCAGTGCCCTTCTTCTGTCTAACACAAGAGCTGTGTGTGCTCTCGCCTACTTCCCGGGAATGGAGGTGAGCTCCCCCCGAGCAGGGTCACCCTTCCTTCCTTCTCTTCTGAGTCCTGGCAAAGGGGCCAGGCACCCAGTAAACACATGAGGGTTTTCGGCGACAACACGAACTCATGCTGTTAGCATAGTTAAACACAGGACTGGTAGAGTGGGTTACGTAACCCAGAGCATCTTCTGGGACTCAGAACAGGCCCGCCGTGGAATGCACTGTGCCTTTGAAGGGATGAACGGCCCATCCCCAGAGGCGTCCCCGAGCACGCAGACCCTGTCTGGGGTGGGAAGTGGGACAAAGACGCCTGCTATGGGGGAAGGTCAGACCGCGCGGCCCCGAGGGACAGTGGCTGCCTGCTCCGAGGGCCTCCCAGCCTAAGAACAAGGCAAGAAGAATGATCACGGAAAGCTGAAGGATTCACTGTCATAATTCCAGAGTTTGGCACTTAGCTTAATCTGAAAATATTTGCCAACCTATTATGAATAACAATATTTGCAGCTTAAAATGCTTACCCTCCACAGCTTCCGAGTGCGAAGATGAGCTTCTACCCTGACAAAGACGTGCTCGCTGCTTTCAGAGCAAATTGACACAGGGAGCTTACAAACCTAATTGTTGGCATCTCTGTCACATTTGTCTCCCCCGGGGCCACCCTGATAACCCAGCTGACTAGTGCAGTGGGGGGCAGCAGGGCAAGCTCCCGGGCCAGAGGGCTCAGAGGGCCCCCAACTCTGCCTCCCACCAGCCCCCACACACCCTTATTTTGTCGTGGGTCCCCCACCATCTCTCCTTGGCCCCCTACGTGGTTCTCAGGGACATCCTTACCGCTATGTACGTGGTCTGGCAAGGCCCCGCCATCGGCCAAAGTGGGTGACCAAGGCCACTGGAGTTCTCAGGTGCTGAATGTCTCTGCAAATGTGTGTGGGAGGGGCCCCTCTTCCCTGGGGAATGGCCAAGACCACCCCGAGCTCTGCAGACACAGGGAAAGATGTCTGCATGGAACACGGGCTGAGGGCAGGCACATATCCATCAGGGGCCTCCCGAGAGCGTGAGGCAGAAGGGGCAAGTCACACTGGCCTCAGCATGGAAGGAAACTCACGATCATAACTGAAAAGCCTATGGCTGAGGCTTGCTTCAGGGCCGGCCCGATCCAGGGCCCCTCTCCTCTGGCCTGGAAGCCATCCTCAGGGTGCCACAGCTGTGGCTCAAATCACAGGGTGCTCCCCTTGCTGGGTGGAACCCAGGCCACTTGCAAACCTCCTCTGTGGCAGAAGGATGGGATGTGACCACGGGCCGCACCCACAGGGCAGCGTCTGAGAGAGGAGAGAGATGGTTCCTCAAAGGAAAGCTGGGGGGGCTCAGAGCAATGCCGGGCAGGGAAGGAGAAGGGACAAGCGGCGGCCAGACAGCAAAGCAGGGGCTGGCAGGCACCGCAAAGACTCGGAGCAGGAGAGGGGTCCTTATGGCTCTGGCCTGTCCTCCGTGACCTAGAAAACTGGAGAATTAAGGCAAACAGAGTGAGATCAATAATTTTAAAACTCACCCTCCAGCCAACACTTACACCCCAGAAACTAGATCAGCATCTCTCGGGGGGAGAGGACTAGGGACGGGGGGTCCCACAGCCCAGAGTCCCGCTTTCCTGTCTCAGCCACGTGCTCATCAAGGCCGATCTCTGCAGCAAGTCTCTCCTTCGTTCCACAGACATCTACCAGGGCTTCTGCCGTGGGCGTGGGGCCCTGTTCCCACCATGGGTCTGAGCCGTAGGCGCACAGAGAGATTGCTGCTGTCACAGAGCCCACACTCTGCCTGAGGGAGACGGCCAACAGACGGGACATTCCAGACAACAGTACAGGCACAGAAAAAGTAAAGTGAGGTGAGAGGCTGGGAAGCAGGGCACTTTGAAGCAGTGGTCCAAGGAAGATCTCCCTGAGGAGATGACATCTGTACTCAGCACCACGTGACAAGAGACCCAGGAGGATCTGGGGAAGAGGACGGAGCAGAGGGAACAGCCAGGGCAAAGGTACAGAGGATGGGAGTGATTCTGGGGTTCCTGGGGGGCCCCCGCTGGGTCTCTCTCGCAGGGCTCTCTGGCCCTCTGCTAAGCCCCGTGACAAGGGTTCTCCGAGCAGAGAGGACACCCACACCTGCCACCAGGGGAACCAGAGGCCGAGGCTGGGCCAGCACCTCTAGGCGGTCCCAAGAACAAGACCCACGCCTTTTCAGCACTGTTGTTCAGACAAGAAAGTAGCTATTTAAAGGAAACAAACAATAAGGCACTGCAGAATCGTAGAGTTGGTAGTTTGTTATTTCTTACCCAGAACATCCCCTTTACATCCTCAGCAGGACAGGGCAGGACCCTGGGAGTCTTGTCAATTCTCTGACTTTACGAGAGAATCTAACCATCCCAGGACTGAAAGCAGTTCCTGCTCAGGCCCTGGGAGGAACAGGGACCAAGACACGTCTTCTTTTCCATTACTGGTAATTGTAACCCGTCTGGTGTTTGGATGCACACCTTTACAGAACAGTACCTGCTGAAAGCTTTAAAGCCCAGCACACCGAGGGCCCTCCCAGCATGGACAGGAAGCCAGCTGCTCTGTGGCCCAAGCAGTCATCAGGCACAGGACTCCAAGGCTCCAGTATGCTGGGCAGCGACGGCTGTGGGAAGCTAGAAGCAGCACAGGGAGGCACAGCAGCAGGTGACCAAGCCTTGTCCTGGGCCAGCTGGAAGCAGAATGGAGGCTGGCCCTACCAGTAGTGGCTGGAGTCCTCGAGCCGAGGCTGGGACCACTCTGCAGGTGGTCCTACGTGGCTCTCAGCATGTCCCTTTTTGCACATTTGTGTCACAGGGATGCCCCCCTGCACCCTGCCTTCCTCACTGAGTCTGCCTGCCACTCAACTTTCAACAAAACATTGGAAACACCTACTGTGCGCACAGCTTCAGGGTCCAAGGAGAAGAGTTTGGATGAAGGTTTCAAAGAAGTCCTCTGGCTTCGCCAGCACTTGACAGCTGCTGACTTGTGTTATGGATATTTCCACCTTGTGACCATCAGTCTGTTCATCTACCCCAGACACGGAGCCCACTTAGGGGGCAGGGACTGAGCACGGTTTGATCAACGTGTGTCACTGCAAAGCCAGCAGAGGCTTACAGAGATCTTTCTCTTGTACAGGATGGTCAGTGTCACCAGATACAAAGGTGTTTGAGGATCAGGTCTGCTTGTTTTGCTCAGTGTCTGGCGAAGTGCTGCATTCCTAGGGGAGACCTGGGAATTTGGGGAGAGAATGGAGGCTCTGATATGCCTCCTGGTTCTGCATGACCAGAGGGTCTGAATCAGTATGTGGGACCAGCAAATGGGTCACCTCTGATCACCAGCCTCAGGGCCTCTGCTGGCAGGATTTAGGACCTCAGATTCTTTTCAGATTCCAAAGATTCTCTGAGACTCACCCCCCCTTCCCTGTCCAGAGAGACTCATTCCTGATGGTGTAGCCTTGTCTGCTCCCTCCCAGGCAATCTCTGGGTCATGGGCCCTCGTGGAGCTCTCAGTCCCGTCGCCCATGGCCCGGGCTCCCAGGCCCTAGAAGGTCACTGTTCCTGGCCTCCAGTCCAGGCTCCCTGGCCCCTGAGCAAGGACAGGGAAGGAGCAGACAGTAGAGGACAGTGAGCTGCCTGCCTGGGGCCCAGCCATCCCCACGGTGGGCCAGATTGGGCGGCCCTGCTAGGGGGCAGGGAGCTGGCCCGTCCCAGTCTGTGCTAGGCCCCAGAGGTCCTGCCATGCACATCGGGTTAGGGGGCCCTCAGATTTCTGCTCTGTACTTTTACATTCTGATTTATTTCATATACGGCCTTCTGATGGACTCATTTACTGGGAAGCTAAAGATACTCTTAAAGGCCTAAAAATAACCCTGATCTGCTAAAAATTCAGCATTTCTCTCCCTCGCCTCTACCAGCTGGGCCTGTCTGCTTTCACTCCAACACCATCAGGAGCTACAAACAAGATTTACAAAAGCGAGCAAGTTTACACGGGCCTGATTAGCAGATTCTCTTTTCTCTTCAATTTGCCAAAACATTTTGGGGATGTTATTATTGAGACACTTTCTTTTCTCTCTCTCTCTCTCCTTCCTTCCTCCCCCCCCCACCCCCCAATCATCTCAGGTTTTGTAACTTGTGCTCTTTTATTTAGCAGTTAGGAGAACTTTTGTCAGAAAGCAGGCTTCCAAAATTCTCGCCCACTGGCCTGTAGCATCTCCCTCTTCAATTATTTTAAGAAACTCTCCTGGGTTCTGTGAACACCACGCGGGTTGCCTGAAGGCCAGTTAAGAATAAACGTGCTAAAGCCAATAAATTACATTCACTCTCATTTCCAGAGGAACCCTTTTACATAAATATCTGCCACGGAAATAAATCAGATAAATTAATAAGAACTCTCTCCTCCCCCCAAACCAAACAGTGAACAGTAATGGTTATCAGACCAGTTAAAAGAATAAACCTATTAAATAAATAAATTTGCTCTACACCAATTTATGTCACCGATGTACTTAAGGGGAAACCTTTTAAAGGAGTAGATTTACAGTGCACACACACAGATCTCCACTGGGTATGTGTAATTACGCATAAGAAAGGCATTACTTTTAAAGTGGATGAATGGGCGATACTTTTTTGATTTACTGTTAGAAACAGAAAAATGGTAATGGCATGAAATAAGCGTTTGCAAACCCATTTCGGAAGACAGGAAATGCTTGATTTACCTCGGGCACCCATCATGTTCTGTATCTCAGATCGAAGTAGATAAATGGCAAGGCAAATGGATATTTGGGGGGAAATCTATAGCTTTTCTGTCAAGTCTGCAAGTTAAATGTTTGGAATAGAATCGCAGAGAGTGTCTATGAGTGAGGAAGAACTCACGATTTATCAGCGACCTGGCAGTCGAGAGTGGGTAGGACCTACCTGAGAAGGAGAGGCTTCCTCCATGCAAGGAGCCTCGCGCCCTTCCCATGGGTCCCGATGGGCTCCTTGTCTATGACACCCGGTGTCCAGCTAGCCCTGCCCTCCCCCCAGGCTCCCAAAATGCTGTTCTTGTTTGGGTCCCTTTCTTGCACTTAAACACCCTGCTTGCCCTCTCAGGGATGGACACCCAATTGTTTTCACAGGGGCCACGTGGAGCTGTGGGCCTCAGTGTCACTCACTGGCCAATACCGGGCACAAGCCAACTGTGTCCATTCCCCTGTGTCGTTGGTGCTTACAGACGCCTGCGAGATTTCTGCATTTCGCACAACGCAGCATCTCCCAAGGCAGAAATCAATATCCAGAAACTGGCCACGATGTCCGGAGCCGTGTCTGCGCCCAACGAGAGGGCTGAAGCTGGCACCCAAACCCCGTTTTCCTAAACAGCCGCCCTCCTTTCCTGAATTACCCAAGTCACTTCAGGAACCGTTCCCTCTGCCTGTGTTCCCCTTTCACACACAGCCATGGAGGGACGTGCCAAGCAGGATGGGACGATGGCCCAGATTTCAGTCCCAGCCACGTCATGGCTCCAAGTCTGAGTGTCTGCCTCTCCAAAGTGAGTATAAGCTGCCCATAGCCGGCAAAAGTTAAATGAGATCATGATGAAAGGGACTTACCAAGTCAGGCAGGCAGAAAATAGTGACAGTCACTGTTGTGGCAATTGTCACCACCAGGGACATGCTGGTCAGGTGACAGGCTATGTGCTGGCTCTGTCCTAGGTGCTCTGAGGGCCAAGAGATCTCCAGCACAGGCTCTGCCTCAAGGAGATTACGTTTGCTTTCTGGCACAAGAAAGAAGAAATGCCCGGTGCTCTCAGTGCTAGAGCCGCTCAGAGAGGAGGGTGTGGGTTGAACCTGACCGTATAGATGGGGAGAGCAGGGCCTTCCATGGCGGCAGCGTCTGGGAGACGAAACAAGTGTCTCTGGAGGAGTCACGGCCGGAACACTAGGGCTGCTTCTCAGAAGGTGGTCCTCTAAGGGTTCATGTGGGCTCATTCTCGGCCACCACGGGAAGTCCGCCTCCTTCCAGCCAGTGCGCCCCCCTCAAGCAGTCAGACCCAGCGGGCCTGTCTCGTGGCTCTCCCAGCCCCAGGGACCCTTCTGTGGGAAGGTCTGCCCCGACCCGGCCATAGCCTGCCCTGGTCCCGCCTGCATGCCCCGGGCACCTGGCAGGTGCCCCCATCTCGGCCCAGCGTCCTCAGCCCCAGCTGGGACGTCCTGCCGGCTCATGACCTGCTCGGAGTGCGTTACAGGGGCCACGGAGGAATTCAGGGGCTGGCCAACTTACACAGTCAAATGCGTTAATATCTGTTGACCAGCTTAAGAATAAATATGGCCCAACACAATGTCTTTTTTATGGATATTGAAAACCAAGACACTTTGTAAACCTAAGAACTAATATTTCCCAGAGGAACTCTGCCTCTCGATTCTTGATAAATTATTGGAGATTTAAACCAGCCCTAGTTCTGAGGTTTCTCTGTATTTTGGAGCCAGAGGTGTGGCTGGCGACAGATGTGGCTGCCCGGGGCTGAGTCACAGGCACGCATGAGCAGCCTCGTGGTGCTTCAGTGATCGACCAGCAGCAATAATCACAGGCACTTACGTAACGGTTCCTGTGCCCCAAGCACTCTTCCAAGGCCCTTCCCGAGCAGTGGCTCTTGAAATCACTACAACCGACCTATGACGAAGGGGCTGCTGTCGTCCCCATTTCACAGATGAGCAAACTGATGAGCAGAACATTACAGTAAAATTCAGGAAGAGCATCTGGAGGGTAGAAGGGATGCCGACTCCAGAATCCTTGGGGGCTTGCTTTCTGTTACAAGGCAGGAATTCCAAGTGAAACTGACATGGATGCAATAAAGGAAATGTATTAGCTCGGAGCAGGTGCACGGGCTGCCTCAACTACCCCCTGGCTTTCCTCTGCTTGCCCCACCACCCTCACATCCGCTCACCATTTTGCTAAAGCCACCCCCATCCCCGACTTTAAAATTCCCTCCCATTCAAATGGAGCAGGAGCAGGAGGTGAGGACCTCATTGACCCTGGGACTACCACACCTCACAGGGGTTGAAGGACCCAGGGTGGGGTCGCTGTCCCAGAAGGCCTGCTGTCCTCCCAGCAACTCAGTCAACCTCCAGCGTGGGGACAGGGTCTGGGTGCTGTGTCCCCCACAGTTCTGGCCCCTTCCCCAGTTTTGGGGCCGGCTGTCTGCCTGATCCTCTAATGGCCCGGAGGACCACACCTGCCTCCCGTTCCCCACTCCTCTGCCCCCGGGCTTCTGGGGGAGGGGGAAGCAGATGGTCCTGAGGCCGCGCTACCCCCAGCAGCCAGAGAGCCTTGAGCAAAGAGATTATTCCCAGATTTCTCTCTCCCACCCTCTAATACACTGGAATCACAGTGCATCTTAGGATCAACGTGCACCTGGTTTTACTTCTTTTATTTTCCCCAGTCTGGTACCGCCAATAGTCTGTTTGACAATTGACGACACAAAGTGTCACTTAGGTGCAGCTGCCGCACAGAGTGGGGGGAGTTGGTGCAAGCGGAACGGCCAGAGAGCAAGAGCTCCAGCGCCAAGGTCAGGCTCTGCCTGCGGGAGGCTGGGTGGGCTGTAAGGAGGAACAGCGCCAGGCCCCGCGCCGCCGCGTAGCACACCCGTGCCATGAGGCCCGGACAGAAGGGCAGGCTGCTGGCCGGGGGCTGTGCTGTGGGCTCCCGAATCCGTCAAGCCCAGGTGCTGGCCTCCAGGAACACAGCCAGGCTGGCCATCCCTGGAAGCTCCAGCCCCCCCCCCCACACTCGCTGCCCACCCTCCTGGTTGTGCAGAACAGGCATTTCCACCCCCTCCAGTGTTGTTCTAGGGAACAACAATCCAAAACAAATATGCAGACTCGGCAAACATACTTTTTTGACAGCTTGAACACTAAAAAAAAAAAAAAAAAATTCGAAAGCCCACAAACGTTGCACAAATGAAACACAGCCCTCCTTCCACAGGGCTCAGTGTGGGGACTCCCTGGGTCACTGCTGAGAGAGGTGGGGACCTCAGTTCTGGGGGTCCGACACCGGGCCCCCACTCACCCCACTCACCACAAAAAAGGTCCTGGTTCCCAGGGGTCCTGGAGGAGGGGCATCTTCACGCAGATTCTGCCCAGAGCTCTGGGCTGGCAGGCAGAGAAGGAGATAGGGAAGCAAGGGGATGGCACTGCTGTAACAGACTGGGACGGTGACCACTGCTGGGCTGAGCCACAGCCACACAGAGCACAGGAGGAGCCAGAGCCGGGAATGCCCAATGCTGGACTGAGAGGCGGGAGGCTGGGCTGGGAGCTGGACTCCTCAGGGTCCTGGGACAGATCCTGATGGGGTGGAGAAGACAAATGACCCAGAGACAGAGACCAATTGGGTGGGGGAGGAGGATAGACTCGAGGATGCTTCCCGGTACTCTGGGGACATAAACATGACTGCTGAAAATTCACAAAGGCAGGCTCAGTCCCTCTAACCAACTGGGACACATTGAGAGACCAGCGGTGTGTTTCCAGCAATGTAGTTGAGGGTGGGCTGGGGTTGTATAAGAACCCTAAGGGTACAGGCTGGGCAGTCGCAGGGGGCACGGTCTCCCTTTTTGAGCGAGTGGAAGGACAACTGCCCCTGAGCTCTGTACCTGAGCTGGGTTAGGGGGGGCTATGGTCTAGTTCCATCCCTTCTAGGATCCATATGCCCCCAAAACCTCAGAATGGGACTGCATTTGGGAGCAGAGTCTTTGAAGAGGTAATTGTATTTAAATGAGGTCATTGCAGGGCTAGAAGGCCATTTGACCAGCGTCCTCACCAGAAGAGATCGGGACTCTGGCACAGATGAGGATGGCTGGATGAAGACACAGGACATCTCCATGCCAAGGAGGAGAAGCCTCAGTAGAACCAAGCCTGCCGACACCCACTCTTGGACTTCTAGGCTGCAGAAATGTGGGAAAATACATTTCTGTTGTTTAAACCACTCAGTCTGTGGTGTGTCATTATGTCAGCCCTAGAAAACGAACTCAAGAGATTCAGAAGCTCCCCCAAGGAGGACTGGAGGGATGAGCTCCCTCCCCACCTGCTTCCCTTCTCTTGCCTCCCCCACCCCCTGGCAGCAGAGCCAGAGCGCCCAGGTGAGGGGTCTCAGGCTGTTTCAGTGACCAGCAAAGGAGCTCCTCCTGTCCCACTCACTCGGCTCCTCACTGGGCAGGGGGTAGGCAGTGGGCAAGGCTGGCTTCCAGCTTCCTCGGTCACTGTCCATGAAGTCATTTGAATAGTGTCAGGACCTTGATACCCTTTGTGCATCCTTCCATAGACAGGGCCAGAGTTTCAGCTGTGCTTTGGGGAGCCTAGAAAGGAAGAAAGCTTTCACCTCCCTTATCTCAGAGGTTGTGTTTCTGTTAATGCAACCAAATCAAGCACTGGCTCTCTTAATCAGTCCTTCCTCTGTAGCCCCACATCAGCTGCTGTGGCTGAACACCTAGCACTCCATTTTATACGTAGCTCTGTTATTGAGCCTGTTCCCTTTCTGCATCATATATTTCATGGGCCCAGATGTTGGGCTTACTTTACATTCAAGAGTGGACACAACTGTGAGCTTCAGCATGGGGAGTAGGGGGGAGGCAGGTACTAGGAGGCCCTGAACTCCTGTCTCCTATAAAGCAGCATCTGCCATGTCTGCGAGTGTCCCTTTATACAACCCCAGCAACCCCCACGTGGGGCCAGCCCCCTAGTTCTGGTCCTTGCCAATAGGAGGGACTGGGCCCTCTCCTCCTGAGTTCATTTGCTCTGTGAAGCTAGGTTTGCTCCCTTTAGGCCAAGAATTATTTGGTTCCCCTGACGTCTAGCTTGGGGAAGAAAGGTAGGATAATGTTCATGCATTTGCTTTATCTACCAGTTTTCAAAAACTGCATCCCGCATGTTAGCTGCATCCTACAGAGTTACGGGTGACCCTATAACTCATTATGAACGAGTGAAGGAGCAACAGGCAAAAACTGGGACACTAGGGGTCAATGCCTCTGAGAGTGACCAACGAGGTTTCCTTTGTTTTGTTTGTTTTGTTCTGTTTTTAATTTTTGAAAAATTTTTCAGGATTTATTTATTTTAGAGAGGTGGGGGAGGGCCAGAGGGAGAGGGAGAGAATCTCAAGCAGACTCCACGCTGAGCACGGAGCCCAACGTGGGGCTCAATCCTATGACCCTGAGATCATGACCTGAGCCAAAACCAAGAGTCAGAAGGTAAACTGACTGAGCCCCCCAGGTGCCCACAGGTTTCCTTTTAAGTGTCATTATAAAGTAACAGACCTCAGCACTGCTCATTTGTTTCTATTCACTGGAGCCATTATTCCTGATATTCAGATCGTGCTATCTTTGGCCACTAGGAAGTCAACACTTCTAAACTCCCATCCTTTCTTAAGACACCACTGACATCATAGGCCTGATTTGCTATTTTTCTCTAAGTACATATGCAAAGTACTTGGAACTATTAAAATAAGCATCGTTCACCCATGTGTTGCCAAGACTTATTCTGGGTGCCCGGAGAGGCCCCGCACCCCCCTGGGGGCAAACTGAAGGAATCAAGGACTTCAGGGAGGAAGGGGCCCTTATGCTCGAGGATCAGGGCTCACTGCTGGGGTGTGGGGCGCAGAGGAGGGGTTCAGTTTCATTCTGAAAACACACTGAACTGGTCAGAGTCAACCATGAGAGAAGCCACTGGCTCCATGGGCTCCCTGTCCCTGTGGGGATGCAAGCAGACAGTGTGGGCCGTAGACAGCCTTCACTGGGCCTGTTCCTCCCCAAGAGATGAGAATCTGACCTGGCCAAGGGGATGTGCCCACACAAAGACTGGGTCCCTTCCTGACCACGCTCTGGGTGCCTAGCAACCTGGAATGCCAAGCCCAAACAGCCCGAGGCCTGTTTCTGGGGCCCGAACAGAACTCAGGACTGCGTACCTCTAGGTCAGTGCTTCTTAAGGGTATGTGGGAGTGACTCTGCCCCCACCCTCCCGCTGGGAACATTTGGCAATGTCCAGAGACATTTTTGGTTTTTGCAACTGGAGGAGGGGTGTTCCTGGCCTCTAGTGGGTAGAGGTAGGGTGTTCGCATTCTGCAATGCACCGGTTGGCCCCACAACAAAGAATTACTGGACGTGAAGTGTCAATAGTGTTCAGATTGAAAAGCTCTGCCCTAGGCCCCGGGGGCAGCTGAGGGGCAGTGTTTGTGGGAAAGAGAGTCAGCACTGGGGTGCAGGCTGAGGTGTCCCTGTGCACAAGTGGGACAAGACGGCACAGAGTAGAGAGTGGGGAGACGAGGAGTATGGGCGGGAGGAAGGGGCATGGTGGGGTCTCCCAGCTGCCATGATACAGCATGGGGCTCCGAAGAGTAAGGGATTTCTAAAACAGAATGTGACTTCTCAGTCTTTACGATGGCGTGTTCATCATGGCAG
This sequence comes from Martes martes, assembly GCF_963455335.1. Lineage (NCBI taxonomy): Eukaryota > Metazoa > Chordata > Mammalia > Carnivora > Mustelidae > Martes > Martes martes. The sequence continues at coordinate 37,877,846 of NC_137905.1, forward strand.
GTAGAACATATTTTGTTTAGGCCTTTGAAAACTTGGTTGAAAACATATCCCGAGATATGTGGTCTACAGCCTCTGCTTCTGCCCTTGCTCCCGGTGAGGACCTGTGGCATGTGTGTTCACAAACTCCACTCGGTCAGAGACCTGGGGAGGGGTGAGGTATGGACTCCACAGGGATCCCGGGGGGTCCTTTACATGGGGGCTTGGGCTGGGATGAGTCTTGAGGTTCATGGCTCATTCAGCAAGTACTTGTTGAACCCCAGCTGTGTGCAGACAACTTTCTGGGTGCAGGGGATGGTCAGAGTCTCGGACAAGAGGCCAGTGTTGGATAAAAAGCCCCCGGTGATGAGCATCACAGGGAGATAGTGGGGTGCTTTGCGATCCCAGGCTTTGGGGCGAGCACATGTGGGGTTCCAGGTTCCTCCTGCAGAGTCTTGTGTCCACAGCTGGAGACTCTCCTTTTTAGACCATCCCTGGGCGCTGCCAGGACCTCCCTAAGGAGCAGTGTTCATTGGAATCTGAGTCCAGACACACAACACAGTAATCTCGGAGATCACCGGTGTGCCCATTACAGAGATAAGGAAACCAAGGCTCCAACTTGTACAAGACCATGCACAGAGGGAGTGGCAAGGGCCTGGCTTAGCCAGATCAGCCAGTTTCCATAGCATTCTTGCTGCCTGCCAGAAACCTTCCCACCTGGGCTGCCCCCAGGGGTTGGGTGGGGTGAACTTTCACAAATATCAGAGTGCTTGAATCTTTGGGAGCTAGTCCTGGTTCTGTTTCACTAGATTAAAGGGCAGCTAGGGTTCCCCCTGTTCTGGCCTGGCCTGTGTTAGAAGCCACCACTGACCCGAATGACGGAGGCCCTAACCTGCCGAGGGCACAGGGATGAGCTTGTCAGGGGCCTTCCTCCTCAGTGGGCATCCCGGGGTGACCATGAGTCAGGGGTAGTACCCACCTCTCCACCCCACCTTCCTCTCCCCCCTGGAAGGCCCTTCTTTGCCTAGTGCACGCCCCAGGCCCAAGCTTTCCAGGGACCCTTCCGCCCCACGGAGAGGTCGGCTGAATTACCACCACTGGTCATCAGAGGGCGCCAGGCCGGGACGCTCCTAAGGAGGGCAGCAGTCAATAGATGGCTCAGGATGGTCCTTATTCCGGGGAGCCAACCTGAAGCATCTTCAAAAGGAGAGCAGCTAGGACTGGACCCCAGGCCTCCGGACAGCCTCCACACACACCCACACACTGGCCCAATGGAAACTTCCAGTTCTGTTTATCAGGCTTTCTGCCATTGTCTCCTATTATGTGTTAACCCCGCCCCCCCCCATGTCCCGACGTCGTGCCCCATTTTGCAAAAATTAAAATGAAATCCCTCGCAGAGAGCCCTATGTCAACCTACGAAGACCCACAGAACCTTGGCTCTGTCCCTAGGGCCAGGCTGGAAGTCATGGAAGAGACGAGAGTTACACCCCCTCCCTTGGGATAAGAATGTGAGCTGGGCGTGAAGCCCCGGGAAGAGGGGATCTTGTTGGCCATGGGTGAGAGGTTGGGGGCAGGAGGGAGCATCTGAGCTTTGCTGTAAGAGTTAGAGACTGACTCTGGACCCCCTCTGCCTGAACTCAAACCACACTTTTCAGCTGTGTGGCCTCAGACAAGTCACTACCCTCTCTGTGCCTTAAGTTCCCCTTGTATCGAATGAGGGTAATTGGATGCTTCTCAGGGGGATTCAGCAGGACATCACAGGGAAGGGCTGAGCATAGACGTCCACACATAAGAAATCTTAGTTCTCGTCATTACACTTGGGCTGTGCCTTAATGAAAGGGGACTGGAATCTGCTAGCCAGAAGGGAGGAAGCATAGCCTCTATAAAGACACGGAGTGGGCTGAATATCTCTGAGCAAAAGGGCAAGGGCATGCACGCTGGAGATGGGGGCTGGGTTTCAGAACGCTGGGCTCTCTCAGGCGGTGGGGGCGAGAGGAGGCAGGGGGGCTGCCCAGTGCACACACCCCCCGCCCAGCACTAGTTCCAAACAGGCTGCTCTTCCCTTGCCTTCTTCTTATTCCTTCTTTTTCTTTTCCTTCTCTTGCTTTTTTAAAAAGACAACTCATCTTGCTCTAGTATGCGGCAGCCAGTAAAAACACGTTAATCTTTAACGTGTTAGCAAAACAGCCTCCAATTTGAATACCGGCTCTTCCTCCCATCTGTGGCAGTTTGCACAGACTTTTTTTAGAGTGGCAGAATGCCTCATCTACCCGCCAGCCGGCTGCAGGCTCCCTCCATTGCAACAGAGCCTCCCCCTGGAAGGTGCAGACCCCTCTCCCAGACCTCCCGCTCCAGGCCGAACCCCCACCCAGCTCTGCACACATGGGCCCCAGAGTTGTGGAGTTTGCAGACCGCTGAAGCTACGCCCCCAAACCAACTGGACCATTCATGATTTTGCCAAGGAAAGCTATTGGAGAGAAAACAAAAAACCCCAAAAGCTAGCATCCCAAACCTTCCTCAGCTCACCTAAGAAAGGAAATTTTGATGTGAGGAAAGGAAAGAAGACAGAATTCAAGAAAAAAAGTTCTTTAAATTGAGCAAATCCAGCTTCATGAAGACCAACCCCCCACCATGTTGTTTTTATTTTTCTCCTTTGGAGTTTAAAAATAACCCTACAGACTCTGTGCCTCCTCCACAGGGGCGTTGATGACCTCAGGCCTGCAGGGCCACCCAGCGGTGACCCCTGGACCTGGGTTCCCGAGGGCCCTCCTGCCCCCTGCCCTCTGCCCCCTCCAACACAACCACCATGGAAAACTCAGTCCTCGGGAACCATACGTGGCTCCAGAGCTTGTCGAGTGGCAAAGAATCAAGGCAGGAATAAATAGCAATATTTTATAAGTCTTAAAATGCTATTTTAACACAAATACCAGAGCAACTATAGCATAAATCAACAGAGACACCCAAAAGTATGTTTGTACAAGAAATGTAATAAGCTGGTATGAAAAACAGTGTCGACTGGTGCAGATGGCAGAAAAAGCCAATATTCAAATGTATGCTGTTTTACTAACACATTAAAGATCAACATTTTGCTACCTGCTGCTCATGATAGCAGGATTAAAAAAACACACAACACACACATATACTCACGCGTGATATTCTAACCCAGAGAATGAGAGAGTCTTAAAGACATTGTCAAGCACTTTCTATACTTCATCTGGTGGTTTTAAAGCTTCTGCGGTTCAGAGCAGAAATTTACATCTGAAAATGCAGCTTTTCCCCTACGTGCCTGATGTTTGCAAAAATTAGCCAAGGAGGATGAGAAAGTGTCGGGGCGGCCCTTTGAGGTCTCCTGGATTAGTAACAGAACAGCAGGAACAGAGCTATCCCACACGCATGCTGATGCTGCCTCCCTCTCTGTGCACAGCACAGGGGCGGGGGGTGGTGTTCTAGGTGCCTTCTCGGCATGGTAGCCCTGGGCGCCCCCAAAGAACCCTCCCTATGAGGTGAGCAGGCTGGGGAGCATTAGCCCCACACTGCCGGTGTGAACTCAGCCATGGTGAACAGATGGCCAAGGCTCAAAATGCCTAAGGGAAGTGGTTCAGGGTTACAGATGGAGCCCATAATCCAGCTAGGAAGTTCCAGGGAATTCTCAACGGCCTTGCGGTGTTTGCTCTTAAACCCATCAGCTTAGGAATCAGGCAGCCTGAGCTCAAATTCCAGCTCCACCCGACCTGACCTTGGACAGGTGACCTCCCCTCTAAGCATTCGAGGCTTAGTCTGAGATGAGGACAAGAAGACCCTTCCCACAGGGGTGGCCGAAGTCCGATGGGGATGTGGAGAAAGTGTTCACCAGGGCCTGGGGAGGGCTGAGCCAGACCAGAGGGAGAGAGCAGGGATGGCCGTGCAATGCTCCGTCTAGAACAGAGACGGCAAACTGGCCATGGAGAAACAGCTGGTCAATGATCATTTATTTATCTGAGGCCCTGTATACGAGCCAGAGATCTCACTTAAAGATCCCGAGTGCTTCTTGTCTTGATCACATTCAGAAACTCTGGCAACAAGCAGCCAAAGCTTCTGGGGGGTGGCTGCTCCTCTGGAAGGTGGACAGGACAGGGGTCATCTGCCAGGCTTCCCTGGGGGATGCTGAGGGCAAGGACTGGACCACAGCAGGGCCAGATGGGCACTGTCATGGGATGAACAGTGGGTCCCCAGAAAGACAGCCACGTCCTGGAAGCCGTGCATGTGACCTGGCTTGTTGAAAGGGTCTTGGAGATGTGTTCAGGCTCAAACAGTGTTGAGCGTTGTTTCTGGGACCAGAGGGAAGACATGGAGACAGACCCAGGAACACGGACCAGACCAGAGACTGGAGCTATGCGGCCACCAGCTGGGAGCCCCACGGGAGCCGGACAAGGCAAGGAAGGAATGCAGGCCCTCTGACACCATGCTTTTGGACTTCCAGCCTCCACAACGGACAAAGGACATATTTCTACTGTTTTAAGCCCCCAGTTTTCCGTACTTTATTGGAGCAGCCCCCGAAAACTCATCTGACCATGGTGGGCAGCTCAGACGCTCAACAACCAGTGGCTCCAACACATGCCCCCTTTGGTTCTGTGAGTGCCTGATGTCCTTGGCAAAGACCCTTCGGAGACTCCTGTGGCCAGGTCCTCAGGACCCCAGCTCTGGCTGCCAGCGTTCCCTAAGCTCTGTCCTGCTCAGCTGGCCCAGGCCTCCCATGCTCCAGGCTTCACCGCCCACCAGACCGGGCCTCTGCTCCCTTTGCCTGGACACTCTCTCCTCCCCACCCTACCTCCTCTGGGCAGGCCCAGACCTTGAGCCTGGCCTCTCTGTCCATCCCACTGTGGGAAGGAGCTGTTTCTGGTTTCCGGAGAATCCAGTAGAGAGCCACACAGGCATGAGGAGCACGCCGACAAATTAATGCACAAATACCGGTTAATGGAACAAGGGGACACCATGTTTTACCCAAGGGGTAAAACTTTCATGACAAAAACATGAAAGTATGATAATCTCACATGTTGAAGAGGGTGGTGGGGAGGTACGCCCCCTGTCAAGGGTGGGAGTATAAACTGGAACTGTTCTGACCCACTTTGGGGTGTATTTAAGCATTTTAAGCAAACGTGCTGTATGATACAGCAGTTCCATTCTTCATATCTACCCTGGAGAAATCTTAGAGAATAAAGAATGACGATGCCTATTATAATAAGACTGTATTCCGGGGCACCTGGGTGGCTCAGTCGGTAAGCATCTGCCTTCAGCTCAGGTCATGATCCTGGGGTCCTGGGATCGAGTCCCACATAGGGCTCTCTGCTCAGCGGAAAGTCTGCTTCTCCCTCTCCCGCTCCCCCTGCTTGTGTTCCCTTTCTGGCTGTCTCTCTCTCTCTCTCTCTCTCTCTGTCAAATAAATAAATAAATAAAATCTTTAAAAATATATATGTAAGACTGTATTCTTATCTTTATTTATTTTTGTTTTTTAACAAATCCATCCCACAAAGTAATACTACCAATCATCTGGGCAGTGGTTCTGTGATACTGTGATTTATGCTAAGAATATATATTGGGTCTCTGTCCCAGTTTTCCACAGAGAGCTCCTAAAACCCTTGGAATTTCCAAGTGATGATATCTTTGAAGGTGTCTTTTTTTCTGTTAGGGAGGTCACCTTGGGAAAGCCCCTAGGTGACCCAAGGATGGGAGCTGGTTACCAAGGGGTGCCAACCTTGTGATGTGAGGGTGGCAACTTTCAGCAGCCCCCCACCCCACCCCCCGGCCTCCAGGGAGGGGACAGGGGCTGGAGGTTGAGCCAATCCCAATGGCCAGTTATTTAAACCATCATAACTATGTAATGAAGCCTCCATAGAAACCCAAAGAACAGGGTTAGGAAAGCTTCTGGGCTGGTGGACACGTGGAGATGTGGGGGGCATGGTGGACTGGGAGAAAACGAGGGAACTCTGATTCCCTTCCCTGAACCTCATTCTGTGCATCTCTTCCATCTGGCTGCTCCTGAGTTATACCCTTTTGTAATAAACCAGTGATCTAGTAAGTTAAAGTGCAGGAGACAGCCGACTCGGGACTGATGTCTGAAGGTGAAGGGGCCGCACCGGCTTTGTGGGCCCGAGCTCCTGACCTGTGGGATCCAACTCTGGTCTCCCAGTAAGTAGTGTCAGAGCTGGGTTGAATGGCAGGGCACTCGGCTGGTGCGGGAGCATTGCACGTTGCTGGGGGACACCCCCTCACACACACACATGTTGGGAATTGGGTATAGAACTGGGTAGGTTCACACAGAAAGTGATATTGCCCCCCAACCCCCACCACTGGACATGAAGCAGTGTCTGGGGATATTTTGGTTGTCACGACTAGGCAGGAGGTGTGACCGACCGGCTCCTAGCAGGTAGAGGCCGGGCATAAGGCTAAATAATCCTACAAATCTCGGAGGCAGTCCCCACAACCCAGAATCACCCAGCCCCAAATGTCAGTAGAGCCAAGGTTGAAAGCCTGCTCTAAAAGAGGAAAGTAACTTGAAGCACACAAGTTAAACTGGTACAAAGTTTGGGTACTGGTCAAAAAGAACTTTGATCCTGTGGGTAATCTCTCCCCTTTATTTCCCAGAATACATTTGTACGCTGTTGCATAAATGAAGGGACAGGGACAGAAGGAAGGAAGGAGGGTCAGAGTGGACCATAGTGGGCCTGGGCTTGGGGTGCCCCTCCATGTCTCCAGGGCAGTAGAGGGATGGGAGGGGATAGGAGGATTGCCAGAGGCTCACAGTGTGCTGTCCCCATACTCCAGTCCAAAGGGCTTTGGCTTGGGGCAGGCTGGAAGCACCCAGGCCCTCCTTCCCTGGACTCCCAGGAATGCTGTGACTCCACACCAGCAACATAATTGATTTTCAACTCCCCATAATGAATGTGACTTTTAGCAACTTTGCTAAGTGTTTTTAACAACAGCCTCTTTCCCCAAAGCATCATACTAGCAAACTTGTTATGGCTTCCACACCAACTTCCTGTTAGCTCACTGAAGCTACAAAGTATCCCCATCCTCATGGGTTTCTGCAGAACTCCCCCTGACAATTGGTGGGGAAGGAGTGACATTTGTAGTGTCATCCGAACATTCCGCAAGGCGCGGCTTTCTCCTCTGATCCAGAAGGAACGAAGACCTGGGCTGGGGCTGGCCCAAGATGTTTTCTTATTGTTTAAGCTCTTGCTTGAGACCTGAATCTGGTCTCCTCTCAGGACAAATGAAAACACTGCCATAAGGCCACCATCGCTTCGACCCCATGTACCCCTCACCTCTGCACTCTTAACCCAATGTGTGGGGTCACTGCTGGATCTGTTTCCCAATGTGTTTACATAGATATAGACATACATACACAAATGCATATGTATATACATATATATACACATACCAGTGATCAATTGTTAGATACAGATAGATACAAATGATGCTGTAGACACAGGTAGATACAGATAAAAGAGATAATGGGTGGTAGATAGATAGATGATAGATGGAGAGAGAAAGAGATTTATTTGCAGCTCCAGAAAATTTTCTGGGGCTTTTTCCCCTATCAATGGCATCATACTGTTCCTCAACTTACCTTTCTCCCCCAACACGTGCCTTGGAGGTCTTCCCACGACTGCTGTGTGCTATGAATCATGTACTGAGGCAGGTCAAAGGGCAAATGGGGGCTGAAATCAGTCTTGCTCTCTGGCCAAATGCGTCTCTGTCAGCCTAGAGGCAGGGGATCTCCTTGTAATTTGCCTGCTCAGAGGAGGCTCCTTTCTGGGACCCACACAGGTGCCACGGGGCTGGCTAGCATATGGGCGCTGCCTGGTACCCATTGTTTCAATTGCTGGCCATTTAGGGTATTTCTAAAGGTTTGCCATAAGTGATTCCATCACTAGTAAACATGTCCTTGCCTCCTTGGACACATGTGTCACTATCTACACCCTCCTTGAGCTTGCCAGAGCGACCACACATGTGATCTCTTTTATGCATCCCCTGCTGTATGAGGAAGGCAGCCTGGGGACTGTAACTCATGGACAATGGAGGAGGAGCTTGAGCCCAAGGAGCAGAGATGTTCCTGAACGCGCCTGGTGAGGGAGGAGTAGTACTGGACCAAGGCCCAGGCACCAAGGTCAGCTGCCTCCTCAGCTCTAGGAAAGCAGTCAGGGTCAGAGGACCTCTTCTGAGTAACAGTACCTACTGTCCAGCACAAGCCCAAGCCTGGAAACACTGCACAAGGCTGCCGTGGCTTCTAGCTCAACCTAGCTGATCCTCCTGCGTCCCAGGACTCACCTTCCCCTCTCCAACTCCTTCCATTTGTTCATTCATCCCTATCTATGCATTCATCTATCCATCCATCTATCATCCATCATCCATCCATCATTTATCATCCATACATCTATCCACCTTTGGTCCATCCATCTCCGTTCATCCATCCATCCAATCATCCATCCATCCATCCATCCACCCATCCATCCACTTTTGGTCCATCCATTTCTGTTTATCTATCCATCCAATCATCCATCCATCCACCCTTGATCCATCCATCATCTCTCCATCCATCCATCATCCATCCATCAATCCACCTTTGATCCATCCATCTCCATTCATCCATCCATCCATCCATCCACACATCCACCTTTGATCCATCCATCTACATTCACCCATCCATCTATCCATCCATCTATCCATCCATCTATCCATCCATCCATCCATTCATCCATCCATTCATCCATCTATTATGCATCATTCACAGAACACATAATTACTGAGTATATACAATGTAGAAGGCACTATTCTAGGCACTGGGGATAGAGCAGTGAACAGATAGTCCAAGATCCCTGAATTCACCGAACTGATATTCCTGGGACATGAAGGTCACAATAAGCATGATACATTTCCAGACCAGTAGGTCTTATGCAGATAACACAACAAGGGACACAACAGATGGGGATGGAGGGAGATCAGGGAAGCACGTTCTGTGGGGTAATGCCTCCTGCATGTGGAGAAGGAACCAGTCGCGTGACATTCTGGAGGAAGGGTGTCCCAGGCAGAGGAACAGCAGGTGCAAGGTCTGGGGCTGGCATGCACTCAGTGCAGGCCATTCGAGGGGTACAATCTCTGTGGCTGAGCTGTGGTGAGGGAGAGGACACAGAGAGGTCAGCGGGTTGGCAGGCCCGGGGTCTGTGTGCTCAGCCGCGGCCACACCTGGACCAACACTGGGATGACGATGACACCAAGACTTTCTTCTCAGATCCCTCCTGGGGACAGGAGGGAAGCTCCTGAGGGTGGGGGAGGAGGTCTCTGTTGCTTACTCCCCATGCTCCCCACAAATCCTTTCCAAAGAGAGTATAGATTTCCACCAAAACCCCCCGGAGTTCCCAGGCCTGGGGCTGAATTCCTCCTCCAGGGCTCAAACCCAGTCAAGGTTACATTTGATTCGTGCCCACCTGTTGCTTTTAAAACAGGGTTTTGGAAGAGTTCAAAATAGTTGACAGTGATTAAACATTGGGAGAAATGACATTAAAAATGGAAGATTCCCTGCTTCTCTGGGAAAACCCAAAGATTGGGTGTTCTGGTCTCTGCTGAAGTCCACACAGCTGCCGTGACATCTGGGGACTATTGAGGGGCCTCTGCAGGGTGTCCTTTGAGCTCGGCACCCACCCTATCACCCTTGCAGCCCCCACACCCGCTCATTCCCCTGCCCCAGCCCCAGGCACAGGAAGCAGAGGGGGAGGTTCCCAAGCCTGGAGAACTTGTGGCAGGAGGCTCAGATTCCGGAGTCCAGCTTCTTCCTCGGCACCTGTCTGGACCTCATCGAGGAGTGGGTGCTGCTGGGCCTCAGCCTGGAGGCTCTGAGCCCCAAGGGCACCATGCCCGGGGGGAGCAGTGGAGACTCCCAAGGCCAGCAGGGAGCATCTCGATGTAACCAGAGCAACCCTAAGACTGGAGGGTGCCCCCAAAAGTTTGTATAAAGACACTGAGCACTTTGCATGATATAGAGGATGGGGAGCCCTAAAACGAAGAAAATTTCTCACAGGCAGGTGGGACGAGCACACAGAGTCACATGACACAAAAATTAAATTTACACAAAATAAAGCAATGCATATCCCAGCTGGGACGAAAGGGTCGTGTCGGATGGGTGATAGTCATGTGGCTGATCTCAGAGTTCCAGCCTCCAGAACTGTGGGGTCATAAACGTCTGGTGTTTAAGCCGCTCACTCTGTGCGCAGAGGCCTGGTGGCTCGAGGTAATACAGTGACCACGTGTATACACACCAAGCCCCAACAACGACCCCCTTACACACACACATTGAGACCCCAAACTCCCACTGGCCCTTCCACGCATACACACGCACACGTGCACACTCACCCCTTACACACACTCGGGCCCCTCTCCATTCTAACTGGATGGTGGGATTAGGCCAGTTTCAGGCCATCTCTTGATTCTTATTCATGGTTGGATCAGTGAACTCATTGCCATGTAATCAGTGTGTCTTCATTCGTCCAAACAGAAACTTCCCCTTCAGGGAAGCAGCCACGATTCACAGTCTTGGAGTGTCGGGAGTACGAGAGCACACGTCTCCCCGAAGGAGCGGCTCTGGGCACCCACGGCTGCTGCGTTAGCACAACTCTAGGGGGTCTGGATTGTGCGACCATTTTCAAAAACCAACTGACCAACCAGGGATATAAGCAATAGCTTACTGAACATACGGGGAACTTTTTAAATGTTTTGTTGGTAATTCAGCAGAAGCTCCACGAGCCTGCAGATCCCTGGGGTCACAAGGCTGTTCATAGCAGCATGGACACTCCATGGGTAACTGGGAGTTCTGCTTATGGGCCTGTCAGATGAGCTCCTTTCCCAGGGTTTCATGCAACCAGATTAAACTAGGTATTAGCCAGAGGGAATCCAAAGATGAGGCATTCTTGATTCATACATCCACACCATCTTTTTTCCAGTAGCTGGAAAGTTAAAGTGTCGAAGTCACCAAAACTTGCATTGACATGTTTGATCGTCTCCAAATATCCCTTGAGGATCAGGCTGGGCACTTCTCACAGCAGCCACCCCAAGCAGACCAGGTCCCACCCAGGTTGGCCATCCCACTCTCTGTAGATGACAAAATGTTCTGGAGCAGTGGCCTATATGGCTATAGACTGTGGGAGCTCAGAAACCAGGAGGGCTAGACCTCCTTTCCCAAACCAAGCTTAGGTCTTGACCTTTCTGCCTCTCGGGGTGGGAGAGTGCTCTATTCAGGACCTGGAACCTGACCCACGTGAGACAAATGGGGCCCAACTTCCAGGCTCGATCTGTGGCTATGCCATGTCTGGCTGGGCCCTCTTACCAACCCTTCTCAACCAAACCCCTCCTCCATCCATCTGGGGCCCAAGACTCCACAGTGGGGTGACCTGAACCTCAGGACGATTTCTGGACTCCCAGGATATAGGGGATAAAAGAAGGAAGCGGCCCCAACTGGAAGTCATCTGTGGCTAGTGGATCAAATTATTTGTAAAGACATTTTCCAGGCAAAACAAAAAATGTCATAGCCAAGGGGAGTTCTCTCTGCCCATCATCCTGATGCTGGCATCTTTAGGGACGTATGTGCCCACCTATATATAAGCCTGAGGAACAGGCTCACATGAACACTGTACCTTGTCCCCTGCTTTCCAGACCAGGAGGAGTGTCCCTGCTCCTTCCTACCCTGCATGCAGGGGCCCAGAGTGTGTCTAGCTGGTCTTCCACTGCTGACGGGCATGAGCCTGGTACAGTGCCCACCCTTGGCATCTCCTTGTGCACATGGGAGAGTTCTTCCATAGGAGCACCGAGAGGTGTGCCTGCTGCCTCACACGTAGTGCATTTCCAATTTTAGTGGATTCTGTGTAATGAGGTTTCAAGGGTAATAAGAGCTTCTCTAGCAAACACCGAGGCTATCCCCACCTCCTGCCCAGACTACATGGAAGGTTTCTGGATGGGGAATGTTGGGGGTTGAATTGTGTCCCTCAGAGAGATGTATTACATCTCCCCACCCTGTACCTATGAATGTGACCTCATTTGGAAGTAGAGTCATTGCAGAAGTACTGAAGTTTAGCCCTGGCCATCCGGGAGAGGGATGTGTCCTCAATCCAATGACTGGTGTCCCTATAAGGAGAGGGAGATTGGACAGAGACAAGGAGACACACATAGAGAAGAAGGCAGAGGCCAAAATGGAAATGATGCAGTGACAAGCCAAGGGATGCCAAGGATTTGGGGAGATAACAGAAGCCGGAAGAGGCAAGGAAGAGCCCCCAGCAGCCCCCAGAGGGAGTGTGGCCCCACTGACATCTCGACTGCAGGCTGATAATCTCTGTAAGTATGACAGAGTAAATTTGTTGTTCTAAGGCCACCAAGTTTGTGGTCATCATTCCAACAGCTCTAGGTACTTCATACCCAGAACGTGTCAGGAAGTGACCATACATCCCTCCACTATTGTGGGAACAGGCTGGAGACTTCAGATGAAATCCCCTTGCGCCCAAGGTGCCAATACAGTTCTCTGCCCCAGGACTCCAGCAAGGGGTTGAAAGCCCCTGGAATCCAGAAGGAGGGTCACACGACCCTGGTAAATTGACCTGCTCAGCATGCCTCACAAGGGTGACCTCCCTGCTCCAAAGGATGTCCTACAGGGAGAGCCCTCTGTGCCACCTTCCGTGGTCTGCCCCTCCTGTCCTGCCCCTGTGGGTCCTCCTCCTCTGGGCCGCCCAGGCTTGGGTCAGGACAACCTCAGCCCCGTCATTCCCCACAACTCCCTCTCTTCATCCCCCCTCCTATTCTAGGAGAAGTCGAAAGCACCTACACATACATTTTGTCCCTATGATTCTCCTGGGTCTCCCAGGCCTGAGTAAGGACGGCCTGGTGGGATTCCTTCCCCAGCTGATGGATGTGGAAGCCACACCTCGGAGGTGTGCTGGGGCTGGGGGTGTGCAGGTGTCTGCAATGGAAGAAGGAGTGCTGTCCCAGCTCTGCCCAGGGCCCTGCTCCCAGGTCCTCAATGAAGAGCACAGCTGGCTGGCACCTATCATTCGGGGACGTGGCCAGGAGATGACAGGATGGGGTGGAGCCAAAGAGGACAGGAGGAATCTTTTGGTCCGTGGTCTTGGAGGGTAGTCAGGGCTTCTAGAAGAACCCTGAGGGCCACAACAGTCTTGGTCCACCTCTTTGAAGGCTGAGGTTTAGACAAGTCTTCACATAGTAGCCACAGACAACAGTAGCCAGCGAGACACACATCACATCTTCTGTGCCACCAAACACACACACTTGAAACCTCAGGGCCTTCCAAGAGACCAGCTTACAAGGTTCTGCAGAGTCTAGACTCACCCAACCCTCAGCTTTTCCTTATTCTGCCTCCCTATGCTCCACACCCCAGCTACACCCACTTTTAGTTTCTAGAATATGCTCACACCTGCCACAGGGTCTTTGCATACTGTTCTCTCTGTAATCTAGATCCTCTTCACTCCCCTTCCTCTTCTCCTAGGCAATTCCTATACATCCTTCAGGTCCTAAGTCATAGCTCACTTCCTCTGGAAGCCTTCCCTGACTGCCCTCTTACCTCCCCCATGCCCAACCACTCAAATCTCCCCTTAGGCTCTCATGAAATCCCAACCTTCTTCATAGCAACATTTATCACAACCCCAACTACATGCTGATAGTGGTAATGAAGGCCCTTGTTGGTCTAAGCTGTATCACAGGACCAGTCCAGGGCTGACCTTATACCCAGCGGATAGGAAAACTCTGACTAGCAAGGCCTTCGCCACAGGCTCACCTTGAAATGGGGGAGGACCGTGGGAAAAACCCCCCATGAGCCACTGAGATTGAAAGTGGGGAAGATGTCTCTGTGGGGCTGAGGGTCTTTTTTAGGGTAGAAAACAGGGATCCGTGGGCCAGCTTCCAGGAGGGACAGTGAGAGCCCAGTTCCTGCTCAGGTCAGAGCTGCTAAATGACACCTGGGCCTCTGCCAAGAGGCAGCAATCAAGAGGCACAGGAAGGAAACTGCGGAGGACCCAGGCTGCACCCCCCACTGTGCCAGAGACATGTCCCTGTCTGAGGGTGGCGGTACTTGCATCGTGGTCCCTTCCACTCAGTGGACAGCTATTGAGCTGGGGCTGCTAAGGGCGCACCAGTCCCTGCTGTCACTGAGGCCACATCTGGCTGCAAGAGTGCAGATGGCCAATACATAGATGAAGCCCGGAAAGCAGGTGGAAAGAAGGGCGCTGCTGAAACCAAAGCAGGGCGGGGAGGGGGTGCGCGACAGACTGACTGGGGTGAGGGCAGTTAGTTTCAATCAGGAAGGGCTCTGACCAGGAGAAAGAGGCAGTCATAGCAACGCCTGAGGGACAAGCTCTCCTGACAGGAAACAGCCAACACAAAGACCCTTTGGTAGAAATGAGTGTGGCAAGTTCTGGAAAGCAAAGGTTTGGAGTGGCCGGAGACTGGTCGTGCAGGGGAGCAGGAAGGAGGGGCAGCAGGAGCCCTGGGAAGGAGCTGGATTGTATGCCAAGAGCTGTGAGAATCTGTGGGGGGTGGTCAGTGGGGGAGAAGGCCCTTTAGGCTCTGAGGTGCCAAGATTCTGCAGTGGGAGAGTGGGTGTCTGGTGGGAAGCCCCCCTGTTTGCAGCCTTTGGTAACACATGGGACTCCTCACAGACTCCCGCTGCCACTGAGCAAAGTTCTGACACTTCTTCTGTGTGAGGCGGTGCAGACATCTGCTACATTGTAGACACAATTGGACACTTTTCAACATATTGCTTAGCCTATAATTTCCGCAGGCTGCATTTAATTCCGCCTGCACAGGGCAGGGGTGGGGTGCCGCTGGGGGCTGAGAGAGGGGAGACGTCCCCTTGTCCTCCTATGGCTCCTAGGTAAGAGGCGGGTGCACAGGGGGACTACCCCCAGGAGGGTCGAGGCATCGTGGCAGGCAAGCGGTGGGTGCATATGGTCAGGAATGAGCCGAGGGCCAAAAGAACAGCGCCTGTCTCCAGAAGGAGAGGACAGTGTGCCCGAGGGGCTGGTGTTCTCCCACACTAGCTTACCTCCAAGCCCTGCCCCTGCGCATTTGTCAGGGGACCCGGAGCCTGGGAGAGGTAAGCAATTTGCGTGAGCTCACACAGCCGCAGGTGGCAGAACCGTCACCTGACCCCACCTGGGCCCAGCTCTAGAGGCCTGAGCCCCAGCATCTCAGGCTTCTCGCCCATTCCTGGACACCTACAGCAAAGGCATCACCCGTGTCCACGGGACCCAGAGCACTACTCCTGCCGCTCCAGCCCGGCCCTTGGATACAGGCTGAGAAAGGCTGACAATAGCCCTGGGAATTCGCAAGAAGATTCCATGTGGTCTTTTCAATGGTTTGTTTTTGCCCGTGCCCATCTGAAAGGGAAGGAGGGGAGTTAGGGTACAGTAGGCTGTCTGGGTGGGAGAAGAAGGGATCTTCTCTGTCTTTGACCCACCTTCCCTCCACACCCCTCGCAGGCTCCTGGGTTGTCCCCAGTCCACAGATAGGCATGATTTCCGGAGCCTGAGAGGGCAATGTCCAGGGACGGGCCCTCAGCAGAGCAGACATTTCTGGGCCAGGGTGCAGCCTGATGGGTCAGGACTGCCTGCCTTTGCATTTCTAGTATTTTCTAAGGCTGACCTCCCTACCAGGGAAGGAAGCAAGTCTCCTGGAGGCTCTTCTATCATTACCACTCACACAAGGACCCAATCTGTCCTTCAAGCTGTGGGTTCAGGACAGCCCAGGGAACAGCTCCCTGGGGCCTGGCTGGGGTCCTGGGCCTACCTGGGGCCAATCAACTGCTTCAGGGATCAATGGGGGGTTGCATGGAAGGTGACTGTGGCCTCTGCCAGACCACGGGACTGGACTGAGGGACAAGCCATTTCCCAAAAAGAACAAGTGTGTGAGCAGAGGTGGAGTTCTTTCTTTCCAGAAAGAAAACACAAAGGACTTGGGGGAATGTGTCTTTTGCTTGGGCTTCAAAGGGTGGGCAGCAGTCCACAGCACAGAGAGGCGAGGAACACCAGCTGAAGGAGCTGGTATGTGGGGGCAGGGGCTATAACTGGGTGTGGCTGCAGTGTCGGGGAGGATCGGAGCCACAACACCAGAACCACGTCTCTGAGAGCTGGCATGGTGCCCTTTGGAAAAGGTGCCCTTCTGAGCTAGTACAGTCCCAGGGTGCATGGCATGGCAAATGGAGAGCAGCAGGGATTTGGGCCTGGTTGTGCAGTATACAACATGCACAACTATGTGTAACAGCCCTGACGAGAATATCAGGACTACACTTGCTGGACCTCAGCAGTCCACCTGAGACTTCCTTTCTGGAGCTGAACAGTGTCGGGGGTGTGTGTGTGTGTGTGTGTGTGTGTGTCCCACAGCCCTGACTAGAACCCATCCTCCTGCAGCAACAAGATGCAATGGAAACAAGGACACCCCACCATCCTGCCCGCGCCGCAGAGGGCGAGAAGCCCAGAGCCAGGCAGGCAGCTCCCCAGCCGGCTGCAGACAGGACCTGCCAGAATTGAGTGCTGCTCAGGGCAGCCTGGGTGCAGAACAGCAGGAAGAGCTTCGTCAGCGGAGTGGGCCTGCGTGGACCCCCACCCTGCTTGCAGGCCATATGGCCTCTGCTGCTGTGGACAGGCCTCGGATCCCCCCAGCCCACCAGGAGGCTGGGGCAGTACCACGCGCCAATGACGGAGCCAATGAATTCACACTTCCCAGGGTTATTTTCTCTTGCTGCGCACAAGCAAGGGCATAAAGCCCTGATTCCTTTCCTGGGTTCCATCCTGCTCTCTGCTCCCGGATCACTTAGCAGCCCCTGCCGCAGAGCCCAGGCCAGGTCTGTGTGGCCGATGCCCCACCAACAATCTGGCGAGGAGGCCACCGACTCCGCGCTGTTTACACTTCCCTCTCCCCATCGAAGCTCCCAGAAGTTTCCATAAAAACAGATGTAGGTAATCAAAGACCTCCCAGCCCCAACTGCTCTGCTCCTGAAGGCTTCTGCAGAGCCTGCTCCCTCTGTTGGGCCTAGTGGCTCCAAAAGGCTCTTAAACCAGCCCTCAAATCTCTCCCCAGGAAGGAAGACTCCTTCTCGCCCTCAGATCCAGAGTCATTTGTCGAGTATTTTATGGTCAGTAATAATAACACCTTCAGTGTCTCTGAGGCCTTTTCCAACGATGCTCGGAGCACATGGTGTGGGCCCCCCACAGCATCCAGCTGCTGTCACATTCCCAGTGTGCGGGCGGAAAGGAGGGGTCACCTTAAGTGCCATGACCCCCAGAGGCTAAATGCGCCAGGAGAAAGGTGGGTGTTGCCCCTTCCTCGTGCGGGCGTACTCCCTAAGTGGTGTGCCTTCATCAAGGGCAAGGATGTGCTGCTCAGCCTGGAGCCTGGAGCTCAGCGAAGGGCGAGGAGGTGGATCCAGGACCCCAGGTGTGATGCTGATTGGACCCCAGGACCTCAGACAATCTCACTGCTCCAAAGGCCTGGCCCAAGCCCCAGGTTGCACAGATGAGACTCTCAGGGCCAGTGCCCGGAGGATCCAAGCCCCAGGCTGCCCCATCCACGATGCTTCCTGCAGGCCACCGTATCAGTGCCAGCAGGAGCTGAGCGGTGGATGAAAAATGACTTGTGAACCTAACAGCCAGAATGCACAGGTGTGGGACTGGGTTTCCAGTGTCCCCCTTATTTCAGAAATCTGCCCCTTTAGGGGAATATCCTCATGGGTATAGTTTTGACAAGGGATCTTATCAAGAGGGCCTCTTCCTGCCCTTTCACACCACTGAGACAAGAGTGGGCTCAGGCCTAATTGCACCCACCCTGGTTGGACCCAGATGGCAGGGCCTGTGCTAGGCATAGCTGATCACAAACCTGTTCCCAGGGCCTGGGGGTCTGAAGCAGGAGTTACAGTGAGGAAGGGAGTGTCCTTTGGGAAGTCAGATTTCTCCAGGGGTGCCCTTGTTGTTTGAGATGGCTGGAGTCGGTTACTATTAGCTGCCACCAAACCTCGGCCTGGCAAGCCCCACGCTCCGTCACACCTGAGGAAGACCACTAGTGTGTGGTCTAGCACCTGCTACATCCCAGGCACCTGCTGAGTCACTTCAGTTAGCCTTCACAGAAGCCCTACCAGTAGCCCCACTACACTGAGGAGGATACTGAAGCACAGAAAGGTTAAGGACCCATCCAAGGTCACACAGCGAGCACCTTGGGCCGTCTGTCCCCAGAGGCTGCATTCTAGATGAGCACGCTGGTCTGACTCAAAAAAGCACAGTAGGACAGAGGCAAGGGGAGGTGGATAAAGTGACTTCCCCGTATTACACCTCCTCTACCGTGGGACTATGAGGGCCTTGGCACAATCTTGGTCCCCCACAAAGAAGGAGGATGTCATGTCCCCAGGGCAGGCTCCCCAGGCAGGGTGTGCATGTGATGCCAAAAGCCACTCTGGCCAGGCCCTCAGTGTGCCTGGGGGTGCTGGGGAAGGGTCTGTAGGGTCATCACCAGAGGGAGCCAGTACAGATGGGGGGGACCCTCCATGGGGGGGGACCCTCCATTTGGGGGAGGGGGAGGCAGGGAGCACAGGTGTGGTCTCTGGAGCTCTGTCAGAAGCTACTGCCAAGTCTCAAGGGAAGAGGACAGTGAGCAAAAGGCACTTCCCCAACTTCAGCCACAGCACCTCCTTCTTGGTCTGGCTTACCTCTGGGACTCCCACAAGGAGTCTCATTTGGGCAAAGATCTTTCCTCAGCTGACAGGAGGTTTAGTATGAAAGTGCCAATGGCATCCCTTCCACCACATGGGGACCTTCTACCTGAGAATGAAGTCAGCACAGACGAAAGTAGAGACAAAGCAAGAAAGATTCCTGTCGATATTGTTTAAGCCCCTGGATCCAGCTATGACTGAAATCCTAGATTTTTTGACAGCAAGGGCCCATAATTTGTTGATATTCCTTCAAGTTTCACTTGAGCCTGTTGACGTGGGTTTCCATCATTTTCATTTGAATGAATCTGGACAAATACGGGTCCACACTACAGTAAGCCCCGTGCTTTCCCCCGCCTTCGGGAGTCTCCAGCCATCACACTGGAGTGAGCAGCCTTAGCTATTCTGGAAGGATTGTCCTTCCTTGTGTCCCATCACGAGAAGAAGCGGCAGCTGGCACAGAGCCACCCACGCTTCCCAAGGCCTGGGGAGCTGGGATGAAGGACCCGAAGTGCGGTGACTCCCAGAGGCTCCCTCTCCTACCATGGCATCTCTGCTGACAGTTCACTACATGGCAGCCTGAGGAAGCTTCTAGCAACAACCAGGCACGTCTCTCCCTCACTCAAAACTATCCAGTTCTCATGCACTTCAATCGTCCCCAACCCAGCCCAGCCTCTCCACTCACCCTTCCTCCCTGAGCTCCAGCCTTGCTGGCCTATGCTCTCATGGGAACAAGCCCGGCTTGCTCGACCTCCAGGCCTCATACTTGCAGTGGCTTAGCACAGTGGGAAGGCCGTTCACCTGTCACGTCTGGTTCCTCCTCTTTGTGTTGCTCGATCCCACAGTCACCCTCATCCCAGGGCCTTCTCTGATGAGCCCCCACCAGTCACTCTGCCTTCACTCCTTTGCAGCTAAGATGAATGCTTGTCTTAGTCCTTGTTGATTGGCTGCTTCTCTCCACTGGAACAGAAAATCTTTGCATTGCTGTGACCACATGGCTTGGAAGAGGGCCCCCCACCCCTTAGGCACTCAGTAAACCCTTGTTGAATGAATGAATGAATGAGTTAATGAATGAATGGATGGATGGATGCCTCCAGTGCCTTGCCAACAACGTTTCTCTCCTGGTTTCCTGCATCTCACCTTCACCCCACACATCCAGAGCAGCCCAACCTCACTACCCATCCTCCTTCCAGGGCAGGCCCGGCGTCCACGATCAGGAGTCTTTCTTCTTCCTCCCAAGCAGTCTCAGTAACCCATGGCAGCAACCTGATCACCCCAGGAGGAAAAGGCCTCCTGCCGTGTCTCTGGCCCAGCCACTCTGGGACACAGCTTCACCCATCCCGCCGTCCCCATGGGAGGTGGGCTGGCAGAGCCTGATCTAAAGAGCAGTGGCCTAGGATAGTGGTGGGTTTTTTTCCATATGAGGAAAAAATTAGCCTTCCTTACCAGACAAGAATGACAATTTACAGAAAATTATGCCCTGAATTCATAATTCGGAATGAGCGGAAATGGTATTCTATAGTAATCCATCCCAACTGACTCGCTATTGTATACGCACCTGCTAACATTTTTTAAGCCGGGACTTTACGGAAAGGACATTTTGATCGCTTCTGAAGTTTGCTGAGCAATTCCCCTCACTCTCAGGCATACGGTCTTTGTGCTGGAAATTTCCCTCGTGGCTTCCCACAGGCTCCAGCAGCCGGGCACGTGGGCTCGCACACGGGCACGCACACACACAGCCGCAGCCCCCTCTTGTTGGCACGACTCTGATGGGGGCCTTGCAGGTGCTGAGCTGCGGAAATGGAAGCTGGGAGAGTGCACTAACAGTTGGCACCTGTGCCGAGTTTGCCCGAGGAGGAGCTGCAGACTGTGGTGCCCACCGGAATTAGAGATGCTTTCCGGCCCTGGAGAAGAGGAGGGGCGGAGGAAAGCAGAGGCATGGAGGGCCAAGCCAGGCTGCCTCCGGGCCATGCAGGGGTGAGCTCATCAGAGCTGGCCATCAGGCTGTAGGGATGCTGCATAGGAGGGGGCCAGGTGATACCAATACCCTCATGCCCTAGGTCTCTGTGCTTCTGGAGAAGCCACTCATTCCAGGACCCTGTTGGCAGCCACCCCACGTCATCCTTCCCTCAGACCTCCAGCACAAGACTGATACAAACACATGGTGGACTGAGAGCCTCCTGAGGTAGGAATGAGGCCACCAACATGCTCTGTTCCTTACCCTGGTCCTGGCACATCGTGGGTACTGGGGAAGTACCTCGAGTCTGAGTTAAGGCCAGGTCAGAGGACTCCTTCTCCGGGGAGTGGGCCCTTCCCACCGACACTCAGCCTGTGTGGTCTCCTGGGTCTCCAGTGCTGCAAGTTATAGGCAGGGAGGGGGCCTTCTTTCCACTGCGATCATCAGGAAAGGGATAGTCATGCCGATCTACGATGGAGCAATGTCAAGAGGATGTGAGAATCTGGGTCCAAGAACACTCACTGAAGCACTCTCTTTGTGAACAAATATTTCAGGACATCCCAAACTGACAGCAAAATGGGAGAGGCTAAATGAGCTACAGAATCTCAGGCCACAACAGCAGCAAGGAGAAGAATGAGATCTGCTCTCCTATAGAGGAAGCTCCAGGAAATGTTACTCCAGGAAAAGAAAATAAGTTTAAAATAAAGTAAGATGCAAACAATACTTGGAATGTAATTCCACTTCTTTTTTAATCTTTTTAAAAAAGATTTATTTATTTATTTATTCATGAGACAGAGAGACAGTCTGAGGGGAGGGGCAGAGGGAGAGAAGCAGACACCCCTCATGGAGTCCAAAGTGGGGCTCGACCTCACAACGCTGAGATCATAACCAGAGCTGAAATTGAGAGTCAGACGCTTAACTCACGGAGCCATCCAGGGACCTCAATGGCTTTTCCTAGTACTACGCCATATACCGCAGTCGGTGCTTCCATACACTCACACACACGTGCACATATAAATATGTGAAATGCACAGAGAGAGCTGTGGAAAGGAACACTCTACACCATCAGCCATGCCCACCTTTAGGATGAGAGGGGAATTGGTGAGAAAGGAGTATGTTAGCCTTATCTGCAATATTTGCATTACTCTCATTATGACAAGGATGTATTCATGCATGCCTCTGTAATTAAAATTAATAATCATCTAAAAAGTAATGAAATGTAAAATAAGCTGGTTTCCACCCTCACTTTCCTGATCATAGTCCGAGGAACAATGGCAGTTGTTGTCCCTCACCCTTGAGTTGAAGGGTGGGGAAAGAAGAATAGTAAGTAGGCTGTCCCAGAGCATATGAAAATCTCATATTGGCCAGGAATTGGGATGACATATGGCCATTCCCTCTCCTTGCAAAGCCCCTTCCATAAGTCCTGGGTTTATGGACTGTACTCAGCCTTCAGGCTTCTTCAAATGTTCCCTCTTCTCAGAAGCCCTGCCTAGCACCCTCATTCTTGCCCCCAGCCACATGGGATATCCCCCTCAGCTAAGATTCCTACTAGTAGCTCCAGGTCAGATTCACAAACTGGCAGCCAGCAGGCAGAGGGGGATATTTTGTGATATCAGCCTGGTGGGTTGAGAGGATCCATACACTATAGGCACCGTGCCTGGTGTCTCTTTCTGCCAGCACCTGAGCTTGTAGTCTCCAATTAACACTATATCTGTGGGTGCATTTGTCTTATTTCTCCACCCACCACCCACCTGTTTTGTCACATTTATCCAGGGCCAGTCCATGCCTAGTGGATGGATGGATGGATGGATGGATGACAGGATGGAAAGATGGGTGGATGGAGGGATGGATGGATGGATGGATAGATGGATGGACAGATGAATTGGTGGACAGGTACATAGGATACATAGGTACATAGGATAGATGGATGAGTGGATGGATGAAGAGATGGATGGATGGATGGATGGATGGATGGATGGATACGTGGATGAATGGACAGATAAAAGGATGAATGCATGGATGGATGGATGGATGGATGGGCAGATGGATGGAAATAGATGAATGAATGAATAAATGAACAGAGAGACAGATGGGGAGATGGATGATAGAGGGATGGATGGATGGATGTATGGACAGATGAAAGGATGAATGCATAGATGGATGGATGGGCAGATGAATGGAAGCAGATGAATGGATGGATGGATGGATGGATAGACAGAGAGACAGAGAGATGGGTGGATAAAGAGATGGATGGGCAGACAAATGGATAGAAATAATTGAATGGATGGTTGGATGGGTGGATGGGAGAGATGAATGTATGGATAGATAGATGGATGAGCAGATGGATGGGTAGACAGATGGATGGAGACAGATGAATGAATGAACGGATGGATGAGTGAATAGATGAATGGATGGATGGATGGATGGATGAACAGATGGATGGGTAGACAGATGGATGGAGATAGATGAATGAATGAATGGATGGATGAGTGAATAGATGGATGGGTGTATGAGTTGAGGGATGGATGATAGATGGATGGCTGAATGGATGCATGATGAATGGATAGATGGATGAAGAGAGGAGTGGGTGGACAGATGGTTGGATGAGTGGATGCTTGGGTGGATGGATAGATGAATGGGGAGGATGGATGGATGGATGAATGGATGGACAGCTGGATGGACAGATGATGGATGACTACATGGATGGGTGGACAGATAGATGAATGATGAATGGAAGGACAGACGGATGAATGGATGGGTAGATGAGTGGGTGTATAAGCAGATGCGTGAATAGGTGGGTGCATGGATGAATGGGTGGATGGATGGATTAGTGGTTACACAGATGAATCAAATGAAATAGAAGGAGTACATGGACACCTACGTATCAAGTTACTTTGCATCAGGAACCTCAGGGCTAGAAGAAAATAATCAGCAAGGGTTTGGGTTTGCATCTCCTTCTCATTCCCAAGAAAAGGAAAATATTGTAAGTGGAATCAGCCAGCAGATAGCTAGTGCACATACTGTATGCCACCTGCTATGCCCTGGATGAGGAAGATGAAAGGAGAAAGGGGAAAAGATAATGAAAGAGAGCAGAGCAAGGAAAGAGAACAGGAAAGAGAGGGCAAGCTCCAAGTCTGCAAGGACAGGATGGTGAGGTTGGGGATGACTGAGCAAGCCTAGCAGCTCAGCAAAAAGGAGGACAGAGCTGAGAAAGCTCACCCTTCCCACTGCCACCTGCAAACTCATCTGCTTTGTCATTATTGGTGGTTTTGCTGAGAATTAAGTCTTAAGATTAAGACTTAAGAATTAAATCTTAAGAATTAAGAACATGGAATGAGTCATTTCTTCTTTCAATGGAATGGCCTCTGCCAGCCAAAGGCTTGGAGTAGACAGGGGTCCCTGGTGGGGAGAATCACCAACCGCAATGGAACTTCTTCCAGTTTGGCATCAGACCCTTGAACCCAGGAACTATAAATATTCTCCCCAAAGATAAGTCAAATGCCCCAGCCAGAGTCACCAGGAGTTCATTCATTTAGTGAATATTTATTGGGTCCTTTTAGTGTGGGGTGCTGGCCCAGTACTAGGATATGGCCAGTACTAAAATTTGCTCTGGTGGAGCTGACTGGTCATAGACATGGGGGTTGGGAGAGAGATGGTAAGCAAACACACAGAAGAAAAATAGCTAAGCTAAATGTTAGGAAGAAAGTGAAAGCAGTCCTACAGTAAGGTGGCTGGAGGGAGCCCATCATGGGGGTGGGGCAGGTGGAGGAGGGGCATATAAGACCAGGGCTGAACATGTCCAGGCAGGAAGCTTGCAACTCTGTTTTGCCAAGAGTAGGCAGGGCCCACCCAGGATCCTTGCTCCCTTAGGTCCTCTGATCTGTCTTTAGTCACTGCTCAGAATGCATCACTGGGCCTAGCACCAGGCTCGGCCCTAGGAAAGCAGATGGGAAGAAGTACCTGAAGGGTGAGCAGGGGCCAGAGAGCATGATCCTCAGAATCAGCCTAGTTCAGAGAGGTGAACAGATATGGGCACCAAGCAGAAGGTGCTCTTATGTGTTCAGGGTAGTCCTGGAGGCCTTCCTGGATAAGGGGATACCTGAGCTGGGTATTGAAAAGGAAGAGTCTGCCAGTCAGACCAGCTGGAAAAGGGCATCCTAGGCAGAAGCATGGGGCAACTCGAGATGGTTTGAAGAACATGGAATATAAGCCCCAGAGGGAGGAAGAAGCAGAGAGAGAGAGGGCTGGAGGGCCAGATCATCAATGATGGACGTACTTTTCTCAGAAGAATGGACTTCATCCAAGGGGCAATGGGGCATCATCAAGGGTTTTAATTAGGATGTGATCAGTGTTTGTTTTAGGAAGACCCTTCTTTGTTGTTGCAGGGAGAGTGAACAATGATGGGCCAGGAGAAGGAGAGGAACGGGGGCAAGTTACTGATGAGAACAAGGAACAGGTGTGAGAAATACCCAGGAGGAAGGTAAATAAGACCTACAAATGAGTGGGAGGAAGGAGTCAAAGAAAATCATCTCCAGGAAGTTGTTTTGCCCACCTAGTGGCCAGGATTTGCCTTGGAAAGCACCCCTCTCCCCCACCCCCAACAACTGGTCCATGACAACACCCCTAATCCTAAGATGGGACTATGACACAAACCTGGCCAATCAGAAAGCTTCTCCTTGGGCAGCCACTGACGCAGGAGTGAGCATGTGACCCAAGCCATACCAATGGACCTCCAGTCTGGGATCCTGCCAGGATAGCTGAGTTAGCCACCTTTGCCAGCACCCAAGAAGAGCCTGCCGACAGCAGGACCAGGAGATGGGCACAGCCAGAACAAATGGGCCCTGGACCCAGCTGTACCTGAAGCCCCTGGATTTTCAGTAACATGCACCAGTAGATCCTTTCCCTTAGGTCAGTCTGAGCTAAGAGTCTGTTACTGGTGACCAAAATAATTCTGACCAAATCAATAAAGAAAGCAGAGGAGAGCCAGACTCGGGCCCTGCCCTCAAGGAGAACCCATAGTATCTCTTAAGACCAGAGGTCACAGCCCTGATACCAAGAACACAGAACCATAGGACTCTGGGTCAGTGTCTGAAGGAGGCACAGATGTTCTACTACACAGACCTTCTGACAAGGGCAGAGCAGGACTGCTCCAAAGAGGAGGTGATACCTGGCCAGGCCTTGAATCTGATGTCGACAATTGAAGATGGGCCAGAAAGAAAAGAGCTGAACAGAAGAAGAGGTTAGAGTCCCAGAGGCACAGGGTTGGGGCAGGTGGGCTGGGAGACTTGGACCTTAGGGGAGGCCTTCCCTGCCTGGGAGAACAGCTGCCTGCTCTAACCTCACCCGGTCATGGGGAGCAGACACCCACACCCTGCAGCCACCCCAGGAAGGCAGCTTAGCCACCCAGGCGCCCTCTGGGCAACTTCATGTTTAACTGTTGGAGGAACTGCCAGACGACTTCTCAAAGCCGCTGAAACATTTTCTATTCCTGTTGGCGGCATATGAGGCTGACTTCTCCGCAGCCTGACCTGTGCTTGCTACTCTCTGACTTTCTGATGCAGACCTTCTCAGTGCTCCTGAGGGGAGGTTTCGCTCTAAGTCCGGCTGGCATTCCGCTCCTGCAGCCTCTCGCCAGCAGACTTGGCCTCCCGGATCCAGAAAAGCAAATACAGCAAAGTATTAACAACTGCTTGTTTAGATGAAGTCAACAGATATTCCTGACGCTACTATCCCTTCAGCGTTTTGATGTTTGATGTACAAAAAATTTCTAAACTTCGCTTTTGTCTTTGTGTTACCACTAAGGACTCGAGTGTCCCTTTTCACTCTAGTGAAAGGTCTCGTGCCAGTCCAGTTCTGCGGGTCAGAAACTCTGGGTCTCTGGACCCTGCCCGGACCCTTGCTCCCCACTGCAAATCCACTCTAGCGACATTGATCCTACTCCAAATAACTCTGAATCCAGCCGCTTCCTGCTGTGCCTGCCCTATGCCTCTCCCCGATGCCTGGGGCAGTCTCCAGCACCTGGCCGCCCAGGAGCCCAGGCTCCATGAGGCAGCTTGAGGAGTCTTTCCAAGGTGCGCCTCCGATGGCCTCCGTGGTTCTCAGGATGAAGAAGGAAGGGCTCACTGTGGGCTGTGCCCCCAGCCTGCACCTCCCAGCACCCCAGCCGCCTCCCAGTTCCCCAGATGAGCCTCAGTCTCGGCAATCCCAGGGCCTCTTCCAAGCCCTTCCTTCCGCTCCAGCGCCTCCCTTCTCTGTCACTCCTTCTCATCTCTTCCCCGTCCGCACTAGCATCTACTCCTCAAGGGGCACCATTCTTGACCTCCTCCCCACGTCCCCTCCCCAGTCCAGATCAGGTTCCGAAGAACAGGTCCTGATCTCAGAGCACACCTGTGCACTCTATTGTGTCCTTGCTGGTGAACTCGAGGGCTGCCCGTGACCTCTCCATGGTTGTGTCATGACTGGAAGTGAAGCTAACCCTAACCCAGAATCGGGCGGTTGGGGACTGCATGGGCATGGGCATCCTTGCTGAGACACGCCTCAACGCGCGAAAACAGGAAGCGTCTGCTGTTGCCAGTACTCATGATGAGCTCCTCTGTGTGGGCATTCAATTGGTGTCCCCCGAGCCTGTGGACTCCACAAGGGAAGGACAGCTGGGAGTCTCTGCTCCTCCCAGCCTGAGCACCGAGAGACACACAGTGCATGTTTCTAAAGGACATTAAAGAACAGATTGGATGAACACAGGGCTGTGTGATACTAACCTGTCTAGATGGAGAGGAAAGGACATGTGTCTTTCCCCAGTGGCTGGTGGCCTATAAATGGAGCCCCTTCCGAGTCTCAGAGCTGTCAGCTCATGGCCTTGGACTTTGACTATTCCTGCTTTAGGGCAAGGAAGATGTCACGTTAGCACAACCCCAACTGCTGGTTTATAAATGGGTCATGGCTGAGTTAGTGGGATGGACTGCGGTGGACATGGAGACGCAGCCCCCAAGGCCCCCTGTAGGAGGTGCTAGTGCCCCAGCTGCTGGGATGCCACCAGCACTCAGCCTCCAGCTGCCAGCCTTCCTGGACTGCCTCAGCCTTGCCAGGGCCACATGCTGCCACACAGTGGCTGATGGAGGCAGAGATAGAAAGGCCTGGTCACTTTGGCCAAAGCAGGACAGCCCTCGGGCCACATCCACTCCAGGGCCCTCTGCCCACTCCTATTTCTACACTCCCCTGTCCTTAGTCATGGCTTCTGGGCAGTCCCTCCTCGCCTCCCACATACTCGACTCTACTTCTGGGGTCCCCGCACTGTCATGTGCAGTTTCCCAGTATTCTAGGAGAAGCCAACACGGTGCTCTCACAACGAAGATGGAAAGCCCTGCCACTCGCTGCAGGCTATGTGGGAATGTGTGTCCTTGCTGGAATGGGCAGTCCCACCCTTCCTCTGCCAGCTGGGGTGAAGACAGTCAGGTGGACGTTGGAAAGGGCTGGCTAACACCCAAGGCTTCATGCAGTCTCTGGAGAAGGGTCCTCCTGAGGTGCCCCTTGTCCTGTGTGATCCTAGGCAGTGACTTCCTCTCCTTACATTTCCACCTGGCAGGAGAATGCCAGTGATGTGTCACTATGCTTATGACCATGGAGGTGAAGGGACAGGAAAGAAAAGCCAGGCCTTCCATGAGGAGTGACACAGATGGGACTCCTTCCCTGCAGAGAGCAGGGAAGCTGTGTTGTCAGCCACCATGGACCAAAGGTCACGGGTCTGCATTCTTAACTGGCCATGGGCAGCCCTCCCTCACTCTATTTGCAAACACATCTGACCTCTGTGTCCACCTCCACCTTGTCCCCACTTTGGCCATGATGCCATCTTCCCTGGCTTGGGTGACCAGCCTCTAAGACCCTAGGATATGCCTGCTTCCCCATCCACACTCCCCTCAGCAGCGGAGTGATCCATAAACAGGTAAATCAGAGGAGTCACTCTCCTGCTTCAAACCCTTCAAAGTCTTCTAATAGCACCAGAGTAAAACTCAAACTCCCTACAAGCCTGTAAGACCCTACTGCCCATCTCCCAGCTATCTTGTTATCTTGTCCCACTCTCCCTCCCTCACTCCACTCCAGCCTTCTTGCAGTTCCACCAAAGCACTAGTTCATTCCCACCTCAGGGCCTTTGCACATACTGTTCCCTCTGCCTGGGCTACTTTCTTCACAGCAGTTCTTGCTGGATTTTCCTCATGCTTCAGAGCTTGGCTCTACTGTCTCCTCCTGAGAAAGGCCTTCCTGAAGCCACCTTATCCTTAGTCATAGGCATCTGCTCCACTTTCTATCACCCTGTTACTTTTCAGGAGTTCTTGTAACTGGAAGCAATCATGGTGTCTTTCTCATGTATTTTGCTTACCTATGTCCTGACCCCTTCTCTCTCCCTGAGGACAGACCCCTGCCTGTCTTGGTTCCTCTGTCCTGGTGAAGGAACACTTCCGGGCCCATGACGGGAATTCAAAGAATATTTGAAGAATGAATGAATGGAATGAGTGAATGGCTGGATAGATGGATGGCTGGAAGGCAGCTGGCCTTGGGTGGGACAAGCAGGTCGGAGGAGCCCGTGGCCCTGGCTTGCAGAGGCAGCTCTTCAGACGAAGGCAGAGATGATGCACTTCCGTTGCCTTCCATCCCATGTTTTCACCATATGGCTTGCTGCACATTGGGCTGAATTGCAGATGCTCTAACTTGGAGCTTTCTTGCTTTTGTGTGTTAATAACATAAAGACGGAACATAGCTTACCACACATTTTGTGTTTGCTGACTATCTATATGTATATAAAACAGACTTGGGTGTTCCTAGCCAACCCACTTGTGAAGTGGAAGGAAAACAGAGCAATTAGAGAGGGAGGGAGGGGGCGGGTGCTGCCTGAGACCGTGACCAAGTCTCCAGAATTATGTGTGCCTCCCGTGGAGGGCCGGCTCTATCCAGGAGGTCATGGGCAGGGCGGGGCCGGGCACAGAGATCTTACGGCCCCAGGCCCCCACGATAGGGTCCAGCTACTCATGAAGCATGGCACAGAGTGTGCTCCCTGCGCTCCTGCCTGAGTCTTCCTCGGCCTCAGTGCTTTCCTTTCCCATCACCACTCAGCCCCAGACACACCTGACGACTGTCACTTCCAGGATGGACCGCTCTCTCTCTAGCCTCTGAACCCTCCCTCTGCACACCCCACCTCAGACCACAGCCCACCCACTCCTCCTGGCCTCACTCAGCAATCTTTCACTCAAATGTTTGCGACTGAGTGCCTCCCACGTGCCTTTGTGTAGCTACCTTCTGAAGGAAGGAGGGCCCCAAACAAATAAACAAACGCACAATGACAAAATGTCTCACACGCGATGAAGAATAAAAATATGGGGCTTAATTAAAAAGACAGAATTAAGCATTCATGCCACCGTAGTAGCCACATTGCAGGGCAACCACATAGCCCTAATCGATATAGAATATTTCTTTAAAGAAGATTCTAGTGAGTAGACTGAACAGAGGTGCGTCTAGGCGGGGGCGAAGGAGGGGTCCTGGGGCTCAGGGAGGAGCAGTATTCCATCACGGACATTGTTTGGAATGGCAAGGCTGTGGGAATGATACAAACAGACGACTCTTAGTCCATTTCTCTTTTTTTAAGTTCTTTACAGACAATGCATTCCCCTATTGCCTGCATCAGGGCCAAGGGCTCCCACATACCATCCCCCTGAGTGTGCATGCTTCTAATTTGGAAGAAATGAAGGAAATACAAAATCACCATTTTGCAGACCCTAATCAAATAACTGATTCAGGAAACAATTATGAATGGATGAAACTATGAGGTGAGGGCTGACAGGGGTTGGTACTATGGACAGAGAAGGCTGTCACCACCCGACCCCACTGATCAGTCCCAGCCTCACAAGAGTGGATGGCCAGGCACACGGGGTCTGCACACAGCCTCCCACACAGCATCACTGACGGACATGAACCTAATCAGCTAGGAGAGCTCGCTTCCGCGTACAGGGACTACAGGGGAAAGAGGAACGAGTCAAACGACTCCGTGGAGAAGCAAAAGGTACAAATGCAGGAAGCAAAGTGATTCCGCAGGAGACTGAGCTGCCTTCTGCAGTAAATGCGGAACTGAAGAGGCTACTCCGGAGTGAAGATCGAAGGACACGGTAGGCAGATGCGGTGTGTGGAGCCTGTTCAGAGCGTCATTCACACCAGTGGTTAAAAGACACGTTGGAGACAACTGGAAAATGTGATTGTAGATTGAGTATTAAATGCTACCAAGAATTGTTCATTCTATTAGGTGTCCTACTGGTATTGTGGTTATGGAAGAATATGGCCATACTTTTAGAGATGCATACTCAGACATGTAAAAGTGAAATGACAATGTTTGGAATCTGCCTTAAAATCTTTTAGCAAAGAAAAAAAAAAGAGCCACAAGGTCCGTGAAGCAAATAGGACAAAATCTTTATTAAATCTGTAGGATAATTATATGAGGTGTATTATCATTTCTCCAGTGTATGTTTGACATGTTTATAGTTAAAACAAAAACAAAAACAAAAACAAATCAGGCTGCCGAGAGAAAGCAGCGAGCCCCGCCAGAGAGACCCTGATGCAGGCAGGTGGCCAGCAAGGCCTTCTCTGGGAGGAGCTGCTGCAGCCTGAGTTTGGCCCCTGAGAAGGAGGGGGGAGCAGGGAGCCGGTGAACAGGTGCAAACACACCCCAGAAGCTGAACCCACAGCGTGTCAGAGAAAGGCTGGAGCCCAGAGAGTGGAGGGTACGTGCCCAGGACCCCAGGACCAGAGGGCTGCGGCAGAAGCCGAGTCGGGCAGGGCCTGGCACTTGTGCAATGTAACTGTCTGAGATCAGCGCGAAGCTGTCAAACGGTTTCCAGAAGGGGCAGGTTTGATTGGACTCACGCAAGTCAATAATCTTTTAGGGAAAAGAGATGATTCCGGCTGTTTGGTGACAAAGGCGTTCTGGTGGGGAAGAGCCTGCAACAGTGGGAAAGCAGTTCAGGACGGGATATACCTGTGCAGCAGGCAGCAGACCGTGGCTCCCTCTGGGGGGGACAGAGAAGGGACAAGAGACAGATTGGAAATACCTGGAGGGCAGAGTCTGGGCCTTGCTGATGCACACAGCACAGAGGATGAGGAAAGGGAGAAAGCAACAAGAACCAGGTCTGTGCCTTGAGCAACTGAGTGAATGGTGGCCCAGGTGGAGAGGCCAGTGGGACAGGGTGGGGAACCCAGAATCCACCGTTGGGCGTCTTATGCCGAGAGGTCCACGAGACCGGCAAGTAGAGATGTCCAGTGGGCAGAAAGTAGAAAGAAACGACCACTCAAGGGAGGAGGTGAAGGGGGAAGAAGACCAACCAGGAGACTGTAGTGGTGTCCTCGGGAACAGGGACGGGGCCACCATGGCCAGCACTCCTGACAGGGCCAGGAAAAGAACCCTGAAGAGAGCCCAGGGGAGTTGGTGAGATGGGGGCACTGGTGTCTTTGGCAAGGCAGTTTCAGTGACCCTTCCCTTCCCGGCCCTCTCCTCTCCCTGGGCTGGATGAGGACCTCTGCCGCCAGGTGCTTCCTCCGCCTGCATTGTTCTCGCTGTTTGGTAACGAAGGACGGGCTTCTCTTTTCTTCCACTGGATCTGAGCATCTTGAAGACAAGATGCTTGGTTCAACCTTCATACCCCTAGAACAGAATTCATCCCTGCAACCATTTAACAGACACTTAATGAGCACCAGCTGTACGCGCATACCTCGTGGGCTCAGCAGAATGGGACAATCACAAATTCTCTTATCTGACATCTTGAAGGATGTGAAAACAGGGAACTGGGTCAAATGTCCCATGGGACACTGAGTTCACTAACCCCCCCCACCCCCCACTGATCTGAATCAAGCTAGAGGACTCTTTATGAGATCCAGGAAACCCTGGGAAGACAGCCATCCAGGACGGCTAGTCCATGGGCACTGAGCCGACCCAAGTACTCTGCCACGGCCAACCTCAGTTCAGCTTCACATGCACCCTTATTTTTGTTTTTGTTTTCTTTTAAGATTTTATTTATTTATTTACTTATTTGAGAGAGAGTGTGTGAGCATGAGTAGGGGGAGAGGCAGAAGGAGAAGCAGACTCTGTGCTAAATAAGAACCCAACGTAGATCTCGATTCCAGGACCCCAAGATCTGAGCCCGAAGCAGAGGCTTAACTGACTGAGCCAGCCAGGCCCACCACATACACCCTCTTCATCCCCCTCTGGGCCAGGGGAGAAAGCTGACACACAGGGAGGGGAGATGTCTTCTCTAAGACCACACTGAGCTGGAACCCAGCAGCTGAGACCCATGCCTCCCAGTGTGGCCGGGACACCAGCCACAACTGCTCCAGTTCTGTAGGATTTGGGCCAGAGGCCCTCATGGCAGGGGGGCTGTCCCTCCTCCAGCCTGCTTACACCTCTGCCCCTTAGTCGGCCCCTTTCTTACTCTGACCACAGTGGGCCGAGTTCGTTTTAAATAATAGCCCACACACATCATACTGTGAGTGAGTCATTCCCTTTTCAACTCGCTATCACGTGTTCTGCTTCATTGAGGAGAAAGGCTCATTTTGAAGCTGAGGTGGCTGACACCTGGCTGCTGTTTCTTCATCTCCTTTCCTAAAAATTGTGGCAAAACACACATGACATAAAAGGTACCATCTTAACTATGCCTAAGAGTTCCATTCCGCGGCATTATGTACATTCACGCTGCTGTACCCTTTACTACTATCCGTCTTCAGAACTTTTCCATCTTGCAAAACTGAAACTCTGTACCCACTCAAAACTCCCCGTTCCCCTCTCTCCTGCCCTGGCAACCACCATTCTGCTTTCGGTCTCTACGAATTCAGCTGCCCTGGTTCCTCACAGAAGTGGAATTATACCATCATCTTTTATTTTATTTTTTTATTTTTTTTAAGATTTTATTTCTTTATTTGACACAGAGAGAGAGAGCACAAGTAGGCAGAGAGGCAGGCAGAGAGAGAGTGGAAGGGAAGCAGGCTCCCTGCCGAGCAGAGAGCCCGATGCGGGGCTCGATCCCAGGACCCTGAGACCATGACCTGAGCCAAAGGCAGAGGCTTTAACCCACAGAACCACCCAGGCACCCCCATCATCTCTTCTTTTAAAGAGAAGGAGCTCGGGCCTTGGGGCCATGGCCTGCCTCTGTTCTATAGTTTCAAACCCTTGATTGCTTCCTTTCACTTCGGGGCTGGGGATGCTGGCTTTCCACTTAGAGGAGGTTTTTCTTTTCAAACAGATAAGGAAATATAATGTGCAGTGGAAGGTTGAAGGTGGAGAGGCTCTCAAACAGAGCAGGAGAGAGACGGTGGGGTGGGGGGCGGTGCAGCCCCAGCCTTGGGCCTGGAGGCTGTGTGTTTGGAGCCCTTTGTGACCTCCCACACCAGCCGCACAGGGTCTCCGCACAAGAATGCGCCCCATTCCATGCGCCCGTCCTCCTCAGCTTCCCGTCACCATCTGGGAAACACTTTCTGTGCTTCTCACCTTTGCCCCTATCCATTCACCCACTTATTTATTCAGCAAAATTTTCAGTCCAGACCCTGTGCTGGCTCTGGGGAATCTTCAGGCCTCTAGGCCTGGGTTACTTCCTCCACCCCCTCCCTAGGACCTTTTTCTTTTCCTCTTATTTATGTAATGCTGACCCTCCCTCACCTGACACCCTCCCTCATCCAAGACCCCACTATTCAACTCTAAATTCCTGGGGGGTGGGGGTCCCGAGGTCAGAAAACTAATGTGGCCAAGTTGATACATAAAGGAGTAAAGACATAGGGCGAAGCTGTCCCCCTTCCCTCCCCCTTCACCCCCATTCCCCAGGTCAGCTGCCTGTTGTCACCCTGAGCAGATGTAAGCCCAGTTTGCCAAGCCATCCTACTGCTCAGCGAGTCAGGAGCCTTCCTGTGTACAGGAATTCAACTTCTTTGCTAATATCCTACAGGCGAGTCCATCAGTTTGTGACTTCTATTCACTCACATTTGGACTGAGTCCTGCTCACTTAATGACTCCTTACCCCCAGAGGGTGTGAGGTGTTCTTGGGAGCTCCTGGAGGCCAGGGTCAAGGCAGTGCACCTCCGGCCCACTGGCGCTTGGTGGGGGGCAGGCCCCAGGGATCCCGAGGCTGCCAGGCTGATTAAGAAGTGGATTCTTATGTGGTTGATGTAAGCTAGTGGTTGAGGGATGTTGCCTGGGAAGTCAGGATTCCTAGGGAATTGAGACAGAGAGCCAGGCCTGGCACTCCCAGGGCCATGAGCCCACCAGCCATGCCGGTATGGACTTACGATATTATAGAGAAGTCTGGTGGGTCCAGGCGAGGACTGGGAGGCTCCCTGGTGGCCACAAATGGACATAGTGGGACAGTCTGTCACCCTTTCATGCACACATGACACCCAAGACTCTCCTGGTTGCCAACGACAGGGGACCCAACCTCAACGGGCTAAGTAAGTACATGAAAATTGTTGGCTCCAGCATCTGGAATGTTCCTAGTGGCTTGATCTTGAGCTGGACCGGACCCAGGAGCTCAATGAATCAGAAGGCTTCCTCCCCTTACCTCTGGCTCTGATCCCCTCTACTCCCAAGAAGCCCCCCTCTAAGGAAGGTCACCCTGAGTGGCAAGAGGACTTCCTGGTTCCAGACCCACTTCCGGTCAGTTTAGCAACTCCAGGAGATTTTTATTGGTCCAGCTTTGGTCATGTGCCCACCCCTGAACCAATCACACGGTCAGGACTGTGGTTCTCTGATTGGCCAAGCCTCCCTCCCCATCAAAGTGTGGAGCACAGTGCTTGGAGGAAAATACCCGACAAGGGAGAGGCGGAGATGGGGAGGTTTGAGTGAAATCTGGGAATATGGTGGTCAGACAGAGAACAAAGAACGCTTGTGTCTTAGGCCATGCTGAAGGGGGGTGGGGGCTTGTTGTTGCTTAACTGGCCCCCACACTCCCAACCTGATCAGACACTCCCGGTCCCCGAAGTGTCTTCTAATTAGTGTCTGTCCTTGGGAACCCTGAGCTTAGCACAGAATACATAAATGTCAGCTGCCACCATGGCTTTATCGTGTACTAAGTTTAAAGGTCAATTTTCCTTTTCATTGGGACTTTTAAACTGATTACAGCCTCTGTCTGAAGAAGTGTGACTGCACTTGATCCCCAGAGTAAAAGAGGGTTATGGGACCACTCACTGGTTTGCCACTCTCCCCCCTGGAGTCCCTAACAGCGTGAGCTTGTTCTGAACCATGACCCCTATGCTTGGGGAGCATGCACTGGGGCCCTGGACTTGGGCTGACCTGGCAAGCCTGTGCAGACAGATTTCCACGCCTGAGAGAGGACAGGAGCCAAGCCCCCAGGGCCTTCCCACACTCAGGTTCCCTGGCACTGGGTCCTGCTCCTCCTGCCTGGCCCCTACCTCACAGCTCACACTGGTGCAGCCAGTTTGACCCCCCTTTTTCTGGGGTTCCTGTGTGTAGCCAAGATGTGTGTTCCAAGATGCCCCTCCCCACCTCCTCTGGCTCAGCCAAGCAGCCACAGGTGCCCAGCTCTGCCTGATAGTAAGGCCTGGGCCAGCTCCGCTTCTGGTCACAACCCACACCTTCCCTGATCAACACACTCCAGCACTCCTTAACTTCCTACAGGAGCCTTTAAGGAACTGCTGAACGTTCTGCACCAGGGGCCCAAGTGCAAATAATGAGCCAACACTGTCAGCAGGCAGTCTCCAGGGGCCACTGAAGGCTATCTGAGGGCCTCAGGTTAAGGAATCTTATCTCAGAAGGACTTCCCAGAAGGACTTACTTCTTCTTAATCCTTCTATCCTGGCTGCTGTTCTTACCATATACGAAGCTACACAAATGCCGCCAAATTTCTTTATGAATCATAATGACTGTGAACACATGCTGAACACTTACTATGTACTGGATACTACTGCAAATGCATTATGGGTATTAATACATTTGTGCCTCACACCAAACCTGGAGGTTAGGATAAGTAGAATCACCCCCATTTTACAGATGGGGAAATTGAGGTACAAACAAGTCAAGGAACTTTCCCAAAGTCTCATTGAGGAGGCAAGGTGATACTCTCCCTACCCAGCAGCTGGTTTTCTAGTTCAATCTATGGTCTTCCTCAAGGCTGAGCCAATGCTTGGACACTCTGACCCTGAGGCAGGCTGGCATAAAATGAAATGAAACCAAACAGCCAAAGGGGAGCTACCCCCAGACAAGTGGCCATCAGTACCTTCCAGAGACTCCAAGCTTTGTGGCAGGCTGTTTCTACAGACGTGTCCTTTCTATCATCTCTGCCAAACCCATTCATCCTTCTGGCCTAGCTGATGCTTCCTCTGTGCAGCCTTCCTGGCATCCAAGTGTAGGTTGGATGCCCTCTCCTGCCACCACTCCATGTGAAGTTCTAGACCCTAGAAGTTTCCCATCCCAGCCCTACCACTCTGTTTCACAACTGCCCATTTAGCTGCCTCCCTTCCAAACTGGAAAATTCTAAGTGGGCAGAGTTTATTAAAGTCTGACTTTGTTTTAAATGATTTTTTTGGAAAAATAATTCTTATTTTTTTAAAATATACATTCAGTAAAGTGCATACATCATAAGTGGGAATTTTTATGTACACAACCATGTACTCAGATCAAGATATAAAACATTGGTAGTGCCTAGAAGTTCCCTTGGTGCCCTCCCAGTTTTTGACCCCACTCCAGAAGTCTTCTGACCAGTCACTATAGTTCTGCATTTTCTGAAACTTCAAATAAATGGAACCACACAGTAATTCTTTTCTGTCTGACTTCTTGTGCTCCCCATGATTCATCTTGCCGCATGTTTCAACGGTCTGGCCTTTGTATTGCTGTGCAGTATTCTATTGAATGAACATACCAAATTTCTGTGTCCCCTGACTGTTGATGAACGTGTCAGCTAGGATACAGAACACCTGGAACACCTGGAACACCTCTTTGCTGGTCGAAGTTTAAGTTGCTACCACCACTAAGGAAAACTTTGTCTTGTCTATCATCGATAACAATGATATATTTGATATCTATATATTGACATATATATCGCCTATCATTGTCATATACACCTCATTGATTGAGTGCTTAATTTGTGCCAAGCACTGTACTAAGTCTGCATTACCTCACTTAATCCTCCCAATCAACCTATCAAAGTAGATAGTTGCCATCTTTGAAATAAGACCATCATAGTATCAACATGATAGGATTATCATGAAGTTAAACTAACACTCTGAAGGACTTAGCCCAAAGCTGCCATTTGGAAATGCTGTTTATGGTACCTCTTATTGTTATTACCAAAGGACACAGGGCTGGGAGTTCAGGAGCCTGGGATCCATGCCTCCCTGACAACCTGAGTGAGTCATCTCAGCAGCCTTAACCTCAGAGCCCCTGGAAGGTCACCTCTGCTAGTAAAGACCTCTGGGGAGGATACAAGGCATACTGGTCTGTAAGACCCAGGCTCTCACTTCAAGAAGTTGAATGGGCAGGGAACAAGTCTGAGACTGTGCATCAGGAAAGGTCTTGGGAGGTTTGGGAGCCCTCTACTACATGCTTCTTGTGCAAGTTTAGTAGAGAAGGCACTTTCAAGTGACAATTGCTCTATATCTGTCTCATAAGCCTGTAAGGTCCACAAGGGCTTGGTCGGTGTATGTTTTTCTAGAATTCACCCACAAATAAGAACAAGTGTCTCCCTTCCCCCAGGCACTATGCCAAGAGCTGGGGGGATACAGCAGTGACCAAGACAGACAAGGTAGGGAAGGGACACTGAACAAGGAAATGAAAAGAAAGAGTCTTCTGGTGGCAAGTTCTGTGGAGGAAACACAGCAGGAAAATGAGGTAGAGACAAAGTCCCAGGCAGTGGGGTGCTGCAGATTAAGTGGTCACTGAAGACCTTGAAGTTCTAGGGAAGGAAGAGCAGATGGAGGTCCTCGCAGGGCACAAGCTGCAAGGACCTGAGGTGAGAAAGGGCAGATGGTGGTGAGAAGCAGAGAGTGGAGGGGGTTGAAGGGAGGTCTGAGATGATACGAAGGCCAGTTCCAGTGGAGCCCCAGACGCCAGGACAGAGAGTGCGAATTTGACCCTGAGCCCCACAAGAATTACTCTGAAGGCTTTCAGCTAGACGGGGCTGCCTGGAATCCCAAGGTCCAAATCAGCTTCTTCTAACGCCCCCGGAAGAGTCTGTGGGGGAGGGGCAGAGAGGGAAGGTGCTGGGCTGTTCACTGAATGAATGAATACACCCTTGGAAGGATGGGCAGACGCACGTCCTGGAGCAACCACCATGCCATGAGCAACCACCGGCGTCTCAGACCTGCTGGGGCTGCCAGTGGCACCGGTTGCAGGCCTGCGAGGAGGCACTGTGACCTTGGGCACATCCCCGCCCCAACTCACAGCCCGGAACCCTGCGTCTCAGGGGCGGGGTGGACGCGCAAGAAGGGACAGGGCGCGCGCGCGACAGACCGACGGACGGCGGGTCCTACCGCTTGCTCCTGCGCGACCCTGCCAGACCCCCGCCCAAGCCCGAACTCTAGCAGTCTGCGGTGTTTACATTCCACCAGCGCCGGCCACGCGGCCTTCTAGCGCTCTGGCGCCGCTCGACTCCGCCCACAGAGCCCCTCGCCCCGCCCCTCCGCGGCGCTCGCGCCAGACCTCCCCCGCGTTCTGCCCGCCCGGCGCGGCCCCGCCCTCCACCGCGCGCGCCAGCCGGCCTCCCGCGTCCGGCTCCGCGCGGCGCCGCAGCTCGCGCCGCGCAGGCCCCGCCACGGCCCCGGCCCCGCCCCTCCAGCGCGCAGGCCCTGTCACTTAGCCCCGCCCCGCGCAGGCCCCGCCCCGCGCAGGCCCCGCCCCGCGCAGGCTCCACCCCCCCGGCGGTCCCGAGCGCTTGGGCTGGCTTGCGCGGCGGCGGGGGCGGTCCTGAAAGCTGTAGCTGGGCGGGCCCCGGCCCAAGGGCTGCCGCTGAAGGGCTCGGAGCCGGTCGGGGCGGGGCGGAGGGTGGCGGGAGGGTGCGAGGGCGGGCCGGGGGCCGGTTCCGCGCGCAGGGATTTTTAAATGTCCCGCTCTTAGCCGGGCGCAGGAGCAGCCGGCTCGGCCGCCAGCGCGGTGTAGGGGGCAGGCGCGGATCCCGCCACCGCCGCGCGCTCTGCCCGCCGCTGCCTCCCGCCTCCCGGCTTCCCGCTCGCCTCGGCCTCCTGCCTCCGGCCTCGGCTCGTGCCGCCTGCCTGCCGCGGAGACGGCTTCGGGTAAGGGCCCTGTCGCGAGGTGCGGGACGGCGCGGCAGCGAGGACTCCCACAGCGCCCGGGTAGGGCCAGGCCGGGGTGGGGGTGGGAGTGGGGGTGGGGCGAGACCGGGTCACCGGGTCCCTGAGGCGTCAGCGCGGGGTGCCCCGGTAGGGTGGCTCAGAGACGGACTAGGAGGAGGTGTTGAGGGGGTGACTGAGGCAGCCCGGGCCGCAAGGGAGGCGGTGGGCCGGCGGGGATTTCGGGGGCCGGCTGGGCCCCCCCAACCCCGGGTTCGGACCCGGCATCGCAGACTGTTGGCGGCGCCGCGGGTGACAGGCCACCCGGGCCCATCGGCCATTTTCCTGACCGGCCCGGGAGGCTCCCGCCGCCGCCACCGCCCGCGCGGGAGGGGGAGGGGTGTCCGGGGTGGGCTGGCGGGCCCTGGCCCCCCCCCCGCCGGTCGTCTTCACCCCACTGCCCGTTTTGTATCCTCAAGGCCTGAGACCTGGTCCCACGCCCCAAGCCATGCCGAGGGAGAGGAGGGAGAGGTGAGTGGCCCTGTCGCTGTGGGGACAGGAAGGGTGTTCAGTGGTGGGGGAGGGGTGACCCCAGATTTGGGGAGAACTCACTCTGACCTCTGTGCCACCCTGGCTTTGCAGGGATGCAAAGGAACGGGACACCATGAAGGAGGAAAGTGGCACTGATGTCTCTGTTCGTTCCAGGAAAAGGAAGGCAAATGTGGCTGTTGTGAGTACAAAGGAGACAGGTGGGGAGGAGGACCCCCCCCCAAAATCTTACCTGAGAGCCAGACTGGGCTCTGCCACATGTTTATTGATAGGGGGTTAATGGGAGTGCATTTGGCAGAAGTGGTGCCCACAACCTAACCAACTTTTTCTTTCTTCTCTCTCTCTGTTTTTGTCTTTGAACTGTTTGGTGTGTTTCCCTGGGGGTGGGTTTGCTTTATTTTAGTTTTTGCAGGATCCAGATGAAGAAATTGCAAAAATTGACAGGACCGTGAGAAGTCAGTGTGGCGGTCAGGTAGGTACACTTGCTGATTGGGCCTAGGTGGAGGGCCTCCTGCTCTCTGTGGGTTAGATTGAATCTTAATCCCCCTTGCCTCCTGCTGAAGGCTTTTTCTGTACCTATGGCCACAGTACATATGGCTGAGCTCTGTACCCATTAGTGGCACTGACCTCCGCCAGCCATGGGATTCCAGAAAGGTCTTGGGTTCCTCACCAGCACCTTTGAGACACCTTTGATGTCTGAAAACACCAGAATGGACATCAAATAACTCAGTCCTCCTCTTTTGCCCTTGAGGAAACCCAGACTCAGAGGAAGAAAGTAACCCAGAGTCCTGTGCAATCCAGGGGCGGAGTCCATCCTAGAGCCTGGTTTCTAGGCTGGTGAACTAGGGGGGAGGGCTCCTGACACAGAGATCTCTGGGTAACTGTGCTGATGAGGGTTTGTGTGTGTTCATAAGCAACCACGAATTCTCCCTATCTACTCTTCTATTTTTCCATCATGTCATGGTGCTTAAGGACCTCCCACCCCCTTTATTTCCGTCACCCCCTTTAGAATCCCACTCTGGGGTTTCTGAGCCCATCCAGCAGTTAACCTACAGTGACTACTGCTGGCTGGGGCTCGACCTGGCCTCAGCCAGAGTATTAGTGGAATATTCTGTGGGATGATACATGTGTCTCAACCCAGTTTTTTAACCGACTAGTCCATTTCTCTTGTCGCTCTAGAATGGAGTTACCGCCAAATTTCCTGCATGCTCATGATATCATTACAATATCAGAAGTTCTAGCAGAGAAAGCTTGTATTATCTCTCTACTTCCAGAAATGGCTGGAGACTGTAGTTATGGCTCTAGTAGGGGAAGCAGCCTATCTCCAAACTAGTGGGTCAGGCCTTCTGACCCTATCACAGAGAAAAGCTAAGCAGGAGGAGTATTTGAGCTGAGGGCAATGGTCCCAACTAGGTTAGCGATGGGCAGCACATCACTTTGTTGGGCAGTGAGCAACAGCCATAGCTGTTGGTTCTGGAAGAGTGAAGGGCTTTAAGGCAGTGGGTTTGCAGTAACAGTTGTCATTGCATGTAGATCTTAGTAAGTAGCATTTCTGGGGAGGTCCACTGAATATTGAACAAGGGGTTGATGATTTCCTTCTCGTTAGATGGAGAAATATTTCACTTAAGGGAAGGATATAAGACAATTCTTTCTTTCCTTTTCCTCTTCTTTAAAAAATAAAGAACAAACTTTAAGCAGGGTGATTTGTGTGGGACATGATAAAAATGGATCTCTGCTTTGTGAAACTCAAGATTATTTATTTTGCCAAATGTTTCTGAATTGAAATTTCCAAGTGAAAATGAAACAAAGGCATCCATATTGACTTCTTAGAGTTTCAGAGTAGTTTCTGTTCTCCAGGAGGATCAGTGCAGTGCTCGGGTGCCTAAAATGGGGCTGTGGTCCTATCCCTAAACTGTGGACAGTTCGTTGATCGCTCTGGTATATGAATAGCCATATCATTTCCCACTAATTAGAAGGAATTTTCATGGTTGTTCCAAGATTAACAACAACAGGTTTCTGCACATTTCGTAAAGCAGATAGCTTGAAAATTGTCCCATCTACTTACGAGGGTAGTTGTTGTCTTCTTATTTCTCTGTGTAGATTCATGAACCTAGAATTTTGGGGTAACACAACCTTCTTGCCTATTAATTACACAGAAATTTCTCAGGAGTTATAATTCAACCCAGTACAACAGCCTTGAGCTACTTGTGGGCTTTATCCTAACTCCTTATAACTGCTTCATCAGGACCACAGAGAATCTTGGATTCTTTCTTTAGGCCTTTCTTACCAACAAGACTAACCTTTTATCTAAAATACATTCAACGTAATTTGTCCTGTTGTTTAACTTTTTGCATGAAACCCACCTTTTTTACTGAAGTGAATCCTGGCCTTTTTTGTTGTTACGTCTCAGCCCCTGATTTTGCATAGGTCATCCTATTGTTAATTAAAAATGATATAAAGAGTTGGGGTGGTTAGAAATAGTCAAAATTGGTATCTTACTCTTATCCTTTTCCTTCTTAAAGTCAGATGGATTTGGGCTCCTTTAAAACCCAGTATCTGCTCAAGAGAAAGGACAGAGACTTCAAATTGTGCTTCACCCCCTGGGTCCTAAAACTTTCTGAACCACATGTCTGCTTGTGGGTCATCCAGTTTGTCTGTGAACTCCGAGTTGGAAACTGGTGCCATTTTCTCCTCAAAACTGCTCTCAGCTCTTTCAGCCATCTGGCTGCGGAGGGTGGCACCCAGCTTCTGCCTTCACAGCTAGAATTCATTCCTGAATGAAGAACAACTTGAAGCAGTTATGTGACCCTTTCTGCGTCAAGGAAATGTTACCAGCACATGATACTAGAGCTGGAAGGGGAGGTTACCCTTCTGGAACTGCTGTTGGCAGGAGTTGTCATGGTTAATTTGCATGCCCAATTCTTCGCACCCCGGGTGGAGAAGAACTTTATCCTGCTTTGCTCTTCTCAGCAAACTGAAAGTGCTCTGGCTGCCTCTGAAAGTGGCCGGTGTGTCATGAGAGCCCTGCTCTACCCTATTCTCCAGGCAGCACCTGGAGCCCACGTCCCCCTGCTCATTTCTAGTTGCCCCATTGTTCCTTTTCTTCTTTGGTCAACTTTAATGAACTGTCTGCTTTTTTAAAAAAGTGCCAAGAGTCTCTGACTTCCACAGGGTTTCCATGCTGGTGGGATTTATCTGCCACATTGTCACCAGAATCACTCTTATAATTCAAAAAAATCCATCATAGCCTTCTTTTCCAAGTAGGATGATAAACAGTAGCTTTAAAAAGAAACTTTTCTAAAAGGCAATATGACCTTAATATTTTCCAAATATTGAAAATTGAATAAAATTAACTATCTGGAATTTTTAAAGGAAAAGCATATTTGAGTTTTTAACGAAGCTTTATTCACTTATCAGTTATTTGAGTCATTCTGTGCAAGACTTTGGGAAAGGATTCAAAGATCTTCAGGGGTATCTGGCTTCTATCCTCACAGACTTCTTGGTATATCCTGTGACCATTCCTGGATTTGGTTTTAACTAGGCAGATATTCCTTTTGTTTTGTTTTAAGGAAAACAAAAGGTCCCAATTATGTAATATATTAGGCTAGTCTTAGAACCAAAAGATGTCACATTTGATGGGTTTTTAAGATGGGGAGACTTTAAATATAGGTGGTAATCAGTTTACATTTTGATCTTTTCGGCCTGTGAATGTGGAGTGCTTATGTAAATACTTTTACTGGAAATCCTTTCACTTTTAAGAA
Source organism: Martes martes (assembly GCF_963455335.1). Classification (NCBI taxonomy): domain Eukaryota; kingdom Metazoa; phylum Chordata; class Mammalia; order Carnivora; family Mustelidae; genus Martes; species Martes martes. The sequence goes on from NC_137905.1 coordinate 37,922,067, forward strand.
ATTTTAGTAGATTCGCTGTACTTGTTAAAAAAATAAATCTTCAATTGTGACCAAGTAATCCCACAGCATACCTTCGAAGTTATGCCTAGTATCTAACTGAGCTGCGGATGGATTTGTATTGGTGGTGGTGGTGTCATTTTTTGTAATATAAGAGCTGTTTGCATTTTGTCTTAACCCCTCCTGGGTCCATCTTACGGCTTCGGTATGTGTTTGAGGGTGACAACGTGGAGGACAAAATGCTACTGACCTTGTAGCTGTCTTAGATGTTTACTGCATAGACTCCTAAGCCAATGACAAGTGAAATGAAAGCTTGGAGTCATTACTGTGGCTTTTACTTCATGTTCCATCATCATCTGAATTTAGTCCAGAACATGTATTAAGGCCTGGGGATTGCTTTCAGTATGAAGACATTTTCTGTTTTACTGGCTGTTCCACAAATCAGTGGGTGTAAAAATAGCTGGTTCATATCAAACATTTAGAAATGTCTTTTTTCTTTTACAGCCTTGGGACGATAATTCTGCGTGTGAAAACCCCTGCTCCTTCATTCCCACACCTGACAAGGAAGAGGGTGAGCCAGCATCCCCAAGTTCCGCTTGTGGGCCGCAGAGTTTCATGCCCTCCAGAGCCTCACCACTGCCTATACTGAAGTGAGTCGCCTACCATGTGTCTTCCAGACCTTTTAATCCTTGTGCACAATCTCACCAAGTTAGTGTGGACGCATACTGACACCTACCTTTCGTCTTTCACTTCTTTTGTATTTTGTAGCTGGGCAAATAGAGACGAGGTATGGAAAATTATGCTAAACAAGGAGAAGACATACTTAAGGGATAAGCACTTTATGCAGCGGCACCCTCTCTTGCAGCCTAAGATGCGAGCAATTCTTCTGGATTGGTTAATGGAGGTGAGCTTGAGTCTTCCTGCTGACTGGAAACATTGACCACTTCTAGAATCTTCTGTGCTATTATGATGTCTTCCTGTGTTTGATCCCATTGACACATTCTGTGTCTCTGAAGCTGTGGTATACATATTCCCATTTTGCTTGCATGCTTCCTTAGAAGAATTTCTGAAGTCTCTTTACCACGAAGATTTTTTTAAGTTGGCCTCTAGTTTTTTTCTTCAAAGTTCAAATAATTACAAAAGTTCTATTTTCCACTTAACTGTAAATATTGATATTTGGTCTTTGTTAATTAAATTGCTTTTAAATCTATCCAGTGGAATGCAGATAACAGCTATTCGATAGCCACTATCATAAATTTTAAAAATATATGAGCGGGCTTATCTTTAACAGCTAGAAAGCTTGCATTGTTCCTTTTTAACTCCTTGGAATTCATTTCTCCTTCCCCACAGAATATCATCTTAACAAAATATATTGTTCAAATCTTTTATTGGTCTCACTGTCAGACTTCTCTGCAACAATTGATCAAAAGAATGAGTATTACAAATTGTGATGAGTAATTGTTAAACATAAAAAGCAATATTGTGTGAGCCTGCACCTCTCTCTGAGAGGCAGTGTGGGTGACTCTGGTACCTCAATGAAGGGGTGCCTCCTGGACACCTGGAAGCCTTAGGTGATGAGAAGTGGGTTTTCTTTGTGATGTTGAAGATACCATATTTATGAAGAAGGACATGGGGAAGCTAAGTGTCTATTCCCTAAAAACAAACTCTGCTGTGTACTCTTTGGAAAGCCTGTATTCAAGGGGTATGCGGCCCCCTCTTATGCTCAGCCTAGAATCCGATCCCTTGCTGCCACCTCAACACATATCCTTCTTGGTCAGGCAAGTCACTGAACTTAGAATCTTGGTTTTCTTTTCTGTCATATTTTCTACCAGTATTTTCCTTTCAGAGTTTGTAGGGATTAGAAATCGTAGGCAAGAAAAGATAGTTGTTTTTACCATCCTTGATTTGCTTTTCTTTATTGGTCTCTGAAAACGTTAACATTTTCTGTACTGAATTCTTGGCCTTGCCATTGCCCACTGCAGTCCCACTAATGGCGCATAGCCCTTCTGGGCCCTTGGAGACATTCTAGAATGTCTAGAAGATTCTAGAATCTTCTAGAAGACATGCCTCGAAACATTAGATGTAGTATACTTTACTGTCAGGCTTCACCTCATAAGATGTTGTGATGGAGAACTTCTATTTTGTATAATGCAGGTGATGCTAAATACTTTAGGGAAGGTTTCTCTCTGAAAGTAAATCAAAAAAGTCATATAATACCATTGAAAGGATAGAAAAGAATGGTAACCTTTTTGTCTTCAGTGGAACAAGACTGCAGGCTTGTCTGCAGTGATGTTGTTTCTCAGCCCTGAGCCCAGCCAGAAAGTCTGCGTGCATATGGGAAAGGCAGTGCTCAGGCCGTGTGCCCAATTGTGAGCTGGGTGACATAGGTTGGAGAGTTTGTTCCTGAGAGGATAAAAGCTCTAGTTTCACTTCTGATCAGATCATAATTGTATTACTTTATAAAAACTGACTTCAAATATGCTTCAACCTGGACTTTAGAAATACTCTTCAGTGATTGATGGAATTTTCTCTCAATGTTCTGTTGTTTCTTCCGTGCCTTTTCTACTTTTTAACCCTATAAATTGCACTCACATGGGAAGGCCTGAGTAGGAATGGCAGGTCTGTATGCATAATCAAACATTATAGATTGTGGTGATGAGTGGAGGTCTGCTATTTCCATGGTCCTTTCCTCTTCAGCTCGCCCATGCACACCATTTTACCCAATCTCTCAGCAATCCTGTGAGGCGGGCAGGGCAGGCATGTCCTAATATTATAGTTAGAGATTATCATTCACAGTTTTTCCATTAAAATGCTGCTTTACCAGCCTATGCACATTTGCTCTTACTATTACACTTAAGAACACTTAAATCTTTCTGAGTTCCAGCTTTGTACTGTCCTTGTACTTAGGGACAAGCCAGGTAACAGTCTTTTCAGAAAAACAAAGTTCTCTCTCTTGACTTGGTTATATTGTCCTTCACCAAAACTCATGACAAGTTTTTTTTCTTTCTTTTTTCCTCAAGTAACTGTTCAAAAACATAATAAATATTTTTTTCAGGTGTGCGAAGTCTATAAACTTCACAGAGAGACATTTTATTTGGCCCAGGATTTCTTTGATCGGTATATGGCAACACAACAAAATATTGTAAAAACACTTCTACAGCTTATTGGGATTTCATCTTTATTTATTGCTGCCAAACTTGAGGTAAATTATTTTCAAATATTTGTTATGGAACACATGCTGTTTCTTGAGATCCCCCGAGATTACTGGAAGAGGCCAACTGTTTGTCTACATTTTTCTGATTTGAGGTCATCTAAAGTAAAGATACATGCAGAAAGGGCTAGAAATTAACCAAGAAGTGAGGGAAGTAGTGAGTATATAAAATGCTTAGGAGAATGTAGTTACTTGAAGCCAAAAAATTGAACTTTGACCCAAGAGGATTAGAATTCTGATGTGATGAGAAGGGTGGATAGGCCCAACTTTCTAACATACTGCTAAAGGTATGAAAAAGGTGAAAATTTCAAGAATATCCCCACTGAGTAAAAGCTGAATTTATGTCTTTATTTATTGGTAATGATGGGTGTTTGGTTTCTTTCACAAGGAATGCATTTTGACCAGTGGAGTAGCTCCTGTATTTAGTCCGTGATGTTCCCTCTCTCTTTCTATGCTCGTATACTAAAAACAGTGAATGTGGATGTACATTGTAAGCTGAAACTATTAGAGAAATTTGCTAGTCATTTCTCCCTTTTATTTCCTTCTAGGAAATCTATCCTCCAAAGCTGCACCAGTTTGCTTACGTTACAGATGGGGCTTGTTCAGGAGAGGAAATTCTTAGCATGGAATTAATCATTATGAAGGTAGGTTACAAGTTGATTTTTCAGTCCTTTTCTTTAAATGCATACATAATATCTTTTCTACATTCAGTGTAAGTGCCTCTGACTAGGTGTTCTCTAGCTGGACACATTGTGGCATGGAGTGTGGCTGCATTTTGAACTCCTTTAGAGGCCCAAAGGGAGCAGAAATGTCTTTTTTTCCGCCTCCCTCAACCATTGGTCTGACCTTTCTCTCTGTTTCCCCTAGGCCCTTAAGTGGCACTTAAGTCCCCTGACCATTGTGTCCTGGCTGAATGTGTATATGCAGGTTGCGTATCTAAATGACTTATATGAAGTGCTCCTGCCTCAGTATCCCCAGCACATCTTCATACAAATTGCAGAGGTGAGTGGCTCTGTTACCTCTGAGGGTTCCTACCCCACTGGGAGACGGAGGAACTCAGGATAGAGGCTGGCTGCCTGCTTCAGTGTTCTTTTTTGCTCCGCAGCTTTTAGATCTTTGTGTCCTGGATGTTGGCTGCTTAGAATTTCCCTATGGCGTACTTGCTGCTTCTGCCTTGTATCATTTCTCCTCATCGGAATTGATGCAGAAGGTTTCAGGTATGTTGGCTTTCCAGTTCACTCACAGGAAGTATTGAACTTACGAACCGACGGAGCCTAAAATTTACTTTTGTTGCAGGGTATCAGTGGTGTGATATAGAGAAGTGTGTCAAGTGGATGGTTCCATTTGCCATGGTTATAAGGGAGACGGGAAGTTCCAAACTTAAGCACTTCAGGGGAGTTCCTGCTGAAGATGCGCACAACATCCAGACCCATATAAACAGCTTGGATTTGCTGGTGAGTCGTGTTCCTTGTTCCCCAGATAAACTCCTGAAACCACCTGAGCAGCTTCTCCACTCCTCTTTGGGCAGCCTCCAGCTATCCTTGAAAGCCTCCAATTCCTCTAGTTCCTTTGAGAAAGAAAAACTGTGTTTAATAGATGTGATGTCTAGATGGCACCGCAGACCAGCGACTTCAGATTGTTCTTTGCTGTTCTCTTGCCCTCCCCTCCGCAGAGAGGAGCACACAGGACACGAAGCCTGAAGGATGCATTCTTCCATTTTTACCATTTCTTGCTTTTATTCTTACCAGGACAAAGCCCAAGCAAAGAAAGCCATATTGTCTGAACAAAATAGGATTTCTCCCCTCCCCACCGGGGTCCTCACCCCCCCACAGAGCAGTAAGAAGCAGAGCAGTGAGCAGGGGACCGCGTGAACACACCAGCCTCCTCCACCCAAGATAGTCGTGCGGAAGCGCCCGCCCCAGGTTCTCGGCTGCGCACCGGAGCGGAGGCGTGCGTTAGCTTTTACAGATATTTAAATGGAAGAGCATGTCTCTTCTGCAACCGAAGTGTTTCTGTGGATGGCATTGGACAGGGACAAGTGTTTTTTATTGAATGCTTAGAGTTTTTGAAATAAGTGGGTCAAGTACACCAGCCACCTCCAGAACACCAATGAGTGCTCCAGATGCTGCTAAGGAGGGTGATACTTGACTTGATTGACTGTTCACGCATGGAACAAAGGCTTGAAGTCGCGGAGTGCCACGTTGCCGTGGGCTCCCCTCGGGTGTGCTGGGCTGTGTCGCGTTGAGGGGAACAGGTGGTTGTGAGCGTTGTGATGTGGAGCCCACAACCAGCTGTGCTGGGGGCCTGCCCTTTTCACACTTATCAGTTGACAATGTACAATGCCTTTTATGAACTGTTATTTTGTAAGTGCTGCTACGTCTATCCGTTTTTTAATAAAGATAACACTGTCTTTGAGACAGCTGGTTTTATGAGCTCTGTGTGATCATTTGAGTTAGAAGTCCTCTTTGAGTGTGGCCGTATCAAGTTCTCCTTCACTTCATACCTCTTAAAGCTCCCACCTTTCAAGCAAATATATTTAAAAGAAGACTTCTGAAGTGAGCGTTAGGGATAGCCACGAATGCCTCCTGAGGGGGGAACAAGGCCTCGATTTGGCATTTCTCCCACATTGTCCCAGCCCTGCACAGCGGCTGCTCAGGTGGGGCTCAGGAGCTGGCTGTGGCAGGACCGGGGAACTCGCGTCTGCAAGAGGATTCTTAGGGATGGTGTCTGCGCTATGACAGGCCAGAGGTCATAAAGCATCTCTAGTAAGTGTTCCTCCACACCCTTTTCGTCCTTACCCACATCTTAACCTAAAGAGCTTTCATTGGGAGAGCTTGTTAACAAAATGTCATAGCCTAAAACTATACTTTGAGAAAGAAAATGTATAATAAAATGATATATAGCTCAAGTGCACAGTCTGTTCCCTGACCGTTGATGGAGTCCCCAAGTGTCTTGCTAATGGAGGAAGTCCCTGCCCATTTTAAGGCCTAATGTGTAGAGGTCACCCCGCATTTTGTGGAGCATTCTCATCGTGGTGGTCTTTTTTTTTTTTTTTAAGATTTTTTTTTTTTTTTTTATATGACAGAGGCACAGCAAGAGAAGGAACACAAGCAGGGGGAGTGGGACAGGGAGAAGCAGGCTTCCTGCTAAGTAGGGAGCCAGCCCAATGCGGGCCTCGATTCCAGGACCCTGGGATCATGAGCTGAGCTGACCGTAGATGCTTAACAACTGAGCCACCCAGGTGTCCCTCATTGTGGTGGTCTTGTGTGTCTTACTTCCTTGCAATGCTTTGGTGTATGGGTTCAGAAAAAGGGAGAGTGAATGAGCAAACAAACCCACTTATTTTTAACTTGGTATTTTATCTCACTTTGCAAAACCCTGTCAGAAGTGGAAAAACAGCCATTTAAAAATCTGTATCATATTTATATGAAGTTGGAGAGAGACCCTACTCCTTCCTGTTGTGACGCTATAGTTCTGGCATGTTTTAATATGGCGTTCTGAATGAATGCATTATAAATCTACATGTGCTGGTAGTCAGATGGTACTCTGAGCTAATTATTTCTTCATCTCAGGCAGAGATGCTCCCACCTTAAAAAGCAGTGGGTTTTGTTTTTTTGTTTTTTTTTTTTAGATTTTATTTATTTATTTGACAGACAGAGATCACAAGTAGGCAGAGAAGCAGGCAGAGGGAGAGAGAGGAGGAAGCAGGCTCCCTGCTGAGCAGAGAGCCTGAGGTGGGGCTCAATCCCAGGACCCTGGGATCATGACCTGAGCCGAAGGCAGAGGCTTTAACCCACTGAGCCACCCAGGTGCCCCAAAAAGCAGTGGATTTTTAATGGCGATCATTCATAAGTGACTTGTTGGAAAAATCCTAAAAGTGGTTAATTCACATTTGGCATTTTCTATGCAAAAATAGGGCACCAGAAACATTACTATTTCAAAGCTTTGGATAAGTCTTAGGGCTTGACCGGTGAGGTAACACTGGTCTGAACACATGTTTGAGGCAAACACTACTTCATAGACAGTCCAGCCCACGTGCTGAAATGAGAATGCCTTATATGCAAATTCAAGAGTGCTGCATTTCTGGACCTCGGTACTTTTTGTTTTTATTAAATAGCAGTGTTAACCACAGGCAGCTCTAATGAAGGATGTGTCCGATGTGTCCCGGGTGGATCCTGGGTGGGTAAGTGAAATTCATAGGAACTCATATTTTCTGTGACTCTGCCAGAAACACTAAGAGCCACTAGTAAGTAACATCAAGTTTCCCAGCTCTAAGGAGCTGCTCCCTTTCTAGTAGTTGGCACCAACTTTGCTCCCTCCCTGGTTGGCTCTGCATACCCATTTGCCAGATCATTTTTGTTCTGCCATTCAACTAAACCCAGTGGATGCCAAAGGGGATGCCAAACAAGACATCGGAGGGAAAATGCCAGCTCTGGTCTAGCAGAGGTGGTGAGCAGGAGGACCCAGAGAAGGAGGTGACGTGGTCCCTTAGTCTGACTTCCTTGTGCTAGAGGAGAAGCTAAGAGAGTAACTTATTGACCAACCCTAAGGGCTGATTGGATTGTGGTAGAGCAAACCACATCCTCACGTCACGCCCCAGCTCACAGTTCACTCACTAGACCTCCCCAGAGTTGCTCTGGTGTCTCTGTCCCCTGTGCCGAAGAAAGAAAACCCTGGTCTTCAGGTAGTGGGTACGCAAGGCCTTCCAATGCCATCTTCCCCTCGTGGAACTCAGACAGCTTCTCACTGCAAGGATTTCACACCAAGTGGATAAATGATGTTAAGGTTCACAGGGACTTTAAGTTCCTAAAGGCAGATAAGTAAAGCTGGTGAGCCCTTTAAGATTTGGAGCACAGAGCAAGATAGTCTTCTAGCCTCTAACTCAGACGCAAACGAGATTGGCGTTTATTCGGGCAAAATTAGGCTCTAGCTCAGAGCAGGGTTGGAAAGAGAAATCAAATCTGATAATGTCTAGTCATATTTACCCAACCGTGCATTTCCCTACCACATGTTCAACATTTTGAAATTCAAATCACATTTATACCTTGGACATTGTTAGAAGACTATTTTTATCCCTGCTGTAATCATCTAATTTGCTGATTACAGGTCTCAAATTGCCACAGAGAACTCAATTTTTGAAAGAATTGTCCTGTTTGATCAAATATGTTATTCAAGCAATGCAGTCATTTGTTCCACAAGGTTACCTGCCAGGCAGAGCGAACCAGGAGTAATAGCATTAGAAGCCTATACTTAAAATCAAGCATTAGCTAATCTGCCTGTGACAATAGAGTCTTAAATATAATTTGCTGCAGATACTTCAGTTCCCGCACTGACAGACAATTGCATTTTGTGTTCAATGAGCATAGACTTTTCCCTACCTCATCCCAATTCCAAATTTAACTCCCAAAGACTCTGATGTGCTCAGTTTCACAGGCTTACCAGGCACCATTTCCCAGGAGCCTCAGACGGGAGGCCAACGCTGTCCTGTATTGAATAACGACTCCCTCTACACCCTAACCCCCGCCTGTCTCTTAAATCATTTTTCCTGATCAATGCCAATTCCCAAACTCACGTAGCATCTGACTGCAGTCAGTTCTGGTCTGATGTTGGCTTCCCAGCATCAGAGGGCTCAGTACTGAGCCCCTGCTGTGCACTGGGCACCACCAGTCCTAGAGATGAAAGCACACGGGATGCAATCCTAGAGCTCAGGTGAGCCTGTCTGGAGCCGGGAGGGAGCTTGGGGGCATGGGAAGGGCCCGGAGCAGAGCCGGTGTGTCAGTTTGAGAGGGTGCTGCTGTGTCTGCAGCAGTAAAGAGCGGTCACGGTCACGAGTCAGCAGAGGAAATAGGAAATGAGGCAGTGGAGGTGACAGAGGCCACGTCATAACGGGCTTTTACACGTCAGGCTGCACACAGGCCCGGTGTCCCTGGCAGCAGGGAGCTGGTGTTTGTGAAGGGGACAGTGGTGGGCTCAGAACTACACCTGCAGACAGAAGTTAAGAAACAAGCCCAGAGTTCTGCCTCTCAGTGTCCTGGGAAAAGGACCGTGCGCTCCATGCTTCAGTGATTTCTAAAGGGCCCTGCCTCCGTGACTACCCCACCTGTCCTTCCAGGCCACAGTGACTTCTGCACCTGCATCTTGGCCTGTCTGCTCATCCACAGGCAGCTAGACCCTCAGCTCCCATAGGAGACCAGCCCTGCCTGGCCCACACCACTGTCCCCAGCACCTCCCATCTGAAGGGTTCTTCCACCTGCACATCTCCTCCCAGCAATGCACTTTGCATCTTCTAGGAAAACTTTGCATCTTCTAGGGAAACTGCTTATACCACTTCTCGTTGTTAATACAACGGAAACTAGCGATACACAATACACATAGGAAAACCACTCAATTCCCAAGTCATCAGTGAGATCAGCTCCCACGCATCAGGCAGGCAAATATGTTTAAGTGCAGAAAGCAATACAGTGACTTACGTGAAGACCCATCCCCAATTTCTCATCAGATTTTTTTTTAAAGGACTACAACATTAAGGATGCCACCGAAGGACCCCCTTGTCTCCCTCCCTTGTCCCATTATCTTTCTTTCCTCCTCAGAGGAAATAATCACCCCGAGGTCAGTGTGAATGATTCCCACACTTATTTTTAGACTTTTATCTTTTACATTTGTCTCCATAAGCAATAGACTTAGAAAAACACCACTCTGGATGTTTTAAAAATCGGCAAGAGTGGCATCCATCCTTACCTATAATAATACCACTTCCTATTCTCTTTCAACATTATTTTCAACATTTACCCAGGTGGACATATGGAGGATTGGATTTATTTATTTTTAACTGTGGTATAGTTTTCTCTTCTGTGACTTTCCCACGAGGTATAAAGTCCCTCCCAGGCTAGCCCATGAGTAGGTCAGCAATGCCATCACCGTCACTGACGACGCTGCCATGAACATCTCGCACACGCATGGGCCACGTGTGTGGGTTTCTCCTGGGCACGTCCCCAGACCTGGAACCGCCATGCCAAAGGGCGTGTGCTCCTGCGACTCTACTAGGTGTGGTCAGCTAATTCCCCAAATTATGCCGATCGATCCTCCCAGCCAGAGAGCAGGAGAGAGCCTGCCTTCCCATGGTAGCTCCAGCACTTGCGACAGCCATCTTTTCGTCCCGTGAAAATTGCTATTATTTAACTTCCTTGGCTTTTCTCTGATTGTGGAAGCAGAACATGTGTGATATGATAAATTAGACTTCTATGGACATGTACAACAGAGAAAGTAAAAATCCCCGAGGTGCCATCCTTAACAGTTTGGGTGTTAAAATAGGGTTCGTGACTCCAGAACCGTTTCTATGCAGACATGAACATATGCATGGACAAAACATTTGCTGGGTTTTGTACAGAGCTGTTTCATCTAATTATATCTCTTAAGTTGCTTAAAAACGCACATACCCATACACACCCACCCCCGCACGTTTTTCTTTTTCAGTGACTGCTTGCCAATTGATTTCGTTGCGTAGCACATCATTTCAGGGCTCAGCACATGATAGGCGCTTATTAAATATTCACTCCCTGGATGAGCAGGGAGATGGATTGGTTCTTACATGTGTAGTCGCTTTCATTAAATTTCTTACTCTTCCATGCCCAGAAGAATACACGCTATCTTCCGCTTGCAAAAGACCACATTCAGACTGAGAAGCAAGAAGCAAGACCTGAACAGAGATGCTGCTGCTGTTCTAGTGTTTCTTCTGGGCAAAGGAGCCCCACACCATTGAATTCCAGTTCCTAGAAGGGTCACAAGAGTGGAGTGACACACAAAAGCCCGGGCTCCAGTGCATCATCACACAGAGAGCAGAGAGGCAAAGCCATTCCCTGAGTCCTCCAGAAGGTTCGCCGTGTCCCTCTTGCCAAGCTAACCAAGTTATTACCTTGTTGTAGAGGAGCAACGAGCAATCCGTGGTCGTGTGAGATGATGACTCAGTCTGAAGCCCTCCCCCTGAACTTCTGTGTCCTCCATCCCTCCCCGACTCTGTGCGGGGTCCCTGGGGCTCTCAGGGGGAGAAGCAGAGGCTGCCCATCTGGGCTGTGGGGCTGGTGCTGCCGTGGGAGGTCTCTGTGTTGTTTGGGCTGCAAAGAGGTTTTGAAACATTTGAGCCGATGTGTGAAAGTTGGGAGAGCTCATATAGGCTTGGGCCTGGCCGGCAGGGCCCATAACGTGCAGACCGCCAGAGTGCCCACGGCCCCCTGCCCCTGGCTCGGGAATCCCTGCCGCTGTCCTCATCCATGCGCTGCCGACCTCCAAGAGAAGACAAATACTTGTGCCCCTAACTCTGTGAAAAGCAAGCAAAGAGTACAAAGGAGGCGAGCAGAAAGGTCCAGGAAAAGTGATGGAGAGACCAGACTATTTGAGCATGTTCACGATCAGGACAAAGCATTGTGGTGTCCAAAGACATCTTTACCTGTCTGCCTCCCACAGGCGTTGGAGTTTCGGATTCCTGGACTTCCGGGAGAGTCTCGGCTCTCCGCACAATGCTGTGGGGCTTTCAGCTCATCACTGACCTATTTCGGGCTTCAGACCCCTCGAGGGCCCAGTGGGTGGGAGGCCACAGCATGTTCTCTCAGTGGGAGCCCAGGCTCTCAGGGGTTAAGAGTGGGTTTCTGTTTCTCTTCAAAGGCTGGTCTTCCAGGTGGTGATGAAAGCCCGGGCTGGGGTGTTTTTAGGTTTGCAGTACACTTCAGGGAACTTCCCTGCTTCCTGTCATGCAAAGGAGGTTTCATTTCTCTTGACATCAAGGGTGGGTGGGGGACGAGGGTGACAACATGCAGGGCAGAGGGCAGGCTGGCAAGCAGGTAGGCCGGAAGCCGGCCAGGGGCAGAGGGTTGCCCCACCTCCCCCAGGTCCTCCAGGAGGCCTGATGACCCTCAGGGTGACCTCTGACACTCAGCCCATCTCAGGCACGTCAAGGCCAGACAGGGGCTAAGTGTGATTCCAGGGCTGCTTCCAGAAAATGCTCCCACCCCCACCCAAAGGCTGGTGCCTGAAAGGGGCCTGGCTGTGCAGGGTGGCCCTGGACAGGGTCCCCGGGGGTGGGGGTGGGGGCAGCTGGGGTCCAGCTTTGTTCTTCCTTGAATAGAACCTGTGCTGTCAGGCGACAAAATGCTCTTTCTACTTCTGCCCTGGGAGAGAGAGCAGGGAGGAACCAGAAGACACATTGCAGCAGAAAAAGATGAGTTTTCAGATCCCGGGAGTGATTTTCTGCACCGTTCATTTTAGCGACATCCAGCGCAGCGGAAGGAGAGGGCTGGTCTGTGGACGAGACAGATGCAGGTGCCAATAAAGAATTCATGGGAGCACAAAAGGCGGGCTGGGCGGGTTTTATTAATTATATTTCTTTTATCCTCCTAACAATGGCATGTCAGTAATCTCCACTGAATGTGCCCAATTGATGCTAATGATTTCATCCTTTTGTTTCTGTGTTAAAAAAAAAAAAAAAAGGTCTGTCTGCCCCAGCGAGTCAGGCCCAGAGTGAGCCTGGAGCCCAACAGGACCCGGGAAGCCCTCCTCTGAGCCCCTCCCCCTGTCCTTTTGGTACCCAGGCAATGGCAACAGCACTGGCAGTGGCCATTTGTTTTGTCCCCAGGCCCTGCCAGCCTCCTGCTTTGCCGTAATCCGGTGGACAGGTACTCTCGCTGATGTGGGTGGCTGGGTGGGTAGGAGTGTGCGTGTTTGGAGCAGCATTTCAGGGCAAAGGACCCCTCTGGGTGCACCTCAAATCACATTCCTCACCCAAGGGTTCTTTTTGAAGAAGAAAAAATACAGGTTATGGATTGCTTTCTTCCCGCAATCTCCGTCTACTGGTATTGGGTTTCACTATTTGGCATAAATTGGGCAACGGTGTGTGTGTTGGAACACAGCGATGACTGAAAGAGCCCCAGAGCATTTGCCCCTGTCTGTCATCGCCCTCCCCTCTGAAGCCTGGGAGGAGTGGTCAGGAATGGCACCGAAGTTTCTAAGCGGAGAAATGCTGAACCTCGGGGTCCTCTCCTTCCGGCTGCCTCCCCATCACGGGCTGCCGACATCTGGCCCCAGACAGGTCCGAGGAAAGCATCTAGAGCAGAAACAATATTTCCTATCACAAATTAACCAGACGAATGTGCTTACCTGGCACTTAGGCTGCTGTGTGGAGATTAACTTCCCTCGCACGAGATGTGGGCTGGTGCACGACCTGCGAGCAGCCGGGAGCTAAAATGAGAGCCCCGTGTGAGGACTCTCGGCTGCAATGGCTCAGAAAGAGCTTCTAGAATGGGGTTGGGATGACCCTCCTGCCCCCCCTTTTCACCTTGACACCCTTCCCCACCATAGCCCTGGTTTGTGGGAAGGTCCTAGAGTGGATGGCAAAGTTCTGGTTTCCATGCAAGGGAATTATGGTGTCCTGCAGCTGACGACGGGGGCCGTGGGCAGAGCCGAGGGTGGGTGTGCCGCTGCAAGATCGTGGAGGTTGTTTGGGAGAAACAGGCAACTCTTCCCGCTGGCATTGCCCACCTCCTCCTCCACCTGGCTTCCTAACCCCCAGATGGCCTCCTGGCAGGCGATGGGGGCCAGTGTGTTCAGCCAGTGCTCCAGGCCCCTCCGGGCAGCCTTGGTGGCACCAGCTCTGAGAAGACCCACTGTCGCCATGGGGGCTGACGATTCCCTGGTGGAGGGTCCCACGTGCTCGCTCACCTCGAACAGCTGCTGGACCCTGGCACACTCTGCTGCTGGAAGTCTTGTCGCGGCCACCCCAGCTCGGGCAGAAAGTCTCAGCGTGACAGCCTGCAAAGTAATCCTACATTTGAATTTCATCTGCAAATCCTCATTCCTCCAGACAAGCTCAAACCTGCACAGATGGCCCCTCACACCGAAAAGTAAAAATAACAAAGCTTGCGATTCCAGGCCTCCCTTTTTCTCTGGGCAGATGTGCCGCCACACATTTCGGGAGGCGCACAGCCTGTGGCCCGGCAACAAGCCCTCTCCTTCTGTGTACTCTCGCTCGCCCCTTCTGGCGTGCTGGGGAGTAGGGGGAGCAGCCATGGCCCCTCTGGGGGTGTTTCTGGACGCATTTCTGGGGTGCCTGAGCCTTTGGAGTGGTGCAAAGGGGTATGGGGCAAGGGAGTTAGAGTGAAAGCCCATCCCTCACTCCACTGCCCAAGACGGGCCATACGGTCGTCCACGAGACGGTCCAGGGAAGAACTGAGGGGCTGGAGCAAGGACTCAGGTAAAGTCGTCTGTGAAAGAGGGACAAGGGGATGTCATGCATGCCAAGGGCAGGGGGCAGAGTGAAGAGAGGAAACTCTGGGAGTTCCTGATTTTCTGAACTCCTCCAAACCCCAAATAGGCACAGGGGTTTTGATGACTCATTAATTCTCTCCCCCAGTGTTTGCCCAAAGCCTCTATGGCTGGCCCTGAGGTGCGGTTATGGACAAGACACACTCAGGGAGCACTGACCAGAGAATATTCAGTCAAGACTATCTGTGGGCTGGGAGGCTACAGATTCACTAGTCAGGAAGGCCAGAGGAGGAGACTGAGAGAGACTGTAGGAGGCAGGAGCCCCCTGCCAGAGACACTCTCCAGATAACTGTAGCTCAGATCAACCTCTGATAAGCCATGTGGCCTGGAGTCCCCAAGTCTCAGCCTTCTCATCAAGAAATGAGATGGCCAGATGACATAAAGATGTTTAGCTGCAAGTGAAACACATTTCAAACAGGAGAAACAAGGAATTCACGGCTACTTTTAACTAGATAGCCCAGGGGCACACATAGCTTCAGGAATGGCTGGATCTGGGTGTTCATATGCTATCATCAGGAATCTGTCTCTCTCCCTTGCTCAGCTCTGCTTTGTTCTGTGTTGACCTCCTCCTCCAGATGGCACCTGCCATTATCTCCAGGGTAATATTCCTACCAGCAAGCACCTCCTTCCCAGAACCTCTAGCCAGAGTCCTGAGGATGACACTCATTGGTCCAGTATGGGTCACATGACCATGTTTTCTCTGATCACTGTGGCCAGAGAGAGGCAGTGCTCTGACTGGCTAAATGTGGGCTGCCACGAGGCCCTGGGGCAGGGTTGGAGTCAGCCCCATCCCAACTACCTGACTCCATAGAGGAAGCGAAAGGATGCTGTTCTGAGAAAGCAGCAAATACAGAAACAAACACCAGAAACCCTCTGAAACAGCAAAGATCTGAAGCTGCTGCAAAAATCCCACTTCAGGACCCTTCTTGCTGCAGGTGTGTGGCCACTGCCTGTGCCCGGCCCAGCATGCAGGGAAGGTTCCAGACACCCATGTGAGGATGCCTGCCCAACACCCTGCCTCAGGGGTGGCTGCAACACCCCACTGAGGTCTACCTTCCCCTCCTTCCCCCAATTTTCCCTCTGGCTTTTCCTAGGTCTCCCTGTGTTTCTCTTTCCTTCCTTAAACCAGCACCTGTGATCCCCTAGTTAAGCCAGGAGGAAAAAGACAGAGATGGGGAGGGTCCTCACTAGCCAAAGCCCCAGACCTGGGCCTCTTATGCACAAAGCCTGTTTGCTACCCAGAAAACCACTGTGGTTAGACTTTCCCTCTTTAGTAGAATAAAGGTGCCCCATCCAGCTTCACACTGCAGTTCAGGGAGGCTCAGAATGGGTGTGGCCAAACATGCTAGACCTCTGGTCTTCCCATGGGGGTGGGGCAGAGGAAGCGGCATTATCAGAGGGAGACAAGCTGAGGCTGGTCAGTAGGTAGGTGAGCGGGAAGGAGGCAACAACCCAGAAGAAGGGTTCAGCTTCTGGGGCACCACACAGGCCTGTGTCACTGTCTTGACCTGTCAGCGAATGCATCAGGGCAAGTCACTGTTCAAAGGTGCTTGCCAAGAACCTTCCACGAAACAGATCTTGAGGAAAGAACTGGGGTTGGGCTTGGATTCCAGCAGCAAGAAAACACAGTTCCCAGCCAGAGTATGGGTGCGCACCACAGCGTGCATAGCACTGTCGCCAAGGTTTTATTTAGTCACTTAAGTCTCCCACCACCCCATTTTAGAGAATAAGAAATTGAGACAGGACGGTTCAGTTTCAGCCTCTGGCCCAAGGTCAAATGGAAGCGGGTAGGGGGCCGCTTCAGGTGTCTATACTGCATAAGAAGCCCGGGATTGGTGAATCCTATTAACCGGCTTAGATGAACCCCCAAAGCCAACCCAGGGTGGGGACCCAGTACTCCCTCAGGGACTGCCGGACCTAGGGAGCCCGAGTCGCTCGTGCACTTGCCAGAGCGCCGGGTACTGCCCGTGGAGCCAGGCAGATCCGCCTTTGGGCCAGGACACGCTCTCCTCTGAATCCTGAACACTCTGTCCACCCCTCCCAGGCCTCCGCCAGTCCTGACCCCAGGCGGCGGCCCAGTGCTGGTGCGGCGCTTCGGGGTCGGGCGGGGCGGGCGCAGGAGGGGAAGGATGGAGAGGAAGGGGAGGAGGAAGAGGAGAAGGAAGAGGAGGAGAGATGAGAAAGGGCGGCCAGGGTAGGAGGCGGCTCCGGGAAGGAGCCCACGAGTGTCTTGGACGCTGCCCGATGCAGGGGGCGCTGACGACCCCCAGCTCCCTGAAGAAACAGGTGGGTCCCAGAAGAAGGATCGTGCGGCGACGCTAGGCCAGAAACGCCCCTCAGGTCCATCCCGCCCACGCTTGGGCGGAAGCTACCGCCCCCATTTGGCGAACACGGCTTCTGAGCCTCCGGTGGAGGCGGGCACCGCTGCTACCCTGCCGCACAAACGGGGAACCTTAGGCCTCCCCCGAGTCTCCCTGCCAACTCTAACTCCTCGGGTGGGAACAGGACGTCAGGAACAAGACCTGGACCCACGCACTAAGGAGCCAGGAGGCCGGACCTAGGGCGCACCACTTTTTGGCCTCGTGGCTTTGGAAAAGTTTCTTAGGCGCTCCGGTGCCTCTTCTTCCATCTGTGAGATGGGACCGTGCCCACCAAACCGGGCTATCACAGGTTTGCTACGTCCTTTAGGGCAGGGCCTGGCGCGGCTAAGCCCGACCTCAGTGCCACGGTCGCCCAGCAGCAGAATGGGAGGACCTGCACCTCAGCCTAGTGCGTGCGGCTCTTCCAGGCCGCGGCCTCCAGGACCGGTACCGGTCGCGCGCCGCAGCCAGTCGGCCCAGCTGAGCCAGCCGCCCGCCTGCACCGCCCACCGCGCTCAGGCTCTGCTCCACGTGCAGCGTGTTTACCCACGTGACACCGCCCCGCCCGCCGTCCCCGGGCCCCGCCCCTGCCTCGCCCCGCCCCGCCGCGGCCGCGGGAGCGCGGTGGGAATCTTGGCTATAGCGGCCGCCAGGCGCTGGGGGCCCCGAGCGCGGTCTCGCGCCGTCCCGACGCCCGCCGTGAAGACTGAGCGGGCCGCTCCCTGTCCAGGCCAGTCGGGCGAGCGCGAAGCGAGGGGGCGAAACTTGGGTCAGGTCGGGCTCCGGGGCTCTGCGGGGTGCGCCCCGCGGCAGGGGCGGGGCCGGAGCAGCTGTGGGCGGGGCTGTGGGCGGGGCCGTTTTCGCGCCGGCGCTCGGCTGGGCCGGGGGCGGGGCGGGCCGGGGGCGTGGCCGCTGTCGAGTGCCGCGGGGTTGGAGAGTCCTGGCAGGAGGGGAGGTGCGTGCGTCGCAGTGTGCTAGCCTCGGCTCTCCAGAGACAGGCCGGGGTAAAGCTTGGCGATTCGCGGAAGGGCGCGTTCACTCCCAGATAACTGCAGTCTCGGCAGAGCCACTCCCTTCTCGGTCCTCCTCCCCTAGGCTTCTTCCGTCCGCGCTTCCTGCTGTCTCTCCTCGGCGTCCTCAGACCCTCCGGTGCTGGTGTCGCCCAGGGCTCCGGCCTCAGCCCCCTTGGCTTCTGGGCTGGCCCTAGGAGATCTGTCCATCCGTGGTTTGAACTCCCACCGCTGTGAGCGTAATCCTGGCAGTTCTACTAGTGGCTAACCCCTATGTGCCAGGCGCTTTGTGAAATTCACTAATACCACTTGGAGTTGTTAAGCCTAGAACCCTAAGTCGTTGTCCTCTCCCAGACCATTACCCACAGTTCTATTTACTTCTGTTCACACGTCTGGTGGACCCCTCACTGGGTGTTCCACAGCCCCAAGTGGGCGAACGCGTCGGAAGTGGAACCCACCTTCCTTCCCCAAATCTGCTTCTCCCCCAAGCTCCCCTCAGTGAAGAGCATCACCATCTCTTCCAGCTCTATTTGGGGGCAGCCAACCCCCAAATAGGGCTTCAGTCTTGGATCCTCACTCGGGAATGTAATCTGTCCCAGAATCCCATCAGTTCTGTCCCCACCTCTCTCTGCCACACTCGTCTGCACGGCTTCAGCTTCAAGGATTTCTAGGGGATCCATGCTTCTGCCTCCTGTCTCGCTCTCCTCGACCCAGCCTTCCTTCTCAAGAGCAAATTTCTAATGGCTGCCTTCACCCACTTTAAATACTAAGCGAAAACCCAAATCTTCTTAGCCTTTTAAAAATCAGAAAGAGAAGTGCCTAGTGAGTGGGATATGCAATCTTGATCTCCTGGTGGTGAGTTCAAGCCCCTCCTTGGGTGTAGAGATTACTTAAAGTCAATCAATCAAACAAACATAAAAATAAAAGTCAGAAAGAAGAGAAGGATGTTTTTCTGGCAGGGACAGAACATGGTACTTGATGGTACTGGGCAGTGCAGGAAAGTGAGAACACTCAGATAAAGGATGGGAAGCAAAAAAGCAGCTGCTTCTGCTGCTTCTCCTGCTTCTTATTTTGGTCTTTTAGCAAGTTCAGTGTTTATAATACAGTTTTGTTGCCTAATTCCTACAGTGTGTATTAGATCCCCAGGACTTATTTATCTACTATTGACAAGTATGTACTCTTTTTTTTTTTAAGGTATTGTGTATTTATTTATTTATTTATTTTTATTTTATTTTATTAACATATAATGTATTATTTGCTTTAGGGGTGCAGGTCTGTGAATCCTCAGTCTTACACAATTCACAGCACTCACCAGAGCACATACCCTCCCCAATGTCCATCCCTCAGCCACCCCATCCCTTCCCCTCACCCCCCAGCAACCCTGTTTGTTGCCTGAGACTAAGAGTCTCTTATGGTTTATCTCCCTCCCCAGTCCCATCTTGTATGTACTCTTAAACTCTCATTCCCCCACCCGCAGCTTTTGGTAACTCCCATTCCACACTGTTTTCCAAGGATTTTTCATTTGTTTGTTTTGATTTTTTAGATTCCACATATAAGGGATATCATATAGTATTTGTCTTTCTCTGTCTGACTTATCTCACTTAGCATAATGCTCTCAAGGTCCACCCATGTTATGGAACATTGTTTTTGGGTTTTTTTGGTCAAATGATCATCATCGTAGAAAACAAGAGAATCAACAGATGAATCAATGAACCTAATAAGAACATTGAATAAGAGTAGCTTATATAAGATCAGAATATAAAGTCAATAATGGATTCCTCTGCAATAAGAATACATTTCTTGAAAATGTAATAAAAATAAGATACCTTGCACAATACTGAAGTATTTAGAAATTTGTTAGGAACCTAACAAAAAAATCCACACGACCTATAAGGCGTTAAATCTAAAACTCAAATATATGGATGTTTTTTAAAGACCGAAATGCGCAGATACATAGTGGTATAATGCCTTAACTTTAAAAGAACATAAGTGATCAGGGTATTCAGTGAGTTCCAGTAAGAATTCTAGCCCGATGGTGTTGAAACTGGGAAAACTGACTCCATGATATATATGGAAGAATAAAGGCCCATGATCTGCTAAGATAATTTTGAAAAAGAAAAATGAAGGGAAGGTCTTGCTTTATAGACATGAAAACAGATTATAAAACCATGGTATTGAAATAATGTGATACTGGTACAGAAACAAATAGTAAATGGAATAGTTTGGAAGGTCCAGATTAAATTCGTTTAAACATGATAACTTGGCATGTAATAGAGACAATCACAAATTATTAGAGGAAGGCCAGATTATTTTGTAAATGGCACTGGAAATATTGACTTTCTGTAATGGAGAAAAAAAATAAAATTGGATTCCTACCTCATACCATATACATAAACTCCAAAGAGATTAACTATCTAGTTATTACAGGTAAAAATATAAAGCTAATAAGTTAGAATGTAGGAAATATCTCTGTATAGGAAAGGATTTATCGTTACCTCTAAAGCTCAATCCATGAGGAGAAATATGACGGATTTGACTGCAGCAAAATAGAAAATGTTGCTTAACTTACAGACAAAATCAACATATGGGTGATAAGCTAGGAGAATATGTTCTCCATGCCTTAACCCAACAGAAGGCTCTAGCTAGAATAATCAAGGAACTTCTGAAAATCAGTCCAAAATAGAAAAGAAATCTAAAAAAGGCAAAACAAAGGCAAAGGGTATGTATAGGCCATTCCCAGAGGGAGACTCAGAATGGCTAAGGCAGACAAACAAGGCTCATCCCCACTGGGGATCAGAGGAAGGTGGAGTAAAGGAGCGAGAGCCACATTACCCTTGAACTGACACAGTTGAGCAGGTCAGGTGATATTATTTATTTATTTATTTATTAATGAGAGAGAGAGAGAGAGAGAGAGAGGGAACACAGCAGGGGGAGGGGGAGAGGGAGAAGCAGGCTTCCCTTGGAGCAGGGAGCCCCAAATGGGGCTCGATCCCAGGACCCTGGGATCATGAGCGGGTCAGGTGGTATTAAGTGCAGGCATGGATGGATGGCAGAGCACATGACAGGTGCAGAGAAATGCAGTGCATCCATACCTTTGCAAGGTTCTGATGAGGCCAAGCAAGCGAAGCCCTAGGGAACAAATGTCGGGAGGCCCTTGCCTCCCCTTAGTCCCTGCCCTGTACCCGTGGAGCCAACAGTAGCGCTCTGGGTGTGCGCCTAGGGAAACTGCCTCAGAGGCCTGCAGGACATGCATTCTGGTGTTGCTCAGGACGGCAAAGTTGGAGGTATCTCCCACGAGAAACTAGATTAGTATTTGGAAAATGAAGATAATGACAGGGACTTTCATGGAGGACGAGAATTGTCCAGTATTTGGCCTCTGGAAAGAAGGTAGAAACCTGGTGAAGAGAGCTCCGGACAAGCCAGGAGGACTTCTGTCCCCTTCCTGGGAGTGAGTGGAGACCAGGCGTGACATCTGTGTCAGGGAGGGCTCTGTAGGTTTCTGAGCCTTTGTGATGAACCCTCTGCCTTCCCCACCAGGACGGGCAGTTGGGTTAGGCAGGGGAGAAAGTTGGAAGGTGCCCTAAGATCCCTCATGAAGGACTGGGTGTATTTTCACTATCATATTAAGGAAGCAGTGATTAGAGGCTTCAAGGTCTTGTCCTGGTGTCAAGACAGAAAGGATTTACAGGGCAGATCCTGGACTTCCGAGTTTATTCATGTAGGTTCTAATCCCCTTCCTACCTTCTGGAGTTGTGAACTTGGATGGGAAACCCAGCCACAGTGAACCCTGATTTTCCTCCCAGTGAGATGAAAATAAAAATGAGGCCTAACTCAGAGACTTGGCATTAGGAGTCAAAAGAGAGATGATATCTGAGACCACTCCCCCCCTAACCTCCGGGGAATGCACCTCATGAGTTGCAAACGAATTCTTCCATCAGATCCAGATAATTCAAGTCTGGACCCCTCCTAGCTGCAGACACGAGGGGGTGCTTTGAACCAGCTCTGGAAACAGTGGAGCTGCGCTATGTGGAGGTGAACTGGAATGGAGACCCCAGACCCCAGGCCACAGTTCTGACAGCTCTCACTCTGGTTCCAAGAGAGAGGACTACATTTCCTTTATTTAGGGTTATTTTGTATTTAAATGAGAAATAGAACCACGCTGCAAAATAATAATGATGGGTAGTTGAAAGGCAGGCAGGCAGGGGCAGGGGGACCCCACCCTAAGAGGAAACCAGGGTTAGAAGGATTTTACACCGCACTGGAAGGAGCCCTCCGCCCTTTCCCATATGATAGGTAGATTTCAAAATCTGATCAGATGACAGGCGCGGGAAGGGTTAATCAGATTAAAACAGTCTGCCAACAAGCCCTAGACTTAGAAAACCCCTGTACTTAGAAACTCAGGTGGCAACCCCTTTGGGTCCCCTCCCTCCTTGGGAGCTTTATCCTGTCGCTTTGGTATCAGTCAGTGAACGTGGCTTTGCTGCCCACCGCTCTGTCGGGTTGGGTCTACCTCTTCATTCTTCGAAGCAGCGTTACAAAGAATGGTGGGCACTGACAGAGAAAAAAAATCCTGTAACAATCATAGTGTTGGTAATAATAGTAGATCTCACAGTAAATTCAATGACCCTCGCCCCACTGCCATTCGCTTCTGCGTGCAAGTCTGCTGCCTCTCCGACCCTTCTGCCTAATAAAAGTTTCCTATTTTCCACTGGGGCTCAACCCTCCTATTCTTGGACTGCGGGTTGAACCCAGGACCAGCTATGTAATTTGCAGGGCACCGTGCAAAATGGAAATGCAAGGACCTTCATTCAAAAATTACTAGGAATTGCGAGGTGGGGGGACAGCAGGACATTAAACCTAACTCAGGATGCATGACCCAGGCCTCACCAGTGAGAATCAGAACTTTTGCCAGGTAGAGACTCTCCCTTTTTGCTGAGATTGCTAGGTCAGTGAAAATAGAAACCTGGAACTGCCGACTGCCCTCTTTGTCTCCCTGGGGAGGAGAGCCCTTGATGGGAACACCTAGTCCAGAAGGAGGTGGGCCTCTGGTAAGATAACGTGAGACCCTTGAGCTACTGCTCTCAGAAGCAGCAAGCCATTTCATTCCTTCCTAAGCTTCCAATGTACTGGGTACAGCCAAGAATCAGGACGCCTGGAGCATTTCCTTCTGTCTTTCTATGCATATTCACTAAGTTGTAGTCAAAAGGCACACAATGTTAAATCCTGCTTTTTTTTTTTCCTGTTAAAGAAATGTTCCTCTTTTCTCCCCCCCAAATTTGTATTTAAATTCCAGATAGTTAACATACAGTGCAGCATTAGTTTCGGGTGTAGACATTAGTGCCCCGACACTTACATACAACAGCCAGTGCTCATCACAAGTGTCCTCCCTAATCCCCATGACCACTTTCACCCAGCCCCCACCACCTCCCCTCTGCTAATCATCAGTTTGTTCTCTAAAGTTAAGAGTCTGTTTCTTGGTTTGTCTCTCTTCCCCCCTCCCCCCATGTTCATCTGTTTTATTTCTTAAATTCCACAAATGAGTGAAATCATATGGTACTTGTTTTTCTCTCACTGACTTATTTCACTCAGCATAATACCCTGTAGTTCCAACCATGTCGTTGCAAATGGCGAGATGTCATTCTTTTTTGTGGTTGAGTACTATTCCACTGTATACATATACCACATCTTCTTTATCCAGTCACCGGTCAGTGGGCACTGGGGCTCTTTCCATAATCTGGCTGTGGTTATCCTGCTTTTATAAAGTAACATTATACCATGAGATTTCCTGCCGTTATTATAGTCTTCAAAGGCTATATGTTCTATCCCCAATTGATGGTCATTAAGTTATTTACAAGTTGATGCTTTTAAAAATACTTCTGTGATAAACCACCCAAAGTGTATGGTTTGGGAGAACTTTTTTGGTGTGAAATGAGATTTTCTTAGGACATGGGGCTTTCCTGACAGTCCAGGAGTGGGGGGAGCTGTGTGCAGGATAGGGACAAGCCCACCATTTTCCTAGCTTGAACACAAACTCCTGGGAGGGGTGCTCCAGCTGGGGGGTGACAATGTGTGAGTGAGTACAGCCCTGGAGCTACGAGTGAAGGGGCAGACATCTCCTGGAATGTGTCACCACCGTAGAAGACTTCCATCTAGGCCAACCCCCTTATGTCACAAATGGGGAAATGGAAACCCAGAGAAGGGAAGTCAGCACGTTAGTGCGGAGTTGGGGCCTGGAAGCCTGTCTTCAGTATTTGGATGCTCATTTAAGGCAGTCTTGGGCAAGCACTTGTGAACCTTCTTGACACCAGGTAAATTACAATCCTGATTTCTGACGGGATTGCAAATTGCCAGTATCTCTCTGCACAGTATCTGAGCCCTGAAGCCTTTAAATGTTGCAAACCAACCCTTCATCCCCCTCAAGCTTCAGTGGCCCCATTCTGCTCCCT
The DNA here is from genome assembly GCF_963455335.1 of Martes martes. Classification (NCBI taxonomy): domain Eukaryota; kingdom Metazoa; phylum Chordata; class Mammalia; order Carnivora; family Mustelidae; genus Martes; species Martes martes. Next base: position 37,946,401 of record NC_137905.1, read on the forward strand.
TCGTAGCCACCCAGAAAAAGAACACTTTGTTCTTTTGTTCTGTGGATCCCCCTTCCTTATTGGCCAGCCACACTTCTAGTTAGCCTTTAGCACTTCTGCAAAGAGATCTCTGATACACATGTACGGAGAATGCATCTAATTTACACAATAGTGGGCTGTTGCATTGTTGTTTAATTTTTCTCTTGCAATTTTCAAGTCTATTTATTTTATTTATTTATTTTTTAAAGATTTAAAAAAGATTTTATTTTTTATTTTATTTTATTATTATTAATATTTTATTATTTTATTTTATTTTTTAAAGATTTTCTTTATTTATTTGACACACAGAGATCACAAGTAGGCAGAGAGGCAGGCAGAGAGAGAGGAGGAAGCAGGCTCCCTGCTGAGCAGAAAGCCCGACTCGGGGCTCGATCCCAGGACCCTGGGATCATAACCCGAGCCAAAGGCAGAGGCTTTAACCCACTGAGCCACCCAGGTGCCCCAAGTCTATTTATTTTAAAGATTAAAGTAACATGGGTATATTTAAAAATAAAATCAAGGCATAATTTACAATAAGTTGTACCTATTTCAAGTAAGTTTTCTAAAGGGGTGTATCAGTGTAACCACTACCGTGATCAGGGTACAGAACCTCTACGTCGCCCCAACAATTTTTCTCAGGCTACTTTGCAGTCGGGGTCTGCACCCTCCACCATCAGCCCCAGGCAATCACTGATTCTTTTTGTCTTGTCATAAATTAGCTTTGTCTTTCCTGAACCACCTACACTACCACTTTGTGTCTGGTTTCTTTCACTCAGCGTGAAGTCTGAGATCCGTCCACACTGTTGCATGTAGCAGTGGTTCTCTGCCTTTTTTTGTCTTATGCCATTGTACGGTTCTGCTACAATCTGCTTATCTGGTCCCCTGTTGATGGACATTTGGGTTGTTTCCAGTTTGGGGCTATTGTGACTAAGCAGCTATGTACATTCATGTAGAAGGCTTTGTATGGACACGTGTTTTCATTTCTCTTAGAAATTCTTTGAATACGACTGCTGGGTTGTATGGTGAGTCTCTATTTAATCTTTTACCCCATATCCTCATCAATTTTTGGCACTGGTGGTCCTTTTTATTCTAGCCATTCTTATGAGTTTGCAGTAGTATCTCCTTATGGATTTCATTCCCATTTCCTGGATGAGCAAAGCATCTTTCCAAGTGCTTTGCAGCCATTTCTATATCTTCTTTTGTGAACTGGCTCTTCAGCTCTTTCTCTAGGTTTTAACTGGGTGATTTGCCTTCTTAGTATTGAGTTGTGAAAGTTTTTTGTATTTGTGATAAAGTCCTTCATATTATCAGTACAAATATGTACTGATAATATTTTCTCTTGGTCTGTGGCTTGCCCTTTCATTTCCTTAGCAAGAAATTTTGAAAAGTAGGTTTTAATTTTGGTGAAGCCTAAGTTTATCATTTTTTTCTTTAATGGTTCATGCTTTTTTTTTTGGTATCCTATTTTAAAATCTTTGCCTACCCCAGGGTCACAGATATTTTCTCCTATGTATTCTTGTAGTGGTTCTATAGTTCTATTTTTATGTTCCAGTCTACGAACTACTTTGAGTTAAGTTTTTATGTGGTATGAAGTAGGAATCAAAGCTTAGGTTTTTTTCCATATGGATCTCCTATGGTTCCCAACATTTTTTGTTGTGGAGAGTGTCCTTTCCCTAATGAATTACCTAGGTGTATTTATCAAAAATCAGTTCACCACATATTTGTGGGTTTATTTCTGGACTCTATTCTATTCCATTAATTTTATTTCTTTATCTATACACCAACACCACACTTCTTGATTACTGTAGAATAAGTCTTTTTCATAAGTCTTGGAATCAGGCAGTGAAACTCCTTCAAACTTGCTTGTCTTTTTTAAAGTGCTTTAGCTATTTTAAATCTCTTACATTTCGATATAAAATTTGAAATCAGCTTGTCATTTGCTACAGAAAAGCATGCTGGGATATTAATTGGGATTGCACGGAGATCAATCTGGGAAGAACTGATATCTTAACAGGACTGAATCTTCCAATCCATGAACATTGTGTATCTTAATTTACTTAGGTCTTTTAATTTCTTTCAATACAGTTTTAATATTTAAGCATACAAACTTTAAACATATGTTTATAGATTAATCCCTAAATGCTTAACTTTTTTAATGCCATTTTAAGTGGTATTGGTTATAAAATACAGTTTCTAATCTAAATTTTTTTGGTATTTTTTTAGTGACTTTTTACATAGTCATGTCTGCCATGAATAAAGTTAATTTAGGTCTTCCTAAATTTAATAAAGTTAATTTAGGTCTTCCTTTTCAATTTGCATACCTTTTCTTTCTTTCTTTTTTTTAAGACTTAGTTTATTTATTTATTTATTTATTTATTTATTTGACAGAGAGACACCCCACAACAGAGAGAACACAAGCAGGGGGAGTAGGAGAGGGAGAAACAGGCTTCCTGCTGAGCAGGAGCCGGATGTGATGTGGGGCTCGATCCCAGGACCCTGGGATCATGACCTAAGCCAAAAGTAGATGCTTAACGACTGAGCTACCCAGGTGCCCCATACCTTTTATTTCTTTATTTCTTTCCATGTTTTATTTCATTGATCAGGACTTCTAGTATAATGGTGAATATGGGAATGTCTCCTTTTTCCTGATCTCAAGAGGAAAGCATTCACTCTTTTCCCATTAAGGACTATGTTAAAGTCTTTTCAAAGATGCTTTTATCAGATTGAGGAAATTCCCTTTTATTTCTTGCTTGTTGAGTTTGTCAGTTATCTTTTAAAATTATGAATAGGTGTTGAATTTTGGAAATATGTCTTCTGTATCCATTGACATGAGGATATGGTATTCCTCCTTTATTTGGTAATGATGATGTATCCATCAATTTTTAAAATATTAATTCCAATGCAGTTAACATACAGTGGTATAGGAGTTTCAGGTGTAGAATATAGTAATTCAGCAATTCCATGTGTTGCTCAGTGCTCGTCCAGATAAGTGCACTGTTAATCCCTATCACTTATTTTACCCTTCCCCGACCCACTTTCCCTCCAGTAACCATCTCTTCTCTATAGTTAAGAGTCTGCTTTTTAGGGACACCTGGGTGGCTCAGTAGGTTAAGTGTCTGCCTTCTGCTCAGGTCATGATCCCAGCGTCCTGGCATTGAGTCCTGAGTTGGGCTCCCTGCTCAGCGGGCAGCCTGCTTCTCCCTCTGTCTGCTGCTCCCCCTGCTTGTGATCTCTCTCTCTCTGACAAATAAATAAAATCTTAAAAGAAAGAGAGAGAGTCTGCTTTTTGGTTTGTCTTTTTTACCCCTTTGTTATTTTGTTTCTTAAATTCCACATATGAATGAAACCATATGGTATTTGTTTTTCTCTGACTGGCTTATTTTGCTAGCTTTACACTCTCTAGATCCATGTGTGTTGTTGTAAATAGCAAGATTTCATTCTTTTTTATGACAGAATAATATTCCATTGTGTGTGTATATACCACATCTTGATCTATTCTGTTATTAATTATTAATGATATTAAACCATTACCAATTAACTGATATTATTATATTATTACTAATTAATTTTTAATAATATGCCATTGTGTGTATACACACACATCTTTTTTATTCACCTATCAATAGATATTGGGCTGCTTCCATATCTTGGCTGTTGCAAATAATGCTGCAGGAAACAGGAGTGCGTATCTCCCTTCAAATTAGTATTTTTGTATTCTTTGGGTAAATTCCCAGTAGTGTAATTACTGGATGATATGGTAGTTATATTTTTAATTTTTTGAGGAACTTCCATACTGTCTTCCACAGTGGCTGCATGAGTTTGCATTCCCACCAACAGGACACAGAGATTCATTTTTCTCCACTTCTTCACCAAACTTGTTGTTCCTTGAATTTTTTATTTTAGCCATTTTGACAGATGTAAGGTGATAGCTCATTGTAGTTTTGATATGCATTTCCCTGATGATGAGTAGTGTTGAACATTTTTCGTGTTTCTGTTGGCCATCTGGGTGTCTTCTTTGGAGAAATGTCTGTTCATGTCTTCTGCCTATTTTTTAATTGGATTTTTTTTTTGGGTGTTGAGTTGTATAAGTTCTTTATGTATTTTGGATACTAACCCTTTATTGGATATGTCATTTGCAAATATCTTCTCCTATTCCATAGGTTGTTTTTTTCATTTTGTTGGTTGTTTCCTTTGCTGTGCAGAGATTTTTATTTTGATGTGGTCCCAACAGCTTATTTTTGCCTTTGTTTCCCTTACCTCAGAAGACATAATATCTGGAAAAATGTTGCTACAGCTGATGTCACAGAAATTACTGCTGGTGCTCTTTTCTAGGATTTTTATGGTTTCAGGTCTCACATTTAGGTCTTTAACCCATTTTGAATCTATTTTTGTGTATGATGTAAGAAATTGGTCCAGTTTCATTCTTTTGCACATAGCTGTCCAGTTTCCCAACACCATTTGTTGAAGACAGTCTTCTTCCCATTGCATAGTCTTGCCTCCTTTGTCAAAGATTAGTTGACCATATGATCATGGGTTTATTTCTGGGTTCTCTATTCTGTTTCATTCGTCTGTGTATCTATTTTTGTGCTTGTACCATACTGTTTTGATGACTACAGCTTTGTAATAATGTACATAACTCAAAGTCTGGAAATGTGATGCCTCCTGTTGTTTTTCTTTTTCAAGATTGCTTTAGCTATTTGGCATCTTTTATGGTTAAAATTTTAGGATTGTTTGTTCTAGTTCTATGAAAAATGCTATTGGTATTTTGATAGGGATTGTGTTAAATCTGTAGATTGTTTTAGGTAGTATGGACATGCTGACACTATTTTTTCTTTCAATCCATGAGCATGGAATGTCTTTTCATTTGTTTATGTTATCTTCAATTTCTTTCAGCTGTATTTCATTTTTTTCAGAGAAGAGTTCTTTTGTTATTTTTGGTACTGTTGTGAATAGGATTATTTTCTTCATTTCTCTTTCTGCTACTTCTTTGTTAGTGTATAGAGAATCTATTGATTTTTGACTTTTTAAAAAATTTTTTTACTTATTTGTCAGAGAGAGAGAGAGAACTCAAGCATGCAGAGCAGCAGGCACAGGGAGAGGGAGAAACAAACTCCCTGTGGAGCAGAGAGCCCGACCCGGGGCTCCACGCCAGAACCCCAGGATCATGACCTGAGACGAAGGCAGACCCTTAACTGACTGAGCCATGCAGGCATCCCAATTTTTGATTTTTAGACAAACCTAGACTTCCTGAGATAAAGCCTACTTTTGTGTATTTCTTGATTTGATTTACTGAAGTGTTATGGGTTTGGGGTCTTTGTTCATGAGGGATATTTGTTTGGGGGTGTGTGTGTATGTGTGTGTTCTTTGGCCCCAGATTTTGTGAGCTTCAGTCACATATTCCTGTACCCAAATGAGGTGGGAGATGTTTCTCAAAAAGAGGGCTTGTAGATTTCATAGGGCCTCTTATTTTGGAAGAGGAAGATGAAGAGGGGCTTGTATGGTAGAATAACTGTGGATCAGTGGACAAATGGCCTTCTCAGCTGATGCCAGCAAGTGTAGACGTTTTGACTATAACTGGTAGGTCTTCCTGCACACATAGGAAGGTGTGACATCAGGTTTTTTGGTTTCTTATAGTTTCTATTTCTTTCCTGAGAATATTTATCTTTTTTTTGTTCATACCATATTTTCCTTAAGTTCATATGCATGCTTATAATAACTGCCTTAAAATTATTGCCGATTTCAACATCTAAGGTCGCTTTATGATCTGTATCCGTTGATTATCCTTTCTCCAGACTGGGGGTCATGTTTTCCTGTGTCTTCATATGTCATATAATTTTGGATTTTATCCTGGACATTGCGATGATATGTTAATAGAGACTGTGGCTTCATTACAGTCCTCTGAAGAATGTTCATTTTTATTTAAGCAGGCAATTAACTTTGTGGAACAGAAACCATAAACTCATTCCCCGCAGGTGATAGAATTTGAAATGTCAGTTAAGTTCTTTCAGGGTTTCCTGGGCTGCTTGTGACTGCCTCGCTCATCTGTGCATCTGACATTGACCACAGATTCGGGCATTTTATACACAAATTTTGAGACCCCCCCCCTTCTATGGCTCTTTCTTTTTTTGTTACTTTTTTAGTAACTTTTTAGTTGTTGTAATTGCCCTGACCCCTGGTTCTTCAAACCAATAGTACTTTTCTATCCAAAATTTTCCGTGTAAGTTTCAGGTGTCCTGCATGGGGCAGACTGGAACCTGCCATCAGGTTAAACCCCTAATGGAAAACTTGCCCAGTGCTCTTCACTTCCTTTGATGTTGACTCTCTTTTCAGTATCTGCCATTTTGTCCCTCTCCAGTGCCTTCAGTTAGTGTAGAATTTGTGGTTGTCACCCAAAGAACACTTGGTCAGATGGGAGTTTTTTTGCCCTGAGCAGAGCAGGACTTCTGAAGAATGACACCAGCTAACCAAGAAAAACTCTCTCCCTGCCAGTGTCCCCAGTGCCATGGTTCTGTTAGTCACTGAGACTAGATGAGGAGGAGGATGGCAGAGAAAATCTAAATTGATTGAGTGTAAATTTGAAATGGCTGAACAGAACACCAAGTGTTTGAGAAACCCTGGCGCTGACTAGACTGACTTTTCTGCCATCCTATAAAATGGAGGTTCAATTTTAAGTTGTAGAATATTAGAGAAAATTGCATTTTCCCACTTGCATCTTATAGCTGGAAAATTTCTTCCAGGGAGATACGAAGGGAAAGATCTGAAGATGGTCAATATGGTGTGAGGGAGAAGCTGGGTGTAAAGTGGTTATTATCTTCCTGGTATTCAGAGTTTTCAGCAGTAGAACGGTGGGGGAGGGGAGGCCGAGTGTGCTTTTTATGAATTTCTGAGTCCACGACCTGTTTTCTTGACAGTCTCTTCTTGTGACAAAAAGGATGTATCCTAGAGTAGAGGGTCCCAAGCTGTAAGCCCCTCCTCACTGCTGTTGAAGTCCTCCCCTTTCTCAGGTCACAGGTTCCATTGACTCTCTGCTGCCCCCGTCAGGGAAGATTTGGTATTACAAGTAGAGCCCGAGGTGTTCAAGCGTGGAGCAGCCTGGCATAGGGGAGAGCCCTCTCCTCTCTAGATTGGATCAAACCTGTGGCTTTGTCAAGAGACAACGGTCAGATGTTTGGGCAGCTGAACCTGACCAGCTTGCCTACTCTACCTATTTTTCCCTTTAAACTTTTTATTTATATATTTTTAGGATTTCAGTTTCTACCTATTCCCAGGAAAGATGAGTTGTCCTTAGGACAGTGCCCACATCTGCCTCGGACTTTCCTGTCAGTAAGTTTTTACCAAGAGCAGGTCAACAGTGAGCTCCAAGCTCTCAGCCTAGCAAGTCTGTCTGGAAAAGAGAGCCGCTTTCCTAGTAATTCCCCAGATGTCTCAGGGCTGAGCCCCATTGGTCTATCTGGGGCCATGTGACCATCCATGAACCTGTCACTGAAGCCAGGGAGATGAAGGGGTCTGATTGCCCAGCTTTGATCACTGATCACCCCTATAGTCATGGGTGAAATTAACTCCAACCCAAACACCTAGACTGAGAGATAGAGAGAGGGCTTCCTCAAGGAAAAAGCTGGGGGGCTGTTCCCAAGAGAAGGAAGATGGGATGCTAGGTGGGAAATAGTCAAAAGGCTTCTACAGGGGCACCTGGGTGGCTCAGTGGGTTAAAGCCTCTGCCTTCAGCTCAGGTCATGATCCCAGGGTCCTGAGATCGAGCCCGGCAACGGGCTCTCTGCTCAGTGGGGAGCCTGCTTCCTCCTCTCTCTCTGCCTACCACTCTGCCTGCTTGTGATCTCTCTCTGTCAAATAAATAAATAAAATAAAATTTAAAAAGGCTTCTACAATAAGTTTTTCTCAAAATTCCAGATTGAGGGCTCTTCAAGGGAACGTCGTTGGTGTGCTTGCGCTGTGTAGATATTTCTTATTTGATTATCACACCTGCCTTGGGAGGTCAGGGTTGCCCCAGATAGGGAATGTGAGGTTCAGAGAGACTAAGTACCTCCCCACCAGTGGGGTGGCCTCGGGCTTGAACTTCCTGTCTCCTGAAGGCAGAACCTGGGGCTGCCCAGCTGACCTGGCCCCCTGATTGTCTCAGACCTGCCACCCCACTCCTGCCCCTCTCCCTGCAGCCCGGACACCAAGGAGACGGTTCTTGCTTCCAAACAGAGGAGAAATTGGCAATAGCCACGAGTTAAGACGATCTGATAAAATATTTCTTGTTTTCTCAAGTTTACATAGACCAAGTTTTCACTGTTGCTATGGGGTGGGTTGGCAGAGAGATGAAAATAAATCTGTGTAATTTATTTTTTCTGTATAGCGAGTATATTTCCGCTTGCTTCACACACACATACACACACAGAGACGCACGCGCGCGCACACACACAGACGCGCACACACATGCCCGCACATATAGGCTTTAATAAAATACTTAAACCCCTTTAATGCTCTCTGTGGAAGGAATAAATATGTACTGTACTTTCAACTTCTGTTCTTTGAAATACCATATGGTCTGCACTGTGAGCTTAAAATACTCTGGTGAGCGGATGCTTTCATGCAGTAGATAGCCAGGTGGAGCTTTCCCCGCCAATCTCACAAGGTTAATTAATCCTTTAAAATACAGTGCAGAGGGGTCCCTGCGTCAGGAACAGGCGCTGTCAGAGGGAGGCGGCCCATTGGCCTGCGCTGGGGCTGAGAAGAGAGTACAAAGGCGGCTGCAAGGTGGGCTGGGCCGCTGCCCGATGGCGCCTTTGATGAGAGCGCTCCGTCACTCAGATACTCACAGTTTGCATCCTGCATAATCAGGGATAACAGGCTGATGGTTTGCATGAATAACTAAGTTTGTCGTTGTGGTTAATTTCCCCTCAAAAAGAGGCCCCCCATCTCTCGGGCCCCATGCATATTTATAAAGGGCAGGGAAATAAGGCAGAAGAGTCTAGATGGCACCGCGTCCCTGGGAGCTGGGAGGGCTGGCTGGACCCCGAAGCCCCAGAGCCCCGGCTTATGCCAGGGCCAGCAGCTTGGAAGATGGTGCAGAGCTTTGTGGGGCTGGGAGAAAAAGAACTGCTGGGGCGGGGGGTGTCCTGAGACGGCGGGGAGGGGGGCTGGTTTGCCACGCCGATTGGGGCCAGCCTCGTCCCCGCTCTGGGCCTCAGTTTGTCATCCATACAAGGCACCTGTGGGCTGCTTGCCCAGGCCTCAGGGTCCCAGAACGACTGCCATTTCCAATTGAGGTCGCACTGAGTCAGAGAGGAGGGGGAGAAGCCGGACACCCACTCAACACCTGGAGTGTTCCACCAGCAAATATTTTTTGGATACATTCCTTAGTTATCTTGTGAAAAGCATAATTGCATTGCATTGTGTGTGTCTTGGTGTTAAAATTGTTATTTTGTTCATTGTAGACATCGTAATAGACTATGGATCTTTAACTTCTTTGTGGCTTTTCTTTCTCATTCTTTTCCAAAGAATGTCCCAGCAGCCACTGAGTGGGCCGCACTCCCCCTTCCCATGCAGGGGAGCTGCAGCGGGAGTGAGGGAGCTTTCAGAGATCCTGCAAGTTCAGGGTTTCCCGGCAGCACCCCAAGCCTTCTCTCTCCAGTGGCCAGTAGGTGGCACCTGGGAGCCTTCCTCCTGGCCACTTCCTTCCAGCCTGGTTCCAGGCCCCACCTGGGAAGCTAGGCGGGGCAGCTGAGGGGCTGTCCAGTAGCCCTGGCCTGGATCTGCCTACTCACCTTCCCCATCCTGAGTCCACATTCAAGGCAAGTGGGCTTCCTGGAGGAGCCGACACCTTAGATGAAATCTGGAGAACAGTACAGCATTTCAGGCAGAGAGAGTGGAATATGCCAAGTTCTTGAGAAAGAACACAGAGCCTGGCACCTTCAGAACCCGAGTGGAGGCTGTTGGGGCTGGGATGTGGACTGTTGGGATGGGGGCTGGAGGGTTAAGATAATGCTTGTGCAGGGAGCCTGAGGGAAGAGTCCGGACTTGAGCTTGAGAACTGCGGGGAATCCCCCAGCCCACCCAAACCATCAGATTTGTCCTGTGGAAGGATCACTGTGGCTGTAGCCTGACGTGTCCTTAGAGCCCCCTACCCCGACCCTGGACACACCCACCCCTGTGCCTGCTCCTCCGCCTGGACAGGGAAGAGCTGCACACGTCAACCCCAAGGACAATGGGGGAATGACCAGCCTTACAGTCCCCGTGGGCTGGGCCAGAAGAAGCTGTCTACAGGAACCCCACCCCACCCCAACACCCCCCCCCCCCCCGCCGCTAGCTGGCAGGGTTGGGGAGTGCCAGGGGGCCACTAAACCAAGGGAAGCTTCATGCTGGGCCATTTGCAGGGAGCTCTTTTCCCCTTTTGAAGCTATCCAGGGGTTCCCAGTGCCTGGGGGTAGTGGCAGATCAAGGGAAGGGGACTGAAATTAAGGCTCCAGTCTCTAATGGTGGATTTGGGGCATCGGGACAATTTTCAGAGCGAGGAGGTGGCCAGCATGTCCAGGTGTGTGTGCAGACTGGGGGTGCATCTTGCCACCCAGGAATGGGCTCCTGCCACTTCCACCTCCCTGGCACCCAACAGGAGAGACCCCCACCTGGGCGACACATGACATTCTGAAACAGCAAAGCCCAGTGCAGTCTCACTAATGATGCTCCCCGAGGGTCTCCTGGAGGCTTCCCCACACGGGAGGGGTGGCCCAGGCTGCAGAGACTCCGTTCAGAGGTTTGTTGAATGGCTAAGGGCTATGGAGATGTAGTATCCACTAAATTTCGTATTTTAACATTTAAATATTTAATTAATTAAATGTGACAGATATTTAATTAAACACCATCAAAGCCACCATGACACTGCACTCTGCATGATTCAAAGGCAAGCTGGCCTTCTCTCCGGGCTCCCGACCCCCTGCCTGGTGGGAAATAAACCTATTCGGGCAGCCCATGCCCTGGACACTTGTTTGAGTAGTCATTGGGCTGGCTGTGCTCTAGAGGGGGTCTCCCCAGCACCACCCAGAGTCCCATCCTACCTTCTCTCCTCTCCTCTCCATGCAGACACAGTGTGGACTTGCTCCCGGGCTCCCCAATCTTCCTGTGTGCGATTGCAGATTCTGAGCTTGGCCCCATGGCCGAATGAGTGATCCAGGCTGGGCCATTCTGAATCCTTCACCAGGATTCATCCACCTGCAGTTAGAAGGGAAAGACTTGTTCTTTCTGGCTCTAGGCTCTGAGAGAGTAAGCTGGGGCCTGCCGGAAGCCATGTCCCATGACACCCAGAGAATGTCAAACCATTGAAGAATGAATCTGACATGCGAGGAAAAAAGAGAAAGTGTAAGACCGTCCCACAGTGTTCTAGTCTCCGGACGCAGTTCTTCCTGAAGATAGAACCATACCCGTTCTCTCTCTGGTAGGATAGATGAGTCAGTAAGTGCCCTTATTTAAGGCAGTTAAAATCCATTTTCTGTCATCCACAACCAAAAGAGGCTTGACCAACATCCCCAACCAATACCATCAAGTCACTCATATCCAGATAAAAATGACTTTTAATTGTTTAATTGTAAATGATATTTGTTAGTAGGTCATAAACCTTCCAGCAAAGTATGTGGGTTTCCTTAAATATGGCTTCTGCTCTTCAGAATGAAGGGAAGCATCTACCTCCTAAAAGGATGAGTTCCTCTGGCAACTGTTACATCTGCCAAAAAGATCAGCGTGCTTCAGGAACTGCTGGATCCAGGGTCTCTAGTGTTCTCTCTCTTCCCCTTCTCAATCAATATCTCTCCTCCTCCTTCCTTTTCCTTCCCTGCCTCTATGTTTTTCCTCTGTATTCTACAATGCTGATTTTATTCTCCAGCAAGCCTTCTTCCTATAATAACCCAGAAGCTCCAGGCTTATGTTCCCCCTACAAAGAGAAAGCGGAAAAGGGAATCTTTCCTCCCAGAAACACAGAAGTTTCAGGATTATCTCTGATTGGATGAGCTTAGGTTATGTGCCCATGGCTGAGCCAATCACTGTGGCCACTGTTAGAATATACTACTTGGCTCAGTGGAGTAATGTGCCTGCCCCAGAGGAGGAATGAAGTCAAGTGGACCCCGAGAAGGAGGGTGGGTCCCCAAGAGAAGTTGCAGTTACCACAAGACGAGTGAATGGATGTGGGTGGAAAGGAGTGGCACCCTAGACTAAGGTGACACTGTGCCTGGGGACCTTCACTGCCCTGGAGACCTTACCCTGGACAGTGCTCTTGGGATATGGGGAGTGGCGGTGAGGCTGGCGCAAGAGAGAGGAACATGAGTAAACGGTGTGATCCACAGCCTGGAGACTGGGGTTAGCGTCATGTCTCCTTCCTCTGAGGGAGCAGAGCCGGGGGAGGATAGCTACAGTGTGGACCCTAGCTGATGGGGGAGGGCTTCTGACAAAGCCAGCCTAATGCATCGAGAAAGCACCTACTGTGTACCACATACTCAGAGAGCTTTGGGACACGTCTTGGAGCCACATGACTAGGGACTCTTCAACTATCTAATTGTCCCCAAAAGAGAGACCCATCTTGATTGAAGGAGGAGTGTGTGTCTGTGGGTGTGGTGGAATCATTGGCTGCCATCTTTGGAGACCATCTACCACACACACTACAATGTAACCCCACGAGGGCCGAGATTTTCACTTTTGTTCACTGATGTATCCCCAAAGTGGCCACAAACAGTTCCTGGCACATAGGAGATGCTCCACTGATATTTGCTGAATGGATTGAACTCTATTTGCCAATACAGAGTTTCTATCCAGATCCATTCTTGGGACACAGGCCCAGCATAAAGCAGAGAATGAATCTGACATGCAAGGAGAAAAGACTGTGTGATGACTGTGCTTCCCAGCTTCTGGCACAACAACCTGTGTGCCTCTCCTCACGTATGCACAGGTATAGAAAGAACATGCTAGAAGCCTAGAATAAGGCAAGTGGAGTAGCAGGAAGATAGGCAGCCTTGGCAGCCTTTTGGCCTGGGCTTTAGGCTGCTGAAGCTTCGGGGAGCCCCTGGTCCACCCCTTGGTTTCTCTCTCAAGTGTGTGCATGGGGCCCTTGACTAAAACAGACTGAGGGGCCTTTTAGATCTGTAGTTCTATGATCACGTTTAAATATGGATTTACTCATTCATTCACTACTGAAGTTGAGTGTCAGGCACTGTGCTAGGTGCTGGGGACAGAGATTTTTCTATAAGACACAGTCAGGGACTTGACAGGCAGGTCCATAGACAGGGACACGTGACCCGTGTATTAGGAGGGTGGACACACCACCCTCAAGATCTAGGTCAGATTGGTTCAGATAACATTCTGGGACCAGTTCTTCTGTTCCTGGCTGCCCAGCAGAATCCACCTGCAAAGTTTTTAAAATGCTGATGCTAAAGCCTCCACCCCTAGAGAGTTGATTTAATTGGCCTGAAGGACAGCCTGGGGTTTCATCTATGTTAGAAGCTCCCCCAGGCTCTTCTAATGTGCCTCAGGCCCTCTGGTTCAGATTTCCAGCCTGGGTTCCCAGTCTCCTCTCGGCGCCCCAGCTCACACTTAAAGGTAGGTCCAGCCCTTTCCCCCTGATTTCCCTTCCAAGATCCCCTTCCCCTACCTAGAAGCACTTGAGAGAAGTCAGGCCGCTGTGCAGCACTGGGGAATGAGGAGGCTGGCACCCCACAGCTTCCCATCACCGTGGGAGCCTCTCTGCCCTCCCCGTCCTGAGTCCCTTCCACCCGCATAATCAGGAACTTGGCCTCCTGGAGGCCCGGATGGCTGCATTCCTTCATGGCCCGGGAGAACACTGCCAGCACTCGGTGGAAGGGTAACACCATACAAGTCTTTCACTGCCTCCCTCAAGGGCTGAAGCTGCAGGGCTGGTTTGCCACTGCCCGGAAGGGGCCAGCAGCCTGGCCCCAGATGCTTGTTGTTAAAGAAGAAATTATTCATGACACTTGTGGGAAATGGCAAGATGGATTTTGTTCAAGGCGGGGCATGGAAATAGACATAGGGACCCCTGTAAAAGGGGTCTTGACCTGGAGGAGAGCAAGTGGTGGGGGGAGTCAGTGGATGGAAAATTACCAGCCATGGGGGTTAGCAAGGATTCTGGCTAGACTGACCTAACAGGATTCTTGCTGAAGGCTAATGAGACATCACCTGGAAGATGGCGGAGGACGAGGAAGCAGATGTCAAGGGGGATCAGATATTGAGGGGGCTGGTTTTGGTTAAACTGACTCAGCAGGATTCTTGCTAAAATCGGACAATGCAGAGACAAACACAGAAGTCCAAAAGTTGAAGCCTTGTTACAAAAACACTCAGGGGAACCCAAGTCAAGTTGGGTTGAGGAGAAAATCCTTCTCAGTGCCCAAAGAACACCCAGCCAAGCAGAACCAGGACCACTGACTCTCTGTCCAAGAGAATTCAGGACCATGATGGAGGTGGTCCAAACTGAAAAGAACAGCGAGCTCTACTGAGGAAGGAAGAGAGCTAACAAAATAGTTAAAATTTAACTATTTAACAAAACAGTTATATTTAACAAAATCGTTTAAAAAAAAGAGAGAGTTAACAAAATAGTTAAAATTCTTAAGGAGATGAACTGGGGGTACCCTGGAGTGCTGGAGGACTATCGGTATCAGGAACTAAAAAAAAAAAAAAAAAAAAAAAAAAAATTCTCAATTTAAAAATCCAACCAATGAGCTCAGAAAAAGAATGATCACTGCTGAGAAGTAAGTCAGTGCCCTGGGAGTTCAAGTGGAAGAAAATCTCATTGCAGTGCAAAACCAGAGAGAGATTTAGAGGACAAATCTGGGCAATCTAATCTAATCTTCAAAGGAGAGGGGTTTCAGAAAAGGAAAAAAAAAAGAACATATAAAGGGAAAAACAATAATTGAACAATTAATTAAAGAACATTTTCTGAGCTGAAGAAAGCCTTGATTAAAGGGGCTCATAGAGTTCTAGGAAGGATTAATTAAAAAGACATATACTTAGACCCTAGTGTAATTCCTGAATTATAAACTTCCAGAAAAAAAGAAGGATTACTGACAAAGGAAGGAAAGCTCAGGTTGGTATTGGCTTTCTCGCCTGCCTCCTTGCCACACAATGACAATTGTGATTTCAGAGTCTTGCTGGACAAGAACAATGACCCAAGAATCCCGTATCTACACAAGTTTATCATTCACATGTCAGGGTCTACTCCATCTGAGGAGAATGCTGGAGAGATGCCTCAGCCCAAACCAGATGGATCAGGGAAGCAAAAAATGGCATGGAAATTGCATACAGAATGATCTCAGCAAAATCCAGACATTGGAGCTAGGGAAGAAGGTGGAGAATGGTGAGAAGAAAACTCATAATAAAGGGACTCGAGGGCTTTCATCTAAGTAGGAGAGAAACCATTTAGATAGAAGGACAGTTACTTGAAACTGATAGGGCTATGTGGTGGCTTAAAAAATACACCCACAAATTCTTTAGTGATCTTCCCCTTAAGAGACGGAGCTTAATTCCCCTTCCAGGAAGTGTGGAATTGACTTAGTGACTGACTTCTAACCGATGGACAACACAGTGATGGGATGTGACTCCAAGACTAAGCCATCAAAGTCACTGGACTTCCTGCCCCAACTCTCTGTATCCAGAGCAGCCCTGTGGACATCGGTCTATGTGACAAAGAACTGAAACACCCTGCCAGTAGTTACCCAAGTGAGCCTGGAAGAATATTCTCTAGGAACAGTCAAGCTTCAGATGACCATAACCTTGGCTGACACTTGATTATAGCTTTGTGAGAAACCCTGAGCCAGACCGCACACCTCAGTCACTCCTAGATGCCTGACCCACAGAAACTGAAATAATGAATGTCCTTCCCTGTAAACTGCTGAGTTTGGGGATAATTTGTTAGGTATCAATAGTTAACTAATGCAATCTGTTAAGAAATACAGCTTTCTAGAGTTGTTAGAGATGGGAAGGTAGCCATGAGTGGAAGTGAAAAGCATCACAGAATTACCAAATTAATAGGAGGAAAGAGTGATTAAAAACCCGAGCAAATCCATAGAGGCAACAAAATGGGAAAGGGAAAATAACAATAATAAGGTCAACATAAACTAGAAAAACGTTTAATAAAATTAGTTAACATAGAATAAGATTGAAGAAGCTAAACCCAATATATATCATCTATCATAATAAATTATGAATTTTCCTAACAAATGTGAGGAAAAGAAATAAAATGCAAATAGATACTGTTTGCATGAGACAGCTCTGAAGCAAAGATACAGAAGAAGGTTGAAAATTAATTGTTGAGCAAAGAGATATCAGACAAATGCAGACAAAAAGAAAGCATAGTGATGCTATGAACATTAATCAGCATGGAATCCAAGGGACAAAATACTGAAGGACAAAGAAATTATGAAATGTTTAGGTACAATTCACAGAAAAAATAACTTTCATAAACACATACGTACCAAACAATGTAATAGTCAAACACATAGGGCAAAATTCCTAGGAATACACAGAGACCATGATAAATACACAAATACAGTAGATTATAATACAAAAGATTAATTATCTGAATATCCATCATTCAAATCCCTGTAGTTAAGTGATTGTTTGGGAAACAAAAGTAGTCTTAATGCAACAACAACAGGAATAATGCTTTTTTATAAAGCAGCAGACATTAAACACCTACCATGTGCCAGCTAAGGTTCTAAGCACTTTGTATATATTAATCCTTGAGGTCCTTACCACAAAATACGTGTCATGATTATTACTGTTTGCTGAAATGGCTGTGATAATTCCTCCCATCCTGGTACACATAAGCCTTGCAATATGACTTTACCATTCCCCCTTTTAAGAGGAATGGTCTTTTTTTTTTTTTTTTTTTTAGTCCACTGACTCTCATCTGGCTTTATGACATGCTTTGACAATAGAATGTGGCCAAAGTACTTTTTGTGACACTTAAGCTAGGCCTCAAGAGCTAGGCCTTGAAGCTTCACTCTTGCTCTTTTGGAACACTCCCATCGGCATGTGAAGAAACCTGAACTAGCCTTCTGAAGACGTGTGGCCAACCACCAATCACCAGGCACTTGAGTGAGCCCATTTTCAAATAACCAGCCTCAGATGAATTACCAGATGACTGTAGCTGCGTGAGTAACCTCAGGCAAGAGTAGCAGAAGAAACCACCCAGCTGAGCTTAACACAAATTACTGAGTCACAGAATCATGAGAAAATAAAATAGTTGGTTAAAATTTTTTGGAGTGGCTTATGTTATAGAGAGAGATAACTGATAAACCATTTTGCAAGTAAGGAAACAACAGGCACAGAAAAGTTGAGTGAGTTGCCCAAATTCTCACAGGTGTTATGAGGTTACACCATGATTTGAATCTAGGCACCAGTGAACTGAGCTTTTATAAGATTAATCCCCATTCAACCATACCTCTCAGTTTGCAGTTTCCATCTATCCTAGACAAATGCATCAACATTTTTGATGGTTTTAGAAATGCTATAATAGAATACGATGCCATTCAATTGGAAAGTGAAACTACAAATCTTAAAAAATATATAGGATATTATGCAGCAGGACAAATATATAGGATTTTAATTTTTTAAAAACACATTCAAATTTTGTTTTAAAACATGATACTGGAGAACTACTAGAATCACATGCAGAATGAGTAAGAGTAGTAAACAATGGACAAGAGAAATTTTATCAAAAAAAAATAGAGAGAGAAAGAATATGCTCTGATTATTGTGACAGAAGCTGTTAATGGCCACCCAATAGCCATTCTCTTCTTCTTCTTCTTCTTTTTTTTTAAAATTTATTTATTTGTTAGAGAGCGAATGAGCACAGGCAGACAGAGTGGCAGGCAGAGGCAGAGGGAGAAGCAGGCTCCCCGCTGAGCAAGGAGCCTGATGCGGGACTCGATCCCAGGACGCTGGGATCATGACCCGAGCCAAAGGCAGCCGCTCAACCAACTGAGCCACCCAGGCGTCCCTAGCCATTCTCTTCTTATCAACAGCAACATGATTTTGTTCAGCGTGATGTGCTCAGTTAAAAATTTTACGTCCCAGATTTCTATGATACTAGGAATAGCCATGTGACATTTTGGCCAATGAGATATGAAAGTCTACTTGTGGGATTTCTGTGAAAGTTATTGTCTTCCTGATTAATAAGGGATAGCCTAAGCTAGTGAGAAGATTCTTCCACTGAGTCCTGCCCCCCTTCTTTGAGTTGCAAAATGGATATGATGCCTGGAGTTGCAGCAGCAGCCCTCTTGAGAATGCAAGGAAGAAAGCAGTACCCCAGGGATGACAGAGCAGGAAACCAGAGGAGACACATCTGCAATGCTTGCTTTCAGCAACGGCACCCTAGCACATCTATTTGCCCTTGGAGTTTTTGTCATACGAGAAAAATAAGCTCTTAGCTTGTTTAAGTTGCTAAATTGGGTTTCTGTCAAATGCAATCCTGACTGATACAAATAGCAAAGGATTAAGAGAGACCCTTAGGACGATAGCTGAAGCCATCAATTACCTTTTGCAAAACATAATAGCATTGCAGACGTCAAATGTGAAGTGAAGGGTGTCTTGTCATGCTATCACACAATTTTATTAGAAACATTATACTTCCAAAAAGTCAACATTAGATTTATTGTTTTTAAGCAAACTTTTCATCCAAGTACAATATACATATGGGAAAGTATACACTTGATTTATATGTGTTTGTTCTAAAATTACTACATTACTATTGCGATTATAACCTACATTTTGGTAAATACCCCATAACATAAACACCCTTTTCATAATATTTGGTATTATTTCCCACCATATAATGCCAATAAAACCTTCTTTTTACTTGTTGTATGAAATTCTTCCCATATCCCAAAGTGGATTCACTTTAAGTGTTTTTTTTTTTCTTTTTCCTCCAGTACAGTAGTTGTTGAATATTGATGATGTCCTGTATATTTTTCAGGAAATTGTAGATAAAGATGTAGAAGATTTTATAATAAAGTTCACTGTTATAGGTTTTACTCTGTACGTGGAGAACTTACAGTCTTCTCTCATGTCTCCTAGACAGTTGTGAACATCAATTACATGCTTGGCCACCAGCAAAACCTTAGACAATCTCAATGAAATCAAGATTTTTACATGTCACATTCTCTGATTATATCCCACTGAAAATGAAGCAAGGATGCATGGGTGGTTCAGTCAGTTGAGCATCCGACTCTTGATCTCAGCTCAGGTGTTGATCTCGGGGTTGTGAGTGCAAGCCCCGTGTTGGCTTTCTCAAAAAAGAAAAAAAAAAAAAAAAACCCAATTAAAAAAAAATAATCCCTTCAAAAAAACCACCAAGGAAAACAAAACTGTAATACTTAGAAACTAAATAACCTTTTCCAAGTTATCAGGACCAAAAAGGAATTAAGAAGAACATTTCACGCCAATACCTAGGGGTTGAGTTAAAATCAGATGAAAATTTGTAGTAAAGAAACTCTTTTAATATTAAAAAATGAAGTGAAAAAAAAAACCCACCTAAGTATTTAAGAAATTAGAAAAAGAACAATACAAAAGACCATATCACACACATTCACATAGTAGGAAGAAATATTAAAGGTAAATTTATAAATAATAAGACAGAAAACTGAAAACGATATAAAGATAAATGAACCCAAATATGGCCTTTAAAAAAATAGATTCCATTCAAGTTAAATTTTGGAAAAAGAAAAAAGAAACGAAAAGAAAAGATAAAAGCAAAAAATATCATTAAAAATTCACAAGTAGTTCCAAGTACAGACCTCATGGTATGCATCTTTATGGCAGCAACTTTGTAATCTAGAGAAAAATGGATAATTTCTGGAAAAAGACTGATCATCAAAGTTTATTCAATTATAGGTAGAAAAAGAAATCTGCGTTGACCAAAAATCATAAAAGATTTAAGTAACATAAACAAAACTGTGCCATAGGAAGGTAGCCCATTACTCCACATTGTTTTGGATACAAACTAATGCAATAAGAGAAGAAAATGAAACAAGTGGTATACATAAAACACAGAAGAGACAAATGTAATCCCAATTACTTTGAAATATAACTTTATATAGTAAACCTTCTTATCTAAAAACATGATATATTGTGCAAATAATGTTTTTAACCTTTTAATAAGATCTAAAAGCTGTCTGCTTATAAATGTTGAACTTTTCTTGTTAAATTTATTCCTTATTGTTTTCTGGATTTTGTGAACATTGTACTTGAATTTCCCCTCCCTTCCATTTCTATTCATAATCATTTATTGTGGGTATTGAGAAAACCATTGGTTTTTGATCTATTTATCTGGAATCTGAGAACCTATGAAAATCTCTTTTAAATTAAAAAAGAATTAGCATTTTCATGTAAAGTTAATTCTTGATAGCACTATAATTTATTTCCCCATACTGATGGACATTTGAGTTATTTCCAATTATGTTACCTTACACATAAAGATTCAGGAAATATCTTTGCCCAGATATCATTATATGCTGATATTTTCAGCAGAGTCTGGAGAGGAGGGTTACTGGGTTAAGAAGACATCTGCACTGGGTCTGAGACCCTTGGATGCACAAGAAAGAAAAAGATCTTTCTACTAAAACTTTATTTCAATGTCATGTAGATAAGAAAGCTTAGTTAATTTGGGGTTCCCCTTCTTCTGGGTGTGAGTCTAAGTTTTAGTCCCCCCAAAATGCCCAGGTAGTTCTCTCTCCTGGCTCTGTGTTGGGGAAGGGGAGTGTGAGGAAAGTGATGGGAGACTGGGATTAGCCGTGAAGCCCAGGCAGTTCTCTGGCTGGGCTATGGCAGTCCCAGGGGCCTGTTGCCACCTTACCAACAGAGCCCAGCATCTCAGGAGAGGGCCTGCCTCCCACAGAAAGGCACAGACACCTGGCAGTATTTTTTGCTTTCTCAGGGCTTGGCTTTTGTCACATCCTCTGCCTTTTTCTCTGTCCCCTGCAGGCCACCCATCTGGACCCGAGTCCAGGGCAATCTTTTCTGAAAGGGAGGGTGGAGGGCTGGAGGGAAGCTTCCATCTCCTTAAATCTCTTCTTGCCCTCCTAATATTTCTCCAATATGCTCTCTGGGCCCCGTGCCTTCCCTATTTAGGTAAGGGCTTAGTTTTAAAAACCCAAAGCTGTAAAAACACTTGTAGGCTTCCCCCCCAACCCCCAACTTCTCTCCTGAGCTAATAAGGGGAGAATGGTGACGTGTCTGCCTTGGATGGGGGTGGAGGAGGAAGGACAGAGGGAGCTGGGGGAGGGAGGGAATAGCAGGTGGAAAGACAGAAAGCACGGAATAACCTAAAAAAAAAAATTTCCTGCCTCAGACATTTACACATTGTAATAAATACTGCACTATTCAAAAATATATTGCAATTCACCCTCCCACCAACAGCGACCT
This sequence comes from Martes martes, assembly GCF_963455335.1. Classification (NCBI taxonomy): domain Eukaryota; kingdom Metazoa; phylum Chordata; class Mammalia; order Carnivora; family Mustelidae; genus Martes; species Martes martes. The sequence continues at coordinate 37,967,836 of NC_137905.1, forward strand.
CTGTAGTTGTCTATTTCCCTCCAACCTCACCTGCTCCAAATGCTACTGTTCTTTTGAATTTTTGTCCCCCTAGTGGGTGCTGTTCTCATCCGAATGTACTGACACTTAGAAACGTTCAGAGTCTTTCAAGAGCTGCAGCTCCTTTTCTGTGAACTGTCTCGTCCTACCTTTGCCCATTTTTCGGTCGAACAGGGCTATTTTCTCCTATCTGCAGGAGGCTTTTGTTTACCTCAGGTCTCGGAGGGTTGGGAAGTAGAGCTGATCAGGGTTTTCCCCAAGGGGTACACCAGGTTGTCTGAAAGATCCAGCAGGTCAAGAGCCCGCATCCCAAATGCACACAGAATGTACAGGACTGTGGTAGTGAGTGGGGTGGGGGGTGGGGGGGATGGGGCGGGCTGGACCAGCATCACGCTAACGTCCTTCGAAAGAATAAAAATAATGAATTGGGGGCTCCCATGGGACTCAGTGGGTTCAGGGTGTAGCTCTTGATTTCAGGTTGTGATCTCAGGGTTGTGACATGAAGCCCGGTGTAATGCAGCCTGCTTAAGATTCTCTCTCTTCCTTTCCCTCTGCCCCTCCCCCACCTCAAAAAAAACAAAAAACAAAACACAGTGCATTAGGTCAAATAAAACACAAGTAAAGGGAGAAGAGAAGCCAGTGATGCTCTGGGACAGTCCACAAACCCTTCCCAATCCCACACCCTCTCCCACTCTTCCTTTTAACGCACACGGCAGTCCTCTCCGTGAGAAATCATTTTCCCATTTAGTGGCTGATCCAGAGAGGCCTGGAGAAGTGTAGGTGGGAGAGCCAGGAATGGGGCTTGAGGCTGCCCTCCACATCACTCAGAAGTACTTTTTCTCTTATTTCCCTTAATTGTTTTTGTTTTGCTTCATTATATTTTGTCTTTCTTTTTCTAAGGATTCCCAAAGAAATGTGTGACTCGGCAATGTGCCCACAGTAGGTGCCTAATCACTGTCTCAGGGACTGACACAGAGCATCTGGTCAGCGGGTCTTCGAAACTGTTCATTCTGCCCCCATCCCAACCTGCCACCCTGCCGAAGGGCCTGATCTGAGACAGTCGGGGGCCACAGGGCAGTTGCTGGCTGGCCGGCCCAGCCCGGGCACCTGCCGACCTTCCCTTGCCAGGCATTCTGGCTGTAGGCAGGTGGGGGGGGGGGCAGCAGAGGGCAGTGAGGGCCGGGCACAAGTGCCACCGGCCAGGTGGGCTTTTTATAGCATGGCCCAGGGAGGTCATTCTTAATAGTGGCTTTAACACTGATCACACACTTTATTTCAAACTCCTTAAAGGCTTCAGCGGGAGTCAGCCTCCTGGCTTTCACTATGCCCCCCTCCCTCTCCCCTCCCTCAAGTTCCTGGTGCTGATCTCTCCCAGGGTCTTTTCTGTCTGAAGAGTGTGCAGGAAATGATAGCCCTGGGAACCCCGATTTGCACCCCCTTCCCTAGTGCAGAGGATTCTGGCTCCCTGGTCACTGTGGCCTTGGCCTAGCAGACCCTGCAGCCCATTAGGCGCCAAATGTGCATTGCTCTCGATGGCAGACTTGAGGCTCTCTCCAACAGCTCTGAGTGGGGAGCCCAGCCCTCCGTCCCTCTGTCGACAGCCCCCTCGCCACTGCACTCCACTTTGCTCCAGCTCAGAAAGTGCCCGTGACTTGCCTATGAGGCCTTGCACTCACTCCTTGCCAAAGGCGTCATGTCTAGCATTCCAACCAGGCTCTGGGCGTCGTCAGGTGTGATGGACGCTCTCAGGAGTGGGGCCTGGCATGGGCCTTGCAGCGGGGAGACCCGCGCAGGCTCCCACTCTGCCATCAGAGCCTGGAGCTGTCAGTTTCCTAGAGGTTTGGAGAGGTGACAACCCCCTCCCACTTTGGCGCGGGACAGAGCCGCCAGCTTGTGAACGCGCTGGTCCAGGGGCCGCTCTCTTCCTTCAGCCCCGGGGCGGCCCCGGTGCCCGCTGCCCTCGAGGCCTGATTGCTGGAGTAGTCGAGCGTCCCGGGCCTTCTCCAAGCCGATCAGCGCGCCCGCCCCTGGAAGCGCCCGTGCCTGGAACAGCCGCCCGAGGGGGCGTCCCGAGGACTGGGCACGGGGTTCGGGGCCGATCCCTCAGCCGCCCGTTACCCGCCACCGAGGGCAGAGGCCCCGGCGGAGAGGGCCCTGCTCCCGGGTCGCGTCGCGGGTGGGCTCCTTGGGCCTGCGTCCCTGCCCCTGCGTCCCGACCCTGCGTGCGCTCCCTCCGGCGGCGCGATCACAAAGCGTCTGCTGCCATCTGGTGGCGGCGCCCGGGCAGCCGTGCGCAGCGCGGGGCCGGGGTTCGCGGATCTGCCATTGCCCCCGGAGCCTCGCACCTCCGCGCCCCGCAGCCAGGAGGCCTCCTGCCTCCGCCCTCAGTGCTGCTCCGGATTTCCCCAGCGAAACGGCGTCCGGACAGAGGCAGTGTGGTCGAGTGGTTGGCGCCGGAGCTTTGGCGCCCGCGGCTGGCATCCCGCTGGGTGTCGTGCAGCAGGGCTCTTCAGTGTCTGGATCGTTCTGTCCTCCGTAAAGGGGGCTGAACCAAGTGCGTGTCTTGCAAGGAGCCTGGGCAGATGCTTGTAAAACCCTTGCCCAGGGTAAATCCTAGCTGTAACTGTGATAAAATCCCAAACTGATTCTCAGCTTCTCAGACTCCCTCTTCTTCCCCCACCCCCAAATCTCTCTCTGCCTCTCACCGGGGCGCAAAATTGGCCATGTCATGGATTTTCGGTTTCTCCGTCTGTAAACTGGGGATGCCAATGCCCATCTCCCACTCCCAAACAAGGTAAGGGGTATAAAGATGGCTCCGCCTCTCTGCGGACAGGTGTACCTGGCCTCCGAGGTCTCTGGGGCCTCTACTTCTAAGCTCCCAGAGGTTAAGTCTCTGACACAAAGAAAAGACCCTCCCAGCTGCTGTTTAAACCTGCAGGCTCTGTCCAGAGCCTTGAGGACAGGGTCTATTTTCTGAGCTAAGGGGATCTGGGGGACTTTTCTTTGCTCCCTCCCAGATCACAGACCTCGGGGTCCAAATCAGGGGTCATGATCTCTGACCCCCTTTCACGAAGGCCTCACTGAAGCAACTGCCTCACCCCTTTAACAATATGGTGGAGTAATTGAGGAAAATAAACTTTCCTTTTTAAAAAAAAAAAAAAGGCTGTTTGGAGCCATTCACACACGAGGAGCCGTCCCTAAGACTTGGGTTTGGTGCGTGTGTACACGCCGGGTCTTACACACATTCCAGTAGGCTGCAGCTTTAATTACTTCTCAGCAAGCAGCCAGAAGGGGCCTTCAGAACCGGGCGTGACAGCCAGGTACGCCGCAGGGAGGGGCACGTCTCCAGCCGCCGCCACTCGGCCTGGGAAAGCGCCCGCTCCAATTCAAAGGTATCAAATATTTGCCTAGCTGTTCAACATTTCTTCAAATAATATACTCACAGCTAATTCATATCGAGACTCGATGTCTTCATCTCTGCCAGGCCTTCTTCCTGGATTAGCGCGTCTTGTCTATTCTGGGAGAAAGTTGTCCTACATTCTAAAAATAGGCCCTGGAGTCTGGACACTGGCATGCACGGTCAGCGGGTGCTGTTTTGTTTATCTTGAGGGCCGTCCTCTGGGGGCAGCTGCGACAGCCCAGAGGCGCACTCATGAGACAGCCAGTGTGTGCAGAAGGTGGGGTTCTCCGGGGATGTCTGCTCTGGCCGCTGCCTTCCCAAGGAGGCTGTGATCCACATGTAAGGATGCCCCACCCAGCCTGGCTTTTGACCTCTGAGGGAAGTAAGTGCAAGACTTTCAGTCAGTGGCAAGGTGCTTTCTGCTCCACATACGGGTCCGTTTCTTCCACAATGTTAGAAGCCCAGGATGTCCCTGTAGCAGCCAGGACCAGGCCAGAAGCAGGTGGCATGCTGGTTCAGGCCACTGGGGAGAGCTTAATAAAGGGACTTATTTTCAGAGGGGTCCCGGGAAGGAGGGACAGCACCCCGCGACTAGCAGCAGTGGGGCTCTCCCCCACATCCCCCCAGGTTGCTGGGCCCAGAGGGGAGAAGCTACCTGAGTCTGGAAGCCAAGATGGCTGTGTGGGGAGTGCCATCTGACCAGAGTGGTGATCTGGAGGCGGGAGGAAGCCTGGAGAATGGCCACCCAAGCACGCCCCAGTCTTGCGCTAGGGTTCCCCCAACTCAAACCCACTCAGAAGGCAGAGCAGCATGTCGATGTGTCCGGTAGGGGTGTTGCAGGGGGAGGTACACAGAGCAGGGGAGGGAGGGTGCAGAGGATGAGACATTCAGCCCCCTGTCCCTTTTTTGGGACCTCTCCACCTCCCGAGAGTCCTCCTGGCTCTCCTTGCCCCAGTCATTATGGCTCTTGTGGCCTCGCCATCTGCCTCTCTTCCTAACTCCCCTTCCCTTTGTTTCTCCTGAGCGATATCTCCCTCACTGCCCGTGCCCCGAGGGAGGACGGGGGCGGTGGGCTCCATGCCCCTTTCCTGATTGATGGAGTTGTAGTGGGCCCAGCAGCTCTATCACTGCCAGGCGAGGGAGAGCCGCTGTACCCTGGACACTGGCATCGGAGGATTCGTCTCTTCCTTCCCTAAACCACTCTAAATGAGACTGATCGGACTACTTCCATGTATCACTGCAAGGACTTCCTCGTCTGCTTCCTCTTGTCCTGCGTGCCATGCTGGCTTGGACGGAGTGAGGAGCAGTTGCTGAACCTCTAGCCGCCATGAAGCCCCCAGTGAGAGCCCCTCCTGGGTGCCCGGCCTGCACACATGCAGCGGGGTGTCTGTGCTCCAGGAGCACGGGTCAGGGGAGGCTGGACCCACCACCCATTCACTCGGTCATTTGGCGTAAGGTACCCAGAGCCCCAGTGCTTGGGCCCTGGGTGAGACCCCGGCTGTGTACACAGCAGGGAAGGATTTAGTGTCCACTCTTGACAGATACAGAAAGGGAGACCGTGGGCATAGTGGATAAACTCCTCGAAGCCTCAGCTTCCCCCTCTGTTAAATAGGGTTGACATTCCCTGTCACCAGGCTGGCTTAGGGGTGATGTGAGATCACCGACAGTTGTAGGGTGACAGCAACTTGTCCATAAACCTCAAATGAAAGGTGGGACCTCCCAGGAGGAGGCTGAGGATGTCACAGAGAGAGCGGCGGAGGACGTGGGACCTCAGACAGCCAGGGGAGCAACGGATGTGGACCCAGATGGCCAGCTGTGTCTCTGGTTTTAAATGGGATAAAATAACTCCCAGAATGAATATCGCCTCTATGAGGCATGTCCCCTTGTGAGGGCACCCCTACTAACGGATCTCACCACGGCACAAAGAATAGTCTACTCTCCCAATCTGGGGATGATATAGACAGCTGGCTAATGCAAAATGAATTTTCATGTTATTTTTGCTTATTTTTTAAGTCCGTTGGGTGCATCGCGGCTGATCGCTGTTCTGACATTTTTCTTCCCTCATTAAGAAAGATGCCCCTGGTGAGTTACCTGTGCTGGGTTCGGAGCAGAAAATAAATATCGCTGGCATCCACTTTCCTGAGCTCTCTGGGTGTAATTAAGAAAGAGACACCTGCAGGAGAGAGAAAGCACAGGGCAGAAAACGGCCAGTGGTTCCTCATCACAAGAACTCCCCGGTTTGGGGGACCATCCCAAGGCCACCCCTTCTACAACCTCCTTTCTGATCTGTTGGGGCCTCCGTCCGCCTTTGCGCCCTAACACCATTCCATTTCAGTGTGGCTTCTTGTCCTCCAGCTTCTCTCCTCCCTGCTGCGGTCGACAGCTCTGGTCTTCCCTTCGCCCAAGGTACCTGCTTTTCTTTGGGGGACCCACCCTTCATGGGAAGCCCAGGCCATCTGGACGGACCCAGTCTTGCCCCCATGGGGAGCCAAGCCAGGACAGTCAGAACTCGTCTCGGGGCTCACCAGGAACTGCTTCCTGAGATACTCTTGGGCTGAAGCTCAGCCTGGGGCCACAGCCCTTCTGACATTAGGAAGAAATTGTCTTCAGAGGGAATCCAAACGGGGATGCCTGGCTGGCTAAATCAGGAGAGCATGTGGCTCTGATCTCGGGTCTTAGTTCGAGCCTTATGTTGGGGTAGAGGTTACTTAAAAAGAAAAAGGAGAAGGAGAAGGAGAAGAAGGGAGAGGAGGAGGAGGAGGAAGAGGAAGAAAAAGAAGGAGGAGGAGAAGAGCAAGAGGAAAAAGGAGGAGGGGGAGGGGAGGAGCTGGACAGCTGGGCCTCTCAGGAGAATTTGGGATCTGGTGTCCCGTGCAAGCCCTGGGTGCAGGGCTGCTGGACTTAGCAAACAGGCATGCTGAGGGCCCCCCACCTCGCCTCACTCTTGCTGGGCCCAGCCACTGCCTATGGCTCAGGGAGCCGGTTGTTGGGTCTGTTACCAGAGGAGGCGGCGGGCACCAGGGCACAGGCTCAGGGCTGCAGCTCAGGAGCACCCCCGTGCTCTCAGAACCCGGGGTGTGAGCTGCAGTCGTCCCCTTTCCTTTATGACCTTCCACCATAGTGACTGTGAGCGTCTGTAAGACACCGGGTGGGCACAGCCTGAGCAGCCGCTTCCTGACACCCCACTTTCCATGGGACCTTGGTTCCTCTGGTATTCTCTCGAGGGGTGCCCTGCTCCTTTCCTAGACAGCAGAGATCACCCTTTATCATTGTTAAGTGGTTTTCCTGTTTACTGGACTCACTACTGTCTCTCCAGTAATCGTTCAGGTCTCAGAAGATGGAAACTTTTATTGTTTTTCTCCTAATGTGTGTCGGCACCTAAGTGGGGGATTGGCACACGGTGGGCCCTCAAGAAGCATCCATGGAATGACCGAGTGGGCGGGCACGAGTGGGCCAGGGCCCGGGGCCTGGTGCTGGAGGGCAGCAGAGCGGAAGGCCGGGCATCCGGGGCGTGGAGTGGTGAGGGGTGAGAGGCGGACCCCAGCCTCCAGAGAACCACGGCATGAGGCAGAGCGTGTGGAGTGTCCCATGTGGACCCGACTCAGAGCCCAGAGCTCTGAGAAGAAGACAGGAAGCCTGCTGGGTGGAAATGCTCCCTGGGCAAACTCCTGTGGCTGCAACACAGGGGACTGAAGAGAAATGTAGAAACGAGAGAAGGGGAGTCCTGTCCGCAGCTCGTGTTCACCTGCTACTTTGCTCCTGGGTCCCGTCTCCCGAGTAGAAAGTCAGCTCCCCGGGACAGACACCAGCTGCGATGTCCCCCGTCCGTCCCGTGTCGTTTGGTTCAGGGCTGGTCTGCATGGCAGGTGACTAACCATGCCCGTCACCCACAGGACTTGGTTTGTGAGTGTTTAGAAAGCATCTACATAATGTCCACGTGTCCCGTGTGCAGTGCCCACGTTCAGGCCTGTGGTGAGTGGGGGTGGGCAGGGCAGCCCAATGGAGCATGACTCTACCCACCAAGGAGTGCAGGGGCCACCTCAGCTATCCGTCCCTGCGCTAGTCACGCCTCATGGCTGGCCCCAGGGACCCCCAACATGAGGCTGGTTCTAGCTAGAGGAGAGGTGTAGACCATTAGACTTTGGTTTGAATCCCAACTTTACCACTTAGTGGTGAGCGGTGTGGACGAGTCCCTTGACTTCATCCACCTCCTGCACCTGAGGAAACCTCTGGGGGGAGGGGGAGCCTATGGACACTTGGGCCCCTGAGGAGGCCTCCTCTGCCCCTGTGAGGCCATCTCCCCGTGGCCACTCCACGCCCTCCATGGTGTCCGCAGCTCCTGCCCCCAGTACAGCAGGGAGCAGCTGCCTTCTCTGCCTCCCTGCCTGGTCATATGTCTTGAGGGGCAGGACCTGGTACCCCTGGGTGCTCTTCTTCCCACCTCACTGCCGAGGGCCCAGCACTGGGCCTTGTGCCTTCTTGGTGCCCACAAGGCATTCGATGAATGAACGATGTGTGAATGACTCACAGGAATTCAATTGATGTTGTGGAATTACCAAACTATCTTGCTAACTCCCCCAAACTATCTGCCACCTCCCTCGGCGGGTAGGGGGCCTTTACTCCCCACCAGGAGAGGCAGGGAGCCCCACACCTGGAGCCCCAGCTGTAGGACCCACCCCCAGATGCTCCCACAGGGAAGCCCTGGGCCCCTCCTGTAAGCAGCTACCTTCCGCCAGGCTCTGGGGAAGCCGGGAGACTGCAGAGGCCCCCTGCCTCCTCTGCTTACGGACCATCCAGTAGATGGGAGGTTTGCAGCCACAGGCACAGCTCCCACTCCTGCTCATGTGGGACCAATGCTCAGCATCCATGATGCCCTAGAAAGGCTTCGTTAGCGAGGCTGCTCATGGGGAAACCAGTCTCTGCCACTCAAGGAGCTGGGCAGCCCTGACAGCCAGGGCACTGGGGGGCGGAGGGCTGACGTTCCCACTTTAAATCTGGCCCCTCTGATGTCGGTCCAATCCCATTCCCCAGAGATAAGCTGGCTCAGTCTGCCATCTTTCCAGATAGTTCCCGTGGAAGCAGAAATAGCCCAAATTCTAAGTGTCTAGACACTGACATATGGGGTTTCTTGATATTGTTTTCATACAGGAAAACTTGCTCTGAAAAACACAGCTACACACAGACACTCACATGCCCCACGCCCCGCACACGAAATCCTGACTTTCAAAATGCTCAGAGCCCTTCCTGAACTTGCCGGAGAGATGGTGTCATTGGTGTTTGTTCCTGGTGAGTTTTAGAGGGCTTTCTTTAAACACACATAAACACACACACACACACACACACACACACACACACACACACAACCCTGACAATTTGTCTCCTCTCCTCTTCCCAACAGCAGGGGGGGTCTGACCCTTGAATACGGAGGGGCCTTTGCCACATGCTGGAAAATGAGGCATCAGTGTTCACACGGGCTGTGAGCAGAGGACACACAGCCCAAGGCCGGGAGACAGGAACCCTAGTCAGGGAGCCAGGACAGGCTCTAGATAGACAGCCCAGGTGGGATGCTGGGGAGTCTCTTCACCCTGGCTTGCCTATCAGGAAACTGGGAATGGTATTTGTGCCCTTGCTGGCCAGAGGTGAAAATCTCCGCAGAGGACTGGGTAAACAGAGATTGGGGCTCTGACTTGGGAGGTGGGAAGCAGCCAGAATGAGCACGTGGCCTCCAGTACCAGCTGTCTGTGCTTGAATATTGCCCTGCCCACTGCCAGCCGAGTGACCTTGGTGAAGCTCCGTAAGTTGTTCTGCCCTGGTGTCCTCATCTATAAAGTGTGGAGGGGTAATACGACATCATCGGGTTTGGGTTAGGACGAGACGAATTCATACGCAGAGGTACTGACGGATACCCAGGGTCCGGAGCTCCACCAGGACGGCCTCCTCCTGGCGGGGTCCTGTTTCGACCCAGACTCTTCTCCAGCACACAGCCCCTGCCCTCAAGACCGGGCCTCCCAAGGGTTAGGAGAAGCCCGAGCTTACTTCCACTTGTGGAAGCCTCCGGTATATTAAGTCATAACAAAATGCCACGGCAGGGTTACATAAGTTAAGGTAAACTGAATACATTTACATAAAGCAAGTTAATGGCTTTCAACAGACACAACGGAGACTCCCTGGAAACCCTCGGTGGACACAGTGACAACAGTCTGCACTCAATGTTCATCAGGAACGAGTGGCCTGGGGAAAATGGCCCGCCCTCCCTTTGCCCTTGCCTGCCCATACCAGCGCCTGCCTGGAGACACTTCTGGGGAGGGTAGGAAGAAAAGAGACAGCCTGGCTCCCAGCCTCGGTGGAGGCAGAGATGAAGGGAGTTCTTTGGAGCATGTTAACATGCTGGGCAGCCACAGGGGGGAAGCAGGCGGGCTACCCCGCACAGGTGTGCACCCAGAGGCCGTGGGGAGCCAGCCAGGACAGCCACACGGGGCCAGCCAGGGCCTTGTTGCGGGACCGGCCTCCTTGGGACGCATGCCTCCTCCCCGACGATCCCAGGGTGGTCCAAGAGCCCCTGCAGGATGTTTTAAAATGACCTGTAGCTTTAAGGGGACTCTGAAAAGTCTCAGTTCTTCGTGTGTCCCCGCGCTCCCTGGGACTGAGTGGCAGGAGCTCAGCTGTACCAGCCGAGTGGGCACACAGCCTTCAGAATGACGGGAAGCTCCAGCTTCCCTCGCCACCTGGCTCTCTCCTTGACTCCACAAGACCCGGGCAGTTCTCCCTCTGTGACCCACCCTACAGGTGTCTCAGGGCACCTCCAGGAAGTACCTGGCTGGCAAGAGGGGGAGAATCTGGTTCTCACCTTCCTCCCAGGACCCCCACCTAGCTCCTGTGTCTTTCAACCCTGGGTGTGCATGGCTGTCACCTGGGGAGGGGGCGGTCTTTAAAATGCTGACACCTGCTCCTTCCCCCACTCCAGGACACCGACACCTGCTAAACCAGTCAGGCCCAGGTGTGGCTCCGTTGCAGATCTGACCCACTACAGAACTTCAGTCCGGGCTGGGGGCTGCTCCCGGAGCCAATCTGAGCAGAGGACTAAGGTCGAGAGAGGCCGCTCTCCAGTGCAGCCACGAGAGAAACGCTAGCCTGGGAAGACAGGCGTCAGGACACGGAGATTCTTTGCGCAGTGAAGGCTGTGGGTGGGATGGAACAATACTCAGCTCCAGAGCCAGCCTGCTTTCACCAAGTACCGCTGTGGGCCGAGTGCCTGCTCAGGTGCTCTTTCCCTGCCTTTCTTGCCACAAGGTACACATCTTTTCATGTTCATGGGCCCAGAGGGCTCCAAGTTAGAACAGCCCCCAGGAACAGCCTGGGGTTCTGGAGTCTCTCCATCTCCACTCGCTCCCAGGGAACTGAATGCCCAGACATCCTTTGGCCTGGTGTGGAGGTTCCCAAACTCCAGCACACGAGAGTTCTACTGTGGAGAGCTGGAAGCCTGGAACCACGACTGGTGTCCCACGGATGATCCCGGTGGGCCTTCAAGGTAACGCTGCTCAGTCTGTGCAGAGCCCTGCGGTGCCTCGGGAGCACAGTCCTACAGCCCAGCCTCGGTGACCTGCCCCTCTGCCCCCCACATCACTTCCACTTCTCTCCCCTCACTCCCTCCTCTCGGGCCATCAAGACTTTTCTCTTGTCCCTCACCTGGCCAGATTTGTTCGGGGCTACTGCCACAGGTCCTATACCTGCACCTGGGGCAAGGCTGGTCCCTGCCAAGCATTTGTTGTTCTTGACAAATGCTGAGGACGGTGGGTCCTCCAGGAGCTAACAGTGAACTTGGGAGAATGGCTAGGACCGCCTGGCTTTCTCCTTGACAGGTCAGCACAGGACCCCTGTGGGAGGCTGCAGGGACACCCAGCCCCTGCAGCATTCACGTTCCACAGTACCGCAGAGCCGGTGCCCAGCACTCCGCTTGGAGACAGGCTGTGGCCGAGGGATCCTGCGTGCGTCTCAGGCACTAGCCTTCTGCAGATGACAAGAGGAGTTGTGGATCAACAGCCCAGCTCCCTTGCCCTTCGGGGGATCTGAGTACTGCTCTACATGTGTCCCAGGTCCCAGGGGTGAGGGTCCCTGCAGCGGAACCTGCTCATTCCCCCACGCTGGACTGGGCTCTTCCGCGTCCCGCCTCATGATGCCAGCCTCCCTCCCCCCAGAGTGTTTGGAAAAGCACCCCCCCCCCCTTTGCTCAGTCTGCCCAGCAGCCTCTCAATGGTGAATCCACCGGGGGCAAAGGAGGCACCCTAAGGCTCTAATCACTGGATGTGGATATCATGCCCCAAAGAGGACAGCAGAGAGCAGGTGGTTTCCTTCAACCCGGTGTCAGATCTCTGGCTCCTGGGGAAATGGCTCCTTTGGTTTCCTGGCTCCTGCCCCACGGACAAATTAAATCAAACAGGGTGAAAAAAGTTGTCATTTGGAAAAGTTCTGTGGCCAAAGGCTGCAGGGGTTGGGGGCTGGGAGACATGGAGCTGAAATGCTTTGGAGAAGCAAAGGCCAGGGAACCAGCTCCATCCAGAACAAACTTCACAGCTGGGACAAAAGCGACAGCCATGGGTGGAAGCGAAGAAAGTTTCGCGACTCCTCCCTCCCAGAGATATTTCCAAGAGCTTTATTTTTCTTGCCAGTTGGTTAAGAAGCAAAAAAGGAACAATAGATTCAAGCTGAAATAATTTGCATTTATGATGAACACAAGGAATATCTACCTTGCATTTTCCTAAAAAAGAAAAATTAAACCCCGTTTTTAATTAACTGATAAACTATTAATCAAATTTTTGCAATGTTAGGTGACACATTATTCATTTAGATAGAATGACTGTGAACTTAAACTAATCAAATCTGATTTGCCCACATAGGCTTGATTGAAATACATTTTAACTAGCATATACAAAGAGAAAATCTTGGATTTCTTACCTAATCTTCAGAGTATACTGCTGAGTTAATAAGGGCAGTTTTTTTTTTTAAATGAGACCACCATTTCTTCATCTGCATATCAAAATCAAGAGGGACTTAATTGCAAAACACATATTCCTGAAATCTAATCATTACACTGCTTTAGGGTATTTTATTGAAGCATGTTAAATTATGGACAGAATATTAATGATGGAGCTAATCAAACCCAATTAGTCACTTCTAACAATAGTCACATAAATATACAAGTCAGGTACTAAAGTACTGTAGATATGATGTAAAATTGTTAAAATATTAAATGTATGGGATATTTATGAAATATTCATGTGGAATTTAAAGCCCAAAATTATCGGATAAGTCACTTTAAAGAAAACAAGTTAGGCAGTGTCCTACAATATTTGACTGGAATTCACAAGTTTTCACCTATTCTTCAGGTACATTCGAATCCAGGGGATTAGTGAGTCTATAATCAATCAATCAGCAAATTCTAATAAGATGACTTACCATATTCATGACCCAGGATTTCACTCTTGCATCCAGAGACTTTTTTCGTTCTTTTGTTTTCTGACTTTTTCAGGGCCTGCTGGAAGGGTAGGTCTGGAGTCTTGGGGCCTTGGGGAAGCTGATGGAGGGGTAGATAGAGCAGTTGGGGGCCAGGCAGGACCCTCCCTCCTCACCCCCGTCCCCAGGGCCAAGCCAGGCAGGATGAGGCAGGGAAGCTACTGCTGGTGGGTGTCCTCTTCCTCCCATAGGTGAGGTTTCAGGAAAGGATGCTAAAAGGCCCAGAGCAGTTCTGGCCTTGGCCTGTGAGGGATCTTGGTGGAAGATTCCAGGCCTGGGAGCTGGGCCAAAGCAGGTAGGCAGCATGGGATGTGGGAATCCCCCCTGCAGAGACCTCCCCCGATCCTGTTTTATTTCAAGCATGGCTGCGTGGTCCCAGACTGCCTGCGTGACAGTTTCAGCACGGGCTGGCTCCCAGGACTTCCCTTCATAAAGGAGGCTGTCAAGCCTCACACTTCACCTTACTGGCCCTTGTCCTATCCTAGTATCCCATCCAGACCTCTGCTTTCCCCTCTCCTATCCTCTTTCTAGAACACTGTCCTCCTGCCTCTCATGCTGGAGTCTCAGCTCTGGGGCGAGAGTGGTCCTAGGGCACAGGGCCCAGCTCTGGCCAAACGTCCCAAGCGAAGTCCCAGGACCCTAACCCACCCCCCAACCCATCCATCTACCCATCCATCTATCCTCCAAACACTTACCTAGAATGAGTACGTCCCAGGTGCCATGCAAGACCTTCCTCTCTAAACTTGGGAAGCATAGACATGAGGCAGAAATTGTGTAAATCATGTTGCTTTTTCCTGTACATCATGTATACTCCTGCTTCAGATAATGGCACCTCTGTTTTCCTTCAAAGAGCACCCTGCCCCCACTTTCAGCCTCTGAGGCCTGGGGGCTGCTCTACTTCCGGGACTCACAGTGGGGCAGGTGACCCAGGCCTGGCAGCGATACTTCATCCCTTCGTCCCTGTGATCGGCTCGTAGATGGGAATGTGAGCGGAGGGTAATCTTGGGGGCTTCGCTGGAAGTGCAAGGAAAGACACCCCTTTTCTGCTGGGATGTCCTGGGAGCAGAGGTTGGGGCCACAACATGCACAGAGACGTCTTCACAGAAGAGAGCACAAGTCCTTACGACATTGCTTGAGTCTGGATCCAGCTGTGCCCTGAGCTTCTACTTACTTGAGCCGATAAATCTCCCTTCTTTCTCTTTCTCTCTTTGTTTCTCCTTAGCCTGTTTGAGTTGTGTTTCCTGTCACTTTCAACCCAAAGGGTCATGGCTAATAGGAGAGAAACCGAAGAGATACAGTCTAGACTCTGAGAGACAATGTGAAGACGGGGGCGGGGGGCAGGTGGTGTCAGTAGCAGGACACAGCCTCGCCGCTTCTGCAGGCTTGTGCGATGGGAAGCTGGACAGAAATCTGCCTCTGGTCCTCGGAGCACTGGCAGGGCTGCGTCATCACCCCCGGCTGCCCCTTTGTCGCTCGTGACGGATGGCAGATGGAGTCAGTGGTCACCCTGCTGGAGGTGGTCAGGATGTGGACACACTGAGCATCATGGTGGGGTGCAAAGCCCGGCACGTGGCTCAATGAGGGGTTGCAGGTGTGCGCGGGTGGATAGATTTCCAGCAAATTTCCATGCCTCACTAGTCCTGAAAACACAAGCTCCTTCTGGCAAGAATCGCCCTCTTGCCTGGCACCGTGGCCCTCCTGGGGGTAGCTCCAGCCTACACCTGTGGCTTTAGTTCCCCTGGTCCAGCTGTTCCACAATTTGCTCGCCCTCAAGCACCTTCCCCAGCCTCTGGAAGCCTCCAGTTTTTTGTCATTTCCTTCTGCAAGTGCCACCTCCACTGCCACTTTCTCCATGAAGCCCGCCCTGGTTCTTCCTAGCTCTGCTGGATCTCTCCCCATTCTTTTTTTTTTTTTTTTTTTTTAATAGGCTTCACAGCCAGCGTGAAGCCCAACACAGGGCTCGAACTCTGAGATCAAGACCTGAGCTGATGAGATCAAGAGTCAGACACCTGACCCACTGAGCTACCCAGATGCCCTGAGATCTCTCATGACCTTGGTTTTCCATGCATTGGAGTGGGAAGGGGAAATCTTGGTGCAGAATCTACATCTACGTTTGGGTGGGGGCAGCAGCAGAAAGTAAGGGCTAGACTGACATACCTCTGCCAGAGATGAGCAGGAGAATCAGCAGCAGGGCCGTGAGACTCCTCACGAGGACGTGGGAGTGCTGTTCACACCATGCACTTCTAATCTCTAGGGAGGGGGCGATGTCCTTGACCCAGGTACAGGGCTGTGACCTGGGTCCCCTACCAGACCACGAGCCCCCAAGGGCAGGTGGGGAGCTGGCCTGTTCCTTCAGCCTCCCAGTACCATCAGGAAGAGTTGGTTGGAAGACAATTCCAGAGTCTGAGGACTTTCTGGAGACTCTGAGACCCCGTCCGGAGGTTCCCAAACCAGGCTCTAATTGACATTTAGTTTTGGGTCTGCATGTGGCCCACATTTATGGGCCATTGGTACCCTGTTGCACCAGGCTAAGCTGAACTTTTGTAAAGTACCGCATATACTTTTGAATATTTTTAAAAAATCAGATAATCATGCAAAATCATAAACACCAGTTAACATTTTTGCCATTTCCTCCTCGGACTTTTTTTTTTTTTTTTGAAATGCAATAAGTAGCAGACGACATGATGTGATGCATTCATTGCCCAATGACAGGCGCGGCGTGAATTCCAGGTGGCAAGCGTCCTTCTACACGTCTCCTTGGGCACGTGTGGAAGCAGCAGCCCCTTCAGCTTTGCTCTTCATTGCCAAGTTCGCATTCCACCATCATGCAAGTGAGTTTCCCCAGATCTTCTCTGACACTTGGTATTATGACTTGATTTTTTTTTTTTCTTTTCTCATGGGCGTGAATAGTAGGTCATGGTTGATTTAAGGCAAATCTCCCCATTGTTAGATGCCCCATGTGCCTTTTCAGGCGATTTTTCATCCCCCCTGTCATCACATTGCTGTCCTCCCTCCCAAGATCGGATCCCGCTGCAGGCAACAACAGCTGTTGGGGGTTTCGGGTAAGCAACTTAGCCTCCATGTCCTTGTCTGAGAAAGGACCAAGTAATGGCTCATTCATGAGTTTTAGACCATGCAGACCAGCTCTTTCAGCAATCACGCCTGGGGTGATGCTTTTATTTTGTCTAAAAGATGTGAGTCCAGAGTGCCATTTCAATTCAAGCGGAGCTTCTCCGGAAGCTGGGGTGGCAGAGAACGGTGAGCCCTCTCCCGGGGAGGCTGGGGAGAAGGTAGGGGTGGAGGAGGAGCACAAGGCCCACCTTCAGAGCTCCATTCTGTGGGGCTGGAGAGAACCTGCACTGCAGGGGCTCCTGCTGCCCCTTGGCAGGCTTCCATCTGTCCTCCGTGCAGCCCAGGCAACTGACCTCTCCTACTTGGGGTCCTTGGCAGGCCTGTGAAGGGGAGGCAGGGCCCAGGGTCAGGTCAGCTGACATCACCAAAAGGAAGAACCTGCTGTGGGAACTGCATGTGACAGGTGATTTATTTCTTCCTTAGGTTCCCCAAAAGCCCCGTCTTATCTCTGCTTTGCAAGGCCTCCCGGGCCCAAAAAAGCAGAAAACTATGCTCCACTCAAGACAGGAGAGAACCATCTAGGTGACTGCCTGAATTTCCCTGGAAAATTACCCTGGGAACACCATGAAGCAATTTGTCAGTCATCAAGTCCCCATCAAGTTACCTGAAATTTTCAGTTACCCAAAAAGCAGTATCAAATCACCTTCAAAGGCATCCGTTTCAAGGGTACAATCTGATGAGTTTTGGCAAATATCCAGGCTTGTCTAAGCAGACTTATATCTTCCAAGATGCATCCTTTCTGTGGGTTTTGATCCTATTTGTTGAAAACACAAAACTGCAAGCCTTCCCAATCGGTTAGCGAGAACACTGACCCACATCAGTGAAGACCGGCGTCTGCTGGCTGGATTTTAACAGAAAACCTTTGCATAGTTGGTAGATGGAGTGGAAAGTGAGTCGGTGACTTAGTGATGCCTGTTCCCCACTTGGATCCACATATCTGTCTGAAGTGTCTTTTTAGTTATTAAACCGAGGATCAAGAACCAGGCTTCTGAACTGTTGCCTCACAAAGTGTTAATCAAGATTTTCAAAAATAATGAAGCACATTTAATCACATTGCCACTCACAAAGAATATCATAATTAATATGTGGATGAGAGCAAAAAGATTATGTTGTTAATAAATAAGTTATTTTAAATATTGTTTATCTCTATCTTCTCCTTGTAAAATGTGTGTTTTGTCTATGTCTTATAATAGACACAGTGAGATAATACCATAGGATACAGCAGACTCGTGGGCAAGGACTTGGATGCAGGTTGTTGGTTGGAGAGGTGGTTTGGGGAAGCGGGTGGAAAGCCTTGGGGAGGGAGACAGGGGTACACTAGGGATGGTCTGGCTCACTCCCACAGAGGGTACATGAGGCATCACGTGGAATGTGTTCCGATTGTCCCATTGAGGGAGAGGGAAACTAGGAAATTTTCCACTGGGACATTTGTCTTCTTTTGGTTGGGAGTTGCCCTTGGGATGTCAACTTCCCACCTCTTCTGGGCTCTCTGGAACATTGGCGAAGCCAATGTTGGACATTGGAAAGGCATTGGAAGGCATTGAAAAAGCCTTAAGTCTAGCAAGCAGTGAGGAGTCAACACCGTGGCCAGAAGTTCTCACCTGTGTGGGAAGGAGCCACAGTAACTGTCACTGAGCTCAGCCGTGAGCTGAGGAGATGCAGGGTGACCATTTACAGTGTTCGCTAGAAGGTCTGTGTTTGTAAATGTCTGGCTGAAAATGTGCTGACACTGACTGGAGATGACTAACCTGGAGACTGTTCGGAAGGGTGTGATCACCCAGTGACTGGGAATAACCGAATCCAAACTCTACCCTTGTTATTACCCGTGAAAGCATTCCTTTCCCTGGGGCGGTCCACAGCAGCAAGATGGCAGTGCAGAGTTCCAGGAAGAGGAAGTTTGTGGCTGATGGGGAGCTGGCTGAAGATGGCTACTCCAGACTTGAAGTCTGAGTTACACCAGCCAGGACAGAAATCATTATCTTGGTCACCAGTACACAGAATGCTCTTGGTGAGAAGGGCTAGAGGATCTGGAAACTGACTGCTGTGGTTCAGAAGGGGTTTAGTTTCCCTGACGGTGGGGAGAGCTTTATGCTGAAAAGGTGGCCATGAGAGGTCTGGGGACTATCGCCCAGGCCCAGTCTTTGTGTCACAGGCTCCTTCCTAGGAGGCCTTGCTGTGCAGAGGGCCTGCTCCAGTGAGTTCCGGTGCATCATGGAGAGTAGGGCCAAGGGTTGTAAGGTCCTGATGTCTGCGAAACTCCAGGGCTAGAGGAAGTGTGAGAATGGCCTGATGATTCACAGTGGGGACCCGTTGACACTGCTGTGGGCCATGTGCTGCTCAGACAGGGTGTGCTGGGCATCAAAGCAAGGATCATGCTTCCCTGGGACCCAAGTGCCAAGACTGGCCTCAAGAAGCCCCTGCCTGACCACATGAGCATTGTGGAACCCAAAGATGAGACACTGCCCACCACCCCCATGTTGGAACAGAAGTGGGGGAAGCCAGAGCCACCTGCCATGCTGCAGCCGGTACTCACAGCATAATAAGGTCTCCTTGGCAGCTGGATATGGAGTCTGGATATTGCTTTGTAAATATCTTTAATAAAATCTTTGAAAAAGAAAAAAAAAACAGTGAAATTACACCTGCTCGTCCTAACCACCATCCACCCCTTCTCCCTGGCATCCAGCCCAGATTATTTTGTGGGTGAACTCAGTTAAATCATTAAGGACCAGACCATAACCATGCTACCTACTGTCCCAGAGCACAAAAAAATAAACCTACTATGTTCCTAAAAAGAAAAACTTGCTATTGAATTTATGGTCAATTTATTCCCTTTGGATTAGTCTTCAAATTTAATGTAATCCCAATCAAACAAGGGGAAAGTTGTTTTGTCAGGATTGTTATGCCTTTCTTTTAAAAACTCCTAAAAGGAACCCCTTAATGCCTTTGAATTTCGTTTTTAATCTACTTAATTGAGGTACAATCTCCATACCAAAAAAAAAAAAAATGCTGCATCCACTTAAAGCAGAAACTTTGATGAGGTTGGCGGATGCAGGCACCTCTGGAAACAGCACCACGATTGACTTACAGAGTATTTCCATCACCCCCAGAAGTTTCCTCACTGACCTTTGCAGTCCCCCTCTCTCTCTGCCCCAGCCCCGGCAACCACTGATCTATTTTCTGTCACCGGAGATTAACTTGCATTTTCTAGATTTTTCCATAAGTGGAATTATGCAGGATGCATTCTATGTGTCTGGCATCTTTCGCTCTGCGCAATTATCTTGGTATTTATCCACATGGTTTGTTCATGTTAACAACCAAGTACTTTTCCATTGTCCAGATATACCACATTTTGTTCACCAGTTGTTGTGTCATTTAGGTTGCTTCCAGGGTTTGACTATTACAATAAACAATGAACATTCGTGTATGAGTCTTTGTGGGTGTACTTCAGTTTTCTATTGCTGCTGGAACAAATTACCACAAATGCAGTGCTTAAAACAATAGTCATTTATCACCCCACAATTCTGTATGCCTGAAGTCTGGATACAGCATTGCTCACCAGGATCCTCTGCTTAGGGTTTTATAAGGTTGAAATCAAGGTGTTGGACATCTTTGGCTCTCATCTGGAAGCTCTTTGGGGAGAGTCCAAGTTCATCTGGTTCCTTGCAGCTGTAGGACCAAGGGAAGCTCCCAGCCCAGGCCAGTCTTTGGGCTTAGAGACTGCTCTCTGGTTCTTACTCATGGCCACCTACATCTCAAAGCATCAAAGGCACATCAAATCTTTTTTATAGTCAGAGTCTCTCTGACTTCTCTTCTCCAGCTGGAGAAAATTCTCTGCTCTGAGGAGCTCATTTGCTTATACTTGGCCTGTATGATACAGAATGATCTCCCTTAATTACATTTGCAAAACCCCTCTTGCCGTACTCATAGATTCCAAGGGAACATCTTCATAGGCCATTCTGTATACCACAGGATATGTGTTTTAACTTATCTTGAGTTAAATACCATAGTGGAATGGCTACATTGCAAGGTAGGTGTGTATTTAACTTTACAAAAAGAAATATGTCAGTTTGTATGTGAAAGTTCTATTTGTTCCATATCCTTGTCAACACTTGGTATTGTCAGTCTTTTATATTTTAGCCATTCTAAATATGTAGTTTTAATTTACATTTTCCTGGTGACATGTGGTGTTAAGCACCTTTTCATGTGATTGTTGGTTATTTGTATATATTTTGTATATATTCTTTTATAAATTGTCTATTTGAATATTTTGTCCATTTTTAAAAATCAGGTTCTTTATCTCCTTATGTCTGATTCTAAGCGTTCTTTCTGTGTTCTGGGATTAAGTGGTTTGGGAGATATATGTATTAAGAACATTTTATTACAGCCTATGACTCAACTTTTCTATTATGTTAACTCTAACTTTCCAAGAGCTAAACTTTTTAATTATGATACATTTTTTATCATTTTTTTCTTTATCATTCATGTTTTTTGTGTTCTAAGAAATCTTTGGTCACACTAAAGTTACAAAGATTTTTCACCTATGTTTTCATCTAGATTTTTAGCATTTGTAACTTTACATTTAGGTGTGTGATCCATTTCAAGTTAATTTTATGTATGGCGTAAGGTTGATGTTCTTTTTCTCTAATGGATGCTCAGTAGTTACATTTGTTGAACTTCTTTTGTTCTTACTAACTTGCTTTGCCATCTTTGTCAAGAAGCAGTTGAAAATATATGTGTGGGTCTATTTCTGGACTCTATATCCTGTTTCATTGTTTATTCTTTTGCCAGCACCTCCTTGTGTGACTACTGCAGATTAAAGTATGATTTGAAATCATGTAAAATACTCCAATTTTGTTTACCTTAAAAAAGTTGCTTTCAGGTTGCCTGAGTGGGTCAGTCAGTCAAGATTCTGCCTTTGGCTCTGGTCCTGATCCCAGGATCCTGGAATGGAGTTCCACACTGGGCTCCTTGCTCAGCAGGGAGCCTACTTCTCCCTTTGCCTGCCCTTCCCTCTTCTTACGCTTGCTCTCTCTCTCTCTCTCTCTTTCTCTCTGGCAAATAAATAAATAAAATCTTTTAAAAAATTGCATTAGCTATTATAGGTTATTTATATTTCCATATGTGTTTCACAATTACCTTGTCAATTTCTATAAAAAATCCTGTTGGAATTTTTACTGGCATAGCTTTGAATCTATAGATAAGTTTGGGGACAACTGACATTTCAAGTTTGTATTCAAACTTCCAATTCAGAAATGGTGTATGGCTCTATTTAATCAATGTTCTGTAGTCTTAATTGTAGAAGACTTGCATGTCCTTTGTTCTATTTATGCCAAGGTATTTTATGATTATCAATGCCATTTTATGTGATATTTTAAATTTTTCATTTTCTAATTATTCATTCTCAAAATATAGTTGGTTTTTACATATTATTCCTCTATCCTTCGACCTTGCTAGATTCTCTTCTTGGTCTGAGCAGTTGTTTTGTAGACTATTTAGAATTTTTTATGTAAACATTCATATAAATTCACATACAAATTGTTTTATTCCTCCTTTCCAATATTTATGTATTTTATTTCATTTTTATTTTAATTTTATTTGTATTTCATTTTACTTTATTTTTATTTATTTATTATCTTATTGCAATGGCAAGAACTACCAGTGTAGTTGAATAAAAGTGGCAGAAGAAATTATTATTGCCCAGTCTTGGGGGAGAATGTTCACTATTTATTTCACCATCAAGAATGATTTTATTTTTATTTTGTTTTATTTTTAAAAAGGTTTTTATTTATTTATTTGAGAGAAAGAGAGAGAGCGAGAGAGTGAGAGAGCACGAGTGGGGTTAGGGGCAGAGGAAGAGGGAGAAGCAGACTCCCCGCTGAGCAGGGAGCCTAACATGAGGCTCAATCCCTGGACCTGGGGATCATGACCCTAGACAAAGGCAGATGTTTAACCAACTTAACCACCCAGGTGTCCCTGGGTGATTTTAAATGTAGATTTTTTACAGGGAATTTTTTGTTCCTGGTATTCCTAGTTTTCTGGGAGTTTTTTTTTTTAATTTCTTTTTTTTATTATTGAAGTACAATTGACATACACTGTTTTATTAGTTTCAGGTACACAACATAGTGATATGACACTGCTATGCATCACTCAGTGTTCACCATAAGAACAAGAGTCACCACCTGCCACCATACAATGTTATATTAGTGACTATATTCTGTATGCTGTACTTCTCATTTCTGTGGCTTATGTATTTTATAAGTGGAATTTTGTACCTCTTAATCCCCTTCACCTGTTTTGTCCATCTGCCCATCCACTTACCCTTGGACAATCACCAATTTGTTCTCTGTATTTAAGTGTCTGTTTCTGTGTGTGGGAGGGGTGTTTATTTACTTGTTTTGCTTTTTAGATTCCACATATAACACACTTAAGTGAAATCATATGATACTTGTCTTTGATTTATTTCACTTAACATGATACCCTCTAGGACCATCCATATTGTCACAAATGGCAAGATCTCATTTTTATGGCTGAGTAATATTCCATTGTATGTACATATCACATCTTCTTTATTCATTCATCTGGTGATGGGCATTTGGAATATTTCCATATCTTATAAAAAATGTTGCAATAAACATAGAAAGATAGAGTGCACATAACTTTCTGGATTAGTGTTTTCCTTTACTTTGGGTAAGTGCCCAGTGGTGGAATTATTGGATCATATGGTATTTCTATGTTTAACGTTTTGAAGAAACTCCATATTGTTTTCTACATTCCTACCAACAGAGCACAAGGGTTCCCTTTTCTTCACATCCTCACCAACATTTATTTTCTCTTGTCTTTTCAACACTAGCCATTCTGATTGGTATGAGGTAGTATCTCACTGTGGTTTTGATTTTTATATCCTTGATATCGAGTATGTTGAGCACTTTTTCATGCATCTGTTGGCCAACTGCATGTTCATGTCTTCTGCCCATTTCTTTATTGGATTATTTGTTCTTTGGGTGTTGAGTTTGATTAATTCTATATAGCTTTTGGAAACTAGCCCTTTATCTGATAAGTCATTTACAAATATCTTCTCCCATTGTGTCAGTTGTCTTTTGGTTTTGTTGACTGTTTCCTTTGCTATGCAAAAGCTTTTGATCTTGATGAAGTCCCAATAGTTCATTTTTGCCCTTGCTTCCCTTGCCTTTGGCAATGTTTCTAGGAAGATCTTTCTGCTCCTGAGGTCAAAGAGGTTGCTGCCTTGGTTCTTCTCAAGGATTTTTTTTTTTTTAATTATTTATTTATTTGACAGAGAGAGAGATCACAAGCAGGCAGAGAGGCAAGCAGAGAGAGGTGGGGGAGAAGGCTCCCTGCTGAGCAGAGATCCCGATGTGGGACTCCATCCCAGGACCCTGGGATCATGACCTGAGCTGAAGGCAGAGGCCCAAACCACTGAGCCACCCAGGCGCCCCTCTCCTCAAGGATTTTGATGGACTCCTGTTTCACATTTTTAAACAAACAAGGGTGAGTTCTTTATATATTTTCTGAGTTGTGTGAGTTCCTTATATATTTTGGATATTAACCATTTATCAGATATATCATTTGCAAATATCTTCTGCCATTCAGTAGGTTTTCTTTTCATTTTGTTGATGGTTTCCTTTGCTGTGCAAAAGCTTTTTTTTTTTTTTAAGATTTTATTTATTTATTTGACAGACAGAGATCACAAGTAGGCAGAGAGGCAGGCAGAGAGAAAGGAGGAAGCAGGCTCCCCGCTGAGCAGAGAGCCCGATGTGGAGCCCAATCCCAGGACCCCAGGATCATGACCCGAGCCGAAGGTAGAGGCCTCAACCCACTGAGCCACCCAGGCACCCCAATGTGCAAAAGCTTTTTATTTTGGTGCAGTCTCAATAATTTATTTTGTTTTGTTTTCCTTGCCTCAGGAGACAAACCTAGAAAGAAGTTTCTATAGCAGATGTCAGAAACATTATTGCTTCTGCTCTCTTCTAGGATTTTTATGGTTTCAGGTCTTATATTTAAGTCTTTAATCCATTTTGAGGGGGGTGGGGGGTGGATGGGTGTATGTGTGGTGTAAGAAGGTCCAGTTTCATTCTCTTGCACATAGCAGTCCAGTTTTCCAAAAACCATTTGTTGAAGAGATGGTCTTTTCCCCATTGTATATTCTTGCCTCCTTGTCATAGGTTAATTGACCATCTAAACATGGGTTTATTTCTGGGTTCTCCATTCTGTTCTATTGATCTATGTGTCTATTTTTGTGTCAGTGCCATGCTGTTTTGATTACTACAGCATTATAGTATAGTTTGAAATCTGAGATTGTGATACCTCCAGCTTTGTTCTTCTTTCTCAAAATTGCTTTGGCTATTCAGGTCTTTTGTAGTACCATAGACATTTTAGGATTATTTCTTTTAGTTCTGTGAAAAATGCTGTTGGTATTTTGATATGGATTGTACTAAATGTGTAGATTGTTTTGGGGTGCCTAGTTCGCTTAGTCAGTTGGGCATCTGACTTCGGCTCAGGTTGTGATCTCAAGGTCCTGGGATCAAGCCCTGATCTGCTTCTTCCTCTCCCTCTCCCTGTTCATGCTCTTGTTCTCAAAAATAAATAAATAAAATCTAAAAGCAGAAATCTGTAGATTGTTTTGATTAGTGTAGATATTTGAACGATATTAATTCTTCCACTCCATGAGCATGGTATATCTTTCCATTTGTTTACGTCATCTTCAATTTCTTTCACGAAAGTCTTAGAGTCTTCAGAGCTTTCAGAGAACTGCAGCCACGTGGGCATGCTAGTGAGTGGAGCTGGCACTCTTCCTGGATGTCTGCAATGAGCCAATGCCACAGCTGTGAGGGCACCAAAGGGGAGAGCTTGCTCCATGGGTAGATGGCTAAGAGTTGTGTCTGCAGGAATTATGGGTACACTGTGGGTTCTTTCCCCAGGGTAGGAGTTGCTTTGGAGAGGCACTGGATGGGGGCTGCTGCCAGGTGTGGCATGGTAGTAAACACTTCGGAGAGGCACCTCCCAGGGGCGTACAGGTTGGGTGGAGGGTTGGGGTGGCTCTGCAGGGGAACAAGGGGCGGGGGACCCAGTTGCTAGCAAGGTGAATGGAGAATGTTAGAACTGGCTCTTGCAATCATCCAGGTAACTGGGGCGTGGAGGGCAAGAATGCTGAAAGGTTTTTGTTTTTTTTTTAATCATGTATAGATATTAAATTTTGCCAAATGCTCTTTCTACATTTATTGAAATTATCATTAGTTTTTTCTGCTTTATTCTGTTACTAGGGAGAATTACAGTGATTGATATTTAAATGTTAAATGAAATGTCTTTATTAGATTTTGCTGATTTTATAAGATTAGTTGGGAAGTGTTAGCCTCCTCTATTTCGCAAAAGGGTTTGTGTAAGATTGGTGCTATTTCTTCCTTTCAAGTGTAGTAGCAGTCACCAGTGAACCATCTGGGCCTTGAGTTTTCTCTGTTGGAAGGTTTTTAACTACCAATTCCATTTCATTAATAGATGTGTAGGACTATTCAGATTTTGTTACATCTTTGTGTTAATTTTGGCAAGTTGTTGTTTTCAAAGCAGTTCGTCTACTTCTCTTTTTATCTTGATTAGTCTGCTAAATATTTATCAGTTTTGCTACCTTTCTGAAGAACCAAAAGAAGCTCTTATGGAACATACGTGAGCCCAACCCACAGAGAAGAGCCCAGGCTCTTCCAGGCTCACTGGCCATGGAGCTTCATGCAAAGCAAACCAACGGAGCCCAGCTCAGGTGGGCCAATTGCCAGCCAGTCTGCAGGAGTGAGAATAGGTGATGACTGTTTCTAGTAACTGAATTCTGAAGGTGGTTTGTCAAGCAGCTATGGCTGGCTGATACAGTTACAGGTATTGCACTTCGTTTAAACAGTTCCCTACTGATGGAACCAGTTTCCTACTGATGGACATTCAGCAAAGTGAACTACTCCAAACAAAGCTTGGCTCATCTTTAGAAAGCACTTCTGTAAGACTTATCTGTAGAAGAACTGTAGAGTCACGGGTTTTGCACATTTAAACTTTTATTTAATTTATTTAATTAATTTGTTTTTTTAGGGAGAGAGAACATGTGCTCAAGTTGGGGGCAGCAGAGGGGCAGAAGGAGAGGGAGAGAATCTTTTTCTTTTTTTAAAGGATTTTATTTATTTATTTGACAGACAGAGATCACAAGTAGGCAGAGAGGCAGGCAGAGAGAGAGGGAGAAGCAGGCTCCCCACTGAGCAGAGAGCCTGACTCGGTGCTCGATCCCAGGACCCTGAGATCATGACCTGAGCTGAAGGCAGAGGCTTAACCCACTGAGCCACCCAGGCACCCCGAGAGGGAGAGAATCTTAAGCAGTCTCCATGCTCAGCATGAGCCTGACTTGGGGCTGGTTCTCATGACCCTGAGATCATGACCTGAGCCAAAGTCAAGAGTAGGACACTTAACCAACTGAGCCACCCAGGCGCCCCACATTTAAGCATTTTAAATAATATTCTTGAATTATGCTCATCAAAGCTATGCTGATTCACATTCCCCCCAGCAGTTTATAAGCATCTGTGTTTCCTCATAGTTTCCAACACTAAAGGTTAAAATCCTTAATTTTCATAGCCTTAATAAATGGAATATAATATCTATTTAATTTGCATTTCCCTGAACATTGCAAAGGCTTAATAGTTTCCATGTATGCATTGGCTGCTAACATTTCTTCTCTGAATTGCCCCTTCATGTTCTTTGTTCATGTCTATAATAAATACTTCATCTTTTCCTGAATTGTAAGACATTCTTTTTTAAAAAAATATCATTTATTTATTTGAGAGAGAGAGAGAGAGCATGAGCAGGGGGATGGGCTGAGGGAGAGAGAAGCAGACTCCCCTGCTGGTGCGGGAGCCGAAGTGGGGCTCGATCCCAGGACCTTGGAGTCACCTGAGCCAAAGGCAGACACTTCACTGACTGAGCCACCCAGCTGCCCCAAAGATATTCTTATATATTCTTCATATTACCCTTTTATCTGTTAAAAATATTACAGAAACATTAATTTGGGGGTTTTAAAAAATTTTATAGTATCTTTTACTGGTAAGAAGTTTAAAGCAGTTAAATCTGCTCAGTTTTTTTCTTTATATCTACTAGATTTCCCTAAGAATGACTTTCCCAGCCAAAAAGTACTTAAAAAATTGTATCATATTTACTTCTGTTATTTTTATAATACTTTTTATTGTTTTACATCTTTAAGTCATCTTAAAGACATTAGTTTTGGGTTATTATTTTGAGTTACACATAAGGTTCCATTTCCAAAGAATAGGTAACTATTCCGATTGTTTTTATCAAATACTCCATTACTACTTCCTCTTTAATTTGGAATGTCAAGTTAAGACTAAAGTTATGAGTTGTTTCTAGAACTTTCATCCAATTCCGCTGATCTCTCATAGTCTTCTGTTAATACAATATTGTTTGATTGCTGATTTCTTAAGCCATATTATGGTATTTCCGGGCGAAATACTTCCAATTGCTCTTCAGATCATTTTTTTTTCTTGGCATTTACACTTCCAGATGAACTTAAGAATATTAACAGATTTGTAACAATATCTCTGTTGATTTTGTTTGGGATTGCATCAAATATATAGGTTAATTTGGAGAGAATCATGGTCTGACAGCTTTGGGTCATTACACATGATTTACACCTTGAGTTTTAGAAATCCTTATTTTAATGATAATTTGTGAAAATTATTTGGTTTTCTTCATGTAGGTTTTGCACAATTCCTGCTAGCTTTAGTCTTAGAGTTTGTTTTTGTCGTTCTGAAGTGAACCTATTTCATGAAAATCTTTTTTCTGACATATGAGGCCAAAACTAAGGTTAATAGCATTTATGATGTGATTCCATTTTTGTAAAGAGTATATCTGTGTATGTGGATATCTGTATATATAGAAAAATCTTTGAGTATAATTGCTTATTTCACTCTCTATCTCTACTAGGTCGATCTCTTCTGGAGTGGAAGCCGTATTTTGATGACTTACATGTAACACCTACATAGAACAAGGGAACATATCAGTAGCTCAAAACACCATTGTAAAATGAATGAATGAATGAAATAAAGGGATATCGAATGACCTACATAGAAAGGATAAGTATCTTTTCCTTAACGTCCTTCTGTATTTTCTGATTTTTCTCTTGTGATCATGTATTATCTTGTACCTTGAAAAAAATAAAGAAGATGAGTTTCACTTGGAAAAAGAAGAAAACGGTAATGAAAGAGCACCATAGAATGTATCTCCTATAACATTTGGAATTTTTAAAAATTTCTTTTAAAATTCCAGTATAATAAACATACAACGTTATATTAGCTTCGGGTGAACAATTTAGGAATCAACAATTCCATACATTACTCAGTGCTTATCACAATAAGTGTACTCTTAATCCCCATCACCTGTTTCATCCATCCTTCCACCCACCTGGTAACTGTCCATTTGTTCTCTATAGTTAACAGGCTGGGTTTTTTGTTTGTTTGCTTGTTTGTCTCTTTTTCCTTTGTGTGTCTCATTTCTTAAATCCCACATATGAATGAAATCATATGGTTTTTGTCTTTCTCAGACTGACTTCTTTCACTTAGAATAATATTCTCTAGCTCCATTCACGTTGTTGCAAATGGCAAGATTTCATTTTTTATGCCTGAGTAATATCCCATTGTATATATACACTGCACCTTTTTTTTCTTTAAAGATTTTATTTATTTGACAGACAGAGATCACAAGTAGACAGAGAGGCAGGCAGAGAGAGAGAGAGAGGGGAAGCAGGCTCCCTGCTGAGCAGAGAGCCCAGTGCGGGGCTCGATCCCAGGACCCTGAGATTATGACCTGAGCCGAAGGCAGAGGTTTAATCCACTGAGCCACCCAGGTACCCCATACACCACATCTTCTTTATCCATTCCTCTACTGATGGACACTTGGGCTGCTTCCATATCTTGGCTATGGTAAATAATTCCGTAATAAATATAAGAGTGCATAGATCTTTTTAAATTAACGTTTTCATTTTCTTTGTGTAAGTACCCAGTGGGGGAATTTGGAGCACATAATAATTCTATCTTTAATTTTTAAAAAAAATTTTTTTTTGTTTACTTATTTGAGAGAGAGAGTGAGGGAATGAGTGAGAGCATGAGCAGGGAGAGAGGCAGAGGGAGAAGCAGACTCCCCCACTGAGCAGGGAGCCCAACGTGGGGCTCAATCCCAGGACCCTGAGATCATGACCTGAGCCAAAGGAAGACGTTTAACAGAGTGAGCCACCCAGGTGCCCCTATTTTTAATTTTTTGAACAAATTCTCTACTGTTTTCTAGAGGGGCTGTACAAGTTTGCATTCCCACCAACAGTGTCAGAGGTTTCCTTTTGCTCCAAGTCCTTGCCAACAGTTGTTTCTTGTGTTTTTGGTTTCAGCTATTCTGAGAGGTGTGAAGTGACATCTCATTGTGGCTTTGATTTGCATTTCCCTGATGATGAATGATGTCGAGCTAAAATGTCCATATCACCCAAAGCAGTCTATGTATTTGACAAAATCCCTATCAAAATGCCAACATCATTTGTCACAGAACTAGAACAAATAATCCTAAAATGTGTGTAGAGCCCCAAAAGACCCTGAATAGCCAAAGTCATCTTGAGAAAGAAGAATAGACCTGGAGATTTCATGACCCCCGATCTCAAGATATACTATAAAGCTGTAGCAATCAAAACAACATGGTACTGACACAAAAAGACACATACATCAATGGAACAGAACAGAGAGCCCAGATATAAACCCACAGTTGTATATTCAATTTATCTTAGACAAAGAAGGCAAGAATTTGCCATGGGAAAAAGTCTTCAACAGATGGTGTTGGGAAACTGGACAGCTACATGCAAAAGAATGAAACTGGACCACTTCCTTCCATCATACACAAAAATAAACTCAAAATGGATTAAAGACCTAAACGTGAGACCTGAAACCATAAAAATTTTAGAGGAGAGCATAGGCCACAATGTCTCTGATATTGGCTGTAGCAACATTTTTCTAGACATGTCTTCTGAGGCAAGGGGAATAAAAGCAAAAATAAACATTGGGACTACATCAGAATAAAAAGCTTTTTGCACAGCAAAAGAAACAACCAACAAAACGCAGAGACAACCTACTGAATGGGAGAAGATATTTACAAACGACAGCTCCTATAAGGAGTTAACACCACTTGTAAATTTAGAAAAGAGAAGCAAATGTGTAGACTCTAAACACGGGTAGGGTGGCAGGTGGTTCACCCCTCCAGATGACTGGTCATTCCGATTTTAGAGGCTTGGTCTTGCCATCTGAAAAATGGGCTTATTTTTGCCTTGCCTCTGCCTGTGTCTGATCCTCCCAGATTGTATGAGGTTCGGTTTGCCTGTGCTGGGCTCCAGAGGCCAGCACAGTCAGGAGGCATCAGACAGGAGCTAGAGAAAGTAATTCTTCAGTCCCTGAGGTTGTTTTATATTATGATGATATATGGTGTATGTGGCTACAATGCCCAGGGCGCACTCATGGGGAGGATAGACCAGGAAGCCCTGAGGGCCGGCAGGGCCCCCAGGTCTGTAATATATGCAGCTGGCAGAGGAGAACACTGACCCCATTTCCTCCCGAGAATAGAGGGCTATGACCCTAGAGTCCTGGTTTGCATGTAAATAATGAGCAAGGGTATCACTTGGCTGCTTGCTTCGTTCAGGACAGAGTGAGACAAGAGCGAGAAAGACAAATTAGAAAAATATGAGGGCACCACTTATAGATCTGTGCAAGGAAGGATAATTCATCAGCTTAATTTTGCTTTCTCTAGAAACACAGTCCAGTGTTCCCATGTTTCTATACCTGACGTAGGGAAAAACAATTCTTGGGATGATGATTATCAAGTAATGAAAAATTAATAATACGCTTCTCAGGAGGAAGACTGATGCATCGATTACAGCTTTTGACAGGGGAGTGCTTTGCAACCCTGCCTGGCACGAAGCTGTCACCCCAGGATGATGCGACTCCATTGGGAGCACCCTGGGAAGGCCGCTGAAGGTGTGTCACTTGGCAAAGTTGGGCTTTCTCTCTAAGCCTGGTTACAAGTAGCAGCCTAGGGTCGGCTGATCCTGAAGGCTCCTGGTTTGCTTTTTCAAACACGTGAAGGACAGAGAGCCCTTTGTGGGCCCCGTATTTTCCACGCTAGGTCAGAGCACAGGGCCAGGGCAGGATCACGACCTCCACTGATGCTTTCCCTGACACTTAAAAAAAATTTTTTTTAACTGACAATTTTTAGAGCAGTTTTAGGTTCACAGCTAAATGGGAAAGGTACAGAGATTTCCCACCTGCTCCGAGCCTCCCTCCCACACACACAGCATCCCACCTATCATTAATGTTTCCCACTGAGTAGTACATTTGTTACAATCGATGAACATATAAACACCAAAGTCCAATTTTTTTTTTTTTTTTTTAGGGTTTGCTCTTGGTGTTGCACATTCTCTAGGTTTGGACGAATGTATAATGACACTTATCCATCATAAAGGTATCATACGGAACAGCTCCATTGCCCTCAAAATCCTCTGTGATCCCCTGTTCATCTCTCCCCCACTTCCCAAACCCCTGGAACTCACTGATCTTTTTACCATCTCCAATAGTTTCACCTTTTCCAGAACGTCATATAATTGGGATCATACAGTATGTAGCTTTTTCAGATGGGCTTCTTTTGCTTGGTAACAGGCCCTTAAGTTGCTCCCAGGTTTTCGCATGGTTTCATAGCTCACCTCTTCTTAGTTCCATCATTCGGCTGTACCACAGTTTGTTTATCCATTTACCTCCTGAAAGACACCTTGCTTACTTCCAAATTTTGTTCATTATGAATACAGCTGTTATCAACATCTATGTGTGGGTTTTGTTTTCAATTACATTTTCAGATCCTTTGGGCAAATACCAAGGGGCATGATTGCTGGATTGAATGGCAAGGATATCTTTAGTTTTACAAGAAATTGCCAGATCATCCTCTGGAATGGCTCTACCATTTGCATTCCCACCAGCAAGGAAGGCAAACTCCTGTTGCTTCATATCCTTGTCAGCACTTGGTGCTATCCGGCTCTCAGATGATGGCCATCCTAATGCTATGTAGTGGTATCTTGCTTCACCTTCCTCTTTTTTTTTTTTTTTAATTATGGAAACAATAAACATATACACGAGTTGGTGGGAAAGTATGATATTCCCTTCATGGCCATTTTGCTTCATCCCGTTTCTACTTGTACTTCTTCCTATTTACATGGTCATGGACTGGGGAATTGGGTGTCTTGGGGAGAAATCCCACCATGTGCAAGATTCCAGGACCCAGAGACCAAGGCCTGCGTCATGACAGGCCCATAAACTTGTCAAAGCCAGGGAACAAGGGGAAACCAGGCTAGAGAAGAAAAACCTGAGACGTCGCAAGAGCCATCTTCAAATTTCGGCAAGACAATTAAGGAACAGAAAAAAACAAAAAGCTCGGGAACTCCAGGGAGACAAATCTGGGGCATAACTTCAGGAAAGATGCTCAAAGCACAGAAAATAGTATGGAAAGGTATTCACCAAATGCTGATACCTCTGGGGGTAGGGGCTGGGGCCAGCCCTAAGGAGTTGTGGTCCAAGGACACTTCGGCCTCTCTCAGCAGAGTTTAGTTCTCTCTCACTGGAGATGCGTCCGGTTGGAGCCGCTGCACACAGCACAATTACCCATTCCTGACAGTGGAAGAACCCCGCGGGAGTTCATTGAACTACAGAAATCATGGTCTACCAGGTGTGAAGGAGGGCCCAGCAGATTTTTTAAAAATTTCATAATATTTAAATCTTAATTGGATATTGGATGATATTGGGACATTACTAATGTTCAACAGATGTATGAAAAAACACTCAACATCACGAATCATCACGGAAATGCAAATCAAAACTACAATGAAGTGTCCCTTCCCGACTGTTAGGATGGCTGTTATCAAAACACAGGGGCGCCTGCGGGGCTCAGTCAGCTAAGTGTCCAACTCTCGATTTCAGCTCAGATCATGATCTCAGGGTCAAGAGATGGGGCCCCCCGTGGGGCACCATGCTGGGCATGGAAACTGCCTGAGAGTCTCTGCTCTCCCTCTGCCCGTCCGCCCCAATTTGCACTCTCTCTCTCAAAAAAAACCCCAAACAAGAAACGAAAGATAACAATGGTCAGCGAAGATGCGGAATAATAGGAACCCTTGTGCACTGTTGGTAGAAATGTAGATGGTACAGCTGCCATAGAAGACAGTATGAGGCTTCCGCAAAAATTGTAAAAGAATTGAATTTGAGATCTGATCTCAGAGATAATTGCAGCACTGTTCCCGATAGCCAAGATCCGTAAATAACTGAAGTGTCCATCTAATGATGAAGGAATAAAGAAAATGTGGTGTATACACACAGCGAAATAGTCAGCTTTTAAAAAAGAAGAAGTCCCGCCGTTTGAAACAACCGGATGGACCTGCAGGACATTGTACTGAGAGAAGTAAGTCAGGCACAGAAAGGCAAATACCGCATGATCCCACGTATACAAGGGATCCGAACAGCCAAACGCACAGCAGCAGGGAGGGGCGCCTGGGTGGCTCAGCTGGTTAAGCACCTGCCTTCGGCTCAGGTCATGATGTTCTGGGATCCAGGTCTGAGTCAGGCTCCTTGCTCAACGGGGAGTCTGCTTCACCCTCTGCCCCTACCCCCTCCATGCAGTGCGCGCTCTCTCTGTCTCTCTCTCTGACAAATAAATAAATAAAATCTTCTAAAAAAAACCACCAACGGGGCGCCTGGGTGGCTCAGTGGGTTAAAGCCTCTGCCTTCGGCTCAGGTCATGATCCCAGGGTCCTGGGATCAAGCCCCGCATTGCCTGCTTCCCTTCCTCTCTCTCTCTGCCTGCCTCTCTGCCTACTTGTGATCTCTGTCAAATAAATAAAATCTTAAAAAAAAAAAAATACCAACAACTCATGTAGAAGCAGGGAGTCGAGGGGGAGGGTTGCAGGGACTGGAGAGAAGAGGAAATGGGAAGTCGCTCTTCAAGAGGTATAAAATTTCAATTACGCAAGCCGATTATGTTCTAGAGAGCCTTGTGTAACACTGTGCCTCTGCTTAGCAGTAGTGTATTGTGCACTGAATAATCTCTTGGGGGGGAGCTTGTATTCAATGTTCTTGCCACAATTAAAGAAAGAAATGATTATTATTAAATGTTATTATTTATAACAATAAATAATAAAATAAAAGAATATTTATAATAATTAATATTTATAAATATTTAAATTTATATTTGTAAATAAATGTTATTATTAAATATTACTATTAAAAGGAATTATAACTATGTCTCCTTAGAGGTGATGATATTCTGATTATTTTTTTTTAAGATTTTATTTATTTATTTGACAGAGATCACAAGTCGGTAGAGAGGCACTGAGTAGGAAACAGGCTCCCTGCTGAGCAGAGAGCCCGATGTGGGGCTCCATCCCAGGACCCTGGGATCACGACTTGAGACGAAGGCAGAGGCTTTAACCCATTGAGCCACCCAGACGCCCTTATTTTTTATTTTTCAAAAGATTTTATTTATTTATTTCATATATAGAGAGAGACGCACAGTGAGAGAGGGAACGCAAGCCTCGGGGGGAAGCGAGGCTTCCCCGCCAAGCAGGGAGCCCGATGTGGGGCTCGATCCCAGGATTCTGGGATCATGACCCGAGTCGAAGGCAGATGCTCAACAACTGAGCCACCCAGGGGCCCCCTGGTTATGTTTTTACAAAGTCTTTCACTTTTAGAGATACATGCTGAACTATTTGCTGGTGGAATGATGTAACATAGGGGGTTTGTTTCAAAAGAACTAGGTGGGGAGGCAGTAAGTGAGGGCACAAATGAAACAAAATCGGCCATGAGCTGATGGTTGAAGCTGGGTAAAGGGAATGTGGAGTTCGTTATGCTGTTCTTCTTTATTGGTCTGAAATGTTCCATAAGAAAAAAAAAGACGTCCCCAGGTGATTCTGAGGATCAGCCCGAGATGGGAAAACCCCTGGCTTGGCTGATCTGTTTCCAGGTTCATTGTTCTTCAACCCTTGTAGGGCAGGAGTTAGGATAATGAGCCAGACCTGGGCGTGCCCCTGCTGGAGGGAGCCGGGAGGAGGAGTCCTGAGATACAGTCACAAGAGTCTGGGGAAAAACTTCCAGACAGATAGGTCCTTGCTATCACCTGACCTGCATTCGACTGGGGCTAGCATTCTGGGTCAATATTTCATTGTTCCTTAAATAAATGGCCTCTTTT
Organism: Martes martes; assembly: GCF_963455335.1. Lineage (NCBI taxonomy): Eukaryota > Metazoa > Chordata > Mammalia > Carnivora > Mustelidae > Martes > Martes martes. Next base: position 38,003,195 of record NC_137905.1, read on the forward strand.
CCCATAAAAAGATAGAAAGAGACATGTTTTATTTTAAAAAATACAATAAATAAAAAATTCTTACTAGTTCACCTTTCTATTCAGCAGCTGTCTGTTGAATTCCTACTCTGTGCCAGACACGGGGCCAAGTTCGACTGAAATGGTTCTCAACGTGTGACCCGTAGATCCCTGAGGGTTCCCGGAGGTATTGTCAAGGGGTCTACAAGGTAAAAACTATTTTACGATTTACAGTGATGTATGGTAATACTAAGATGGTATTTGCCTTTTACAGTCTTTTGATCTTTGCGCTGATGAGGGCAAAAGCCAAGTACATAAAGCCGTGGACGCCTAGGCACTCACCAAGCCTCAGCACCCAAAGTACCAGCGATCACTGTGTTCCTCATGCCCCTAGCTCATAACGACAACAACTACAACCCACTTTTACTTAAGAAAGCCTCAAAGCTTTCTTAAGTAAAGCAGTAAAGCAGTAAAAAGTAAAGTAAAGTAAAAGTTAAGTAAAGCAGTAAAAACTGTTGGTAAATTTCAGTCATCGAGGACTCACCTTTTGAAGATTTTGTGTGACAGATGCAGAGTACACCACAGATCTGTCCTGCCCATGCCAGGATGACGATGACGGTCTCCAGCTAAGGCACTCTGCAAATGTTTACGTCATGAGCTGCACTGGCTGCTTCCTTCTCGTGGAAAGCCTGACATGTTAAACTATGGTTATTCAGACTGGGGCGTTTGGCAGACATTTTCTCAGAAGTGAATAAAATAAGCCTGTCAGGTTGAAGAAAAAAACTGGCAGTATGTGCGGCCGAGAATAAAAGTCAAGATTTCAAGTTAAATGTTGGAATTTTGGGAAAACTACACCACCATGAGCTTGACAGCTTCTAAATACTTAAAGGCTTTTCTGGTGAGATCAGTGGTAATATTAAAAAATTTGGCTTTTGGGGCACCCAGGTGGCTCAGTCGGTTAAGGGCCTGCCTTCGGCTCAGGTGATAATATCAGGGTCTTGGGATCGAGCCCCACGTCGGGCTTCCTGCTCAGCGTGGTGCCTGCGTCTCCCTCTCGCTCAGCCTGCTGCTTCCCCTGCTTGTGTTCTCCCTCTCTCTCTCTCTCTCTGTCAAATAAATAAATAAAATCTTTACATTTTTTAAATTTTTATTTATTTATTTTTAAAGATTTTATTTATTTGACAGAGAGAGATCACAAGCAGGCAGAGAGACAGGCAGAGAGAGAGGAGGAAGCAGGTTCCCTGCTGAGCAGAGAGCCCGATGCGGGGCTTGATCCCAGGACCCTGGGACCATGACCTGAGCCGAAGGCAGAGGCTTTAACACACTGAGCCACCCAGGTGCCCCCCAAGTTTTTAATTTTTGATATCATATAATCACATCAAGTTTGGAAGCTCTGAGTAAGTGAATGAACCCATATTTTCCCAATGACCAGTACATTGTGTTATAAAAACAATTCAAAGTGCAAGATGGATATTACAGAGTTCTGCTTCTACCTGGAATATAGAAGAGTGAGAAATAGCATCGCTCCCAACCTAACACAAGAAAAAGTCTGGTGAACTACAGACAAGAACATTCTCGATCAGTCAGAGAGCTGAGGTTGCAGGACGACAAAGTAGCCTGAAATCGACAGAAAGAAAAGAACCGACAGAGGTGGGACATGAACATTAACTCACCTGAAGCTCCATGTAACACGCAAGAGGGAAAAACTATTCAGCTATCACTGTTAGCAAATTGCTAGAGCCCGAGTGTGGACTCTCTAGGAATGTGGAACCCTGGGCACTGGAGACCCACGGGGAGTATCTATAGACCTTCAGGTGGTCATTATGAGGTCTAGGGCAGAGCAAACCAGAAAATGCTGCCCTTGGTGTCACAGGCCTGGAGGAGAGCATTGGCTACTCTTGCAGAAAAGGCATAAAACACCTTCCAGATCCTTCTTCCTGACTTCCCTGTGGAACAAAAACCCTAAGCTGCCACGGGGGAGAGGGGAAGGATCGCTGAGAAAGCTCTCCTTCGGAGACTGGAGGACGCAGGAAGTATCAAATCATGGGTCATAGCAGTCAAGGATCAGAGTGTAGGGAGCCCTTCTGATGTGTGGGGACACTGGGAAGGCCAAAGACTGAGGGAGAGGCCAGGACACCGAGAAACCCACCCTGCCCTAAGCACAAGTCCGTGCTTAGGAATCAGAACCTGAACCTGAACACACACCTTAACAACAAGGAAACCCAAACCCAGATTGACTTCTGACCTGACTGCCTCAACCGTCCACATGATGGCCGAGCAGAAGAGGGGTACCCATCTCCAGCCATGCTTGCTCATTCTTCAGCCTCCCCTATCTTGTACAAGGTGTTCAGCAACCGTTTAAAAAATTGTGAGACAAAAAATGCCAGAAGAGAGACGCCTGCGTGGCTCAGTCAGTTAGGCATCTGCCTTTGGCTCGGGTCATGGTCCCAGGATCCCAGGATAGAGTCCCACGCTGAGCTCCCTGCTCCGTGGAGATCCTGCTTATCCCTTTCCCTCTCCACCCGTTCATGCTCTGTCTCAAGTTCTACAGCTCACACTCTCTCTTGCTCTCTCAAATAAAATCTTTAAAAAAAAAAACTACCAGAAAAAAATGACCCACCATCAAGATACAAAACTATCAACAGAATCAGCTTTTTGCTACTCATTAAAAATCTTTCAGTATTTTTATTTTATTCTAATATAAAGACTTTCAGACAAACAAAAGCTAAGGGAATTTATTACCCATAGACCTTCATCAGAAGACTTGTGAAAGAAAGTTCTCTAGGCAAAAGGAATATAGCATCACGGTGTAATAAAAAATATATTAGGTCTGGGGGCGCCTGCGTGGCTCAGTTGGTTAAGCGTCTGCCTTCAGCTCAGGTCATGATCTCAGCGTCCCGGGATCAAGCCTCGAGTCAGGCTTCCTGCTCAGCAGAGAGCCTACTTCTCCCTCCTCCCTCTGCCTGCTGCTCTGCCTACTTGTGCTCTCTCTCTACCTCTCTCAAATAAATAAAGTCTTTAAAAAATTAAAAAAATATATATTTGGTCTTTTTCCTCAGTACCTGGCACAGAACTCCCCAAACGCTTTCTTTTTTTTTTAATTTATACTGAACCTCTTATGATCACATCTGATTTATGTTAATGAGATGTCTTCACTGTGGGAATTCTCAGGATGGAGCTGGGATGAGGATGAGGATGGAGCTGGTTACCAGAAAGACTGAGTGGTTAGAGGGTTGGAATTTCCTGCCCCATCCACAGACCAACAGGGGAAGGGGTTTGGAGGTTGAGCTCTACAGAACACCTGCACAGTGAGATTTAGAGAGCTTCCTGGGTACTGAACACATCAGGATGCTGGGAGGGCACCAAAGAGGGCATGAAATCTTCATACCCTCCCCTCATCGTCTCCCACCCTATGCAGCCCTTCCTTTGGCTCTTCTTGAGTTGCATTCTTTACAATAAATCGGCAAATGTACATATTTTCTTGAGTTACGTGAGCCATTCTAGGAAATTATTGAATCTGGGCAGGAGGTCATGGGAACCCCAAAATTTGTAGTTGGTAGAGTTTGGGTAGGCTCGGTACCCCTTTTGCAGCTGGCCTCTGAAGTGGAAACTGAGCCTTAACTGTGAGGTCTTTGCTGACTTAAGGAATTAACGTCAGAATTAAATTCAATTGTTATTCACCTCGTTGGTGGCAGAGAAGTTGGTGTGGAAAGATACCACGCATTTAGTGTCAGAAGGAACCTCAGAGGCTCAGAACCAAACAGAATCTCCCATCTACACTAAGAAATAAACATTACTGGGAAAGATTAAAATGAAGATAAATGTAGAAGACATTTTTTCTTACTTGTAGTCACAGAAGATAATTAACCATCTTCAGTAAAAGTAGCACCAGTTTATTAAAAGTTTAGAGCACATGTGAAAGCAAAATGTATAATAATAGTACAAAATGTGGGAGGGAGCATTGTTGTAGGGTTCTTACATTATAAGTAAAATGATATAATATTTAAGGGGAGGGCTGTTGGTAATTAAAGATGCATATGTAGGGGTGCTTGGATGGTTCAGTTGCTTCAGTGTCCGACTCTTGGTTTTAGCTCAGGTCATGATCTCAGGGTCCTGAGATCGAGCCTCGCATCAGGCTTCATGCTCAGCCCAGAGTCCACTTGGGATTTTCTCTCTCCCTCTTCTCCCTCTACTCCTCTCCCTCTTCCTCCCACTCTGTTACTTCCCCTGCTCTCTCTCTCTGAAATGAATAAAATCTTTTTAAAAAATATTTTATTTTTATTTATTTGACAGAGATCACAAGTAGGCAGAGAGGCAGGCAGAGAGAGAGGAGGAAGCAGGCTCCCTGCTGAGCAGAGAGCCCGATGCGGGGCTCGATCCCAGGACCCTGAGATCATGACCTGAGCTGAAGGCAGAGGCTTAACCCACTGAGCCACCCAGGCGCCCCTAAAATCTTTTTTTTAAAGTAAATAAAGATGCGTATGTGAGCATTAAAGAAAACATTAAATGAAATTTTTATTTTATTTTATTTTTATCTTTTAAATATGTTATTTATTTATTTGTCAGGGAGATAGAGAACAAGCAGAGGGAGTGGCAGGCAGAGCAGGCAGAGGGAGAAGCAGGCTCCCTGCTGAGCAGGGACCTGGAAATGGGACTCCATCCCATGACCCAATCCCTGGACCCTGGGATCACGACCTGAGCTGAAGGCAGACACACTTAACTGACTGAGCCACCCAGGCATTACTAAATGAAATTTTTATTATTTTTCTATTTCTTATTTTTTAAAGATCTTATTTATTTGACAGAGAGAGAGAGAGACAGCAAGAGAGCGAAGCAGGAGAGGGAGAAGTAGTCTTCCCTCCAAGCAGGGTTCCTTCCAAGAGCCCAATGCAGGCTTCGATCCCAGGACCCCGAGATCGTGACCAGAGCTGAAGGTGGACGTTTAACAACTGAGCCACCCAGGTGCCCCCAAATGCAATTTTTAGAAGAAGTATAATAGATAACCCAATAATAAAGAAAAATGGAATAAAAAATACTCAAGCTAAAGGTTGGCAGAAAAAAAGAGAGAAAAAAACAGTACTAAGACCAAATGGAAAGAGGAGAAAGTAAGTGGATGGTGGGCTTAAGCCCAGTCACATTAATAATTACATTAAATACAAATGATCTAATTACATTTACTGAAAGATAGAGATTGTCAGATTGGATAAAAAAGCAAGACGTAACTATATGCTCTCTGAAAATAAATCCACTTGAAATCCACAGCACAAGGTAAAACAAAGGAGTTTCATGAAAAAGTTTATCAGTGTGTTTCCAAATTCCACATGGTAAGTTTCCTTTAAGAAATTCGTTTAAGAAATTAAGAGTTTTGGGGCACCTGGGTGGCTCAGTGGGTTGAGCCTCTGCCTTCGGTTCAGGTCATGATCTCAGGGTCCTGGGATCGAGCCCTGCATCGGCCTCTCTGCTCAGCAGGGAGCCTGCTTCCCCCTCTCTCTGCCTGCCTCTCTGCCTACTTGTGATCTCTCTCTCTCTGTCAAATAAGTAAATAAAATCTGTTTTAAAAAAAGAAATTAAAAGTTTTGGTACAGTATCAAAGACTATCGACAATGATCTGAACAGGCTATTAAAATACTTCTCCCTTTTGCAGTTATTTATCTGTGCGAGTCTAGATTTTCTTCATATTCTTTAACAGAAACAGCAGATGGAAGGAGATTGAATGCAGAAATAGATACGAGAATCCAGTTGTCTTCTTTTAGGCCAGACATAACAGAAACTGCAAAAGTGAAACTATACATTTAAAATGTAATTTTTTTGTAAACATGTTTTTGGTATACTAACATATTGTGGGTTTATTTTTGTTATGTTTGAGTGAATTAATAAACATATTATATATATAAATTCTGTTTCGGTTTATAGTTAATATCAATTGATAAACCAATGTAAACAAAAGGTCTTTGGTATCCTCGATAATTTTTAACCACAAAAGGGGCTCAGGCTGATATATCTAAGGATGCTTCTCTACAGAAACACAGAGATGAAGGAGGCAAAGGACTGGAAACCATGTTCATTGTCATCAACATCTTCATCACCGCCCACCACTGCATCATCACAATTCTGCTGTGCCAAGCCCTATCCAAAGCTCTTCTCATGCATCATCTCATTGACTCCTCACAATCACTCTGGCAGATGAGTGTGGTTGCTATCAGCCATATGAGGAAAGTAAGGCTCAGAGAGGCCTGGTAGCTTTCGCAGGGTCCCACAGCTAGGAAGGGGTAGATGCCAGGTCTGTCTGATTCCAGGGCTTCATTTATGCTCTGGGCTTAGAGTAGGAGACTGGTTCCCGTGGAGTTGAAGGTCATATGGGCTTCCCACTCATTCTTTCCTTCTTTGGTAAATTTCAGTATCGGTGTATGCCTTCTGTGCCTTGAAAGAGCCTAAATCGTTTTGGACACAACAGTTCAGATAAAACATAGACACAAGCACACACAGACATACCCTCAACCCCGGCATACATGGATAGCTTCATTTCTCCAGAAAAGAAAGGACCCTTTGGGACCAGCTCCCTTTTCCACTACTCTGGGAGTTACAAGTGCCCCCATTGTGAAGTCAGGACCCCATCAGAACTAAAGGCCATCAAAACACTAGCATCTGTGGTCCTGGCTTATTCTTGGGCTCACTGTCCCCTGAGGGATGGGTTTCTAAGAGGAGCTACCCAGACCTGGCAGAAGATGCAACAATCCTCGTTCACAAAGGGCCTGGGGTTTGTGTGACAAGTCCCCAAAGGCAGCTCTCCTAAGTGCAGTGCTGCCCAGGAGAGGCCCACATAAGGGGAGCAGGGCCCTGGAAAGAAAAATGTCCAACCCGAGGATTCAGTGCGCTAGCAACCAGAGGCCTGTTCCCGTGGAATTGCGACACCTGCTTGAAACCCAGGGACCTCAGTTCCGGTTAGAGAAGGGAGACACAGATCTGGGAAACAAAGAGCCTCCTCTGGAAACCCATGTGCTTCCCCAAGCTGCTCACACCTTTTCCCCTGATAACTCGATGCTGTGCGGGAGATGTGACTGCCTGTCCCCCGCCGTTCCCGGACAGCTCTGCATGTGCCTCCTTCCCATGCTTCACGGGGCCCGGCACTGGATGTCTCCGTGCAGAAAACTCAGCAGTTTCCCGCGAGACCCTCTGCACCTGGGTGAGGGTCTGCACAGGTGGGTCTTACCCTTCAGACTGAACCTTCCCAAGTGCAGCGAGATGGAGGATTTTGTGTGTGCTATAGGAAGGCAGGTTTTGTCCTCGTTTTGTTTTGTTTTTGCTTAGTAACCACTCTTGCGGCAATAATGTTTTGCTCCTTCTTTCTAAATACTGAACATCTAAAACCGCCCCTTCTCATAGATGTGATGGGTATGAAGAACTGTGTACCTGCCAACCTGCTTGAGAGAGAGAATACGACGCTGTGTGGCCGCCCCACTTCCATTCCCCTGACCCCATGTGCAGTGTCCGCTTTCCTGAATCGTGTGTCTCTCATGGGGCTGACTCTTCTGAACGTCGCCTCGGACAGATAGGGGCCGTGTTCAGTGTGGGCTGGTTTTGATTTCTAGAAATGGGTTCCCGCTCTCTGTACTCTACCACGACTTCTCTTTCTTCAACAATGTAATACATTTTGTATCCTAGAGGTTCTATGCTTACTTTACTGTGGCATTAGATAGAAATATACATAACTAGCACATGAGCTCATGATTTCATGGACATTTTTGCTAAATTAAATCTTTGCATTAAAAATATGAGCTGAGTTAGATTGAAAAAATATCAAGTAAATATTAGTACAGGTGGCAAACGGATATGGCAGAAAAAAAAAACGATCCCATTGGAATGTGAATAAAGTTCAGGAAACATGGTTTTAAGTAAAGACAGATACATCTAAGACTGCTCTGGGTTTTTGGAGTAGGCCTGACCCAGGTCGTCTCCTCTGTAAGTCAGGGGCCCCATTCACAAGCACGACCCCGGCATGAGAAGGTATTTGGGTCCATGCTCACTTCTTGCTTGCTTCAGGCCACTTTTGGCCAGCCAGCTTGGTGGCCTCTTTCCTCCCTGGTCTCTGCTCCCAGCCTGGGATGGCCCCACAGAGTGTCCCTCCTCCCAGCTCCTCTGTGCACGGCCAGGGCCAGCCTGTGCAACCCACCTTAGATCAAGCTTTCTTCCTAGTCTCCTCTCGGGCTCCGCTCACTCAGCAGGGAGACTGCATCCACCACCCCATTCTCTACCACGCTTTCTGCCACATAACTTTGCAGTGCCCGCTCCTGCTGCCTCTGGGTGGGTCATGAGATCTGCATTAGCCAAAAGAATGAGGCTGAAGTCATAGTGTGCCCATTCTGAGCCCAAGCCTCTAGGGGTCCTGCCTGTCTGCTTGCTCTCTTGTGCACTTCTGCCGTCACTGGTCCCAGGGGGAAGTGAGAGACAAGAGCCACCTGAGCCGAGCTGACCCACCTAAGGCGCTCCAGCCAGGCACGACCCATAGGAGGGCCCCTGCTCACCCACGAACTCATGACGAATAAGAAATTAAAATTACTGTTCTTTCAAGGCATTGAGCTTCGGGTGGCTTGGCACGCAGCAAGAGCTAACTGACACTTGGATACGGAGGACCTGGCTGCCTCCTCCCCCACCTTCAGCGGCCATGCTCCACCCAGACCTAGGGCAGGAAATGCTTCCATAAGGGAATCGAGCATGTCCATACTTTCACAAATGTGCCCCGTGGCTGAGCCAGCATTAGTCTGCCCAGCGGGGGTGAGTGGGAACAGTGACGCCAAAAGGAACCCTTTTGGCTCAGTCCCAGGAACAAGAGGCAGCTGTCTTCCACAACCTCCATGGTCCCTTACCACCTGCTTCTCAGCAGACAGTCCTGCTGGTGGGGACTAAGGCTGGGGCAGGATGAGAGTCTGGGGCAGTGTGGTGTCCTGGGGATGCCAGGTGAGGCCGGGAGACAGGACCCTGCCTGGGACAGAGAACTGGAATCCTCACGTCTGCCGGATTCTAGAACCCTCTCTGCGTCACAGGAGGTTCTTTCTGGGCGACCGTCCAATTCTTCTCTGGGCTCCTCGAAGATCAGCCCTGGATGTTAACATGGTCCTTCTCCCCAGGATGCCATGCCCCTGAGCTGGTTTCAGCCTGTGCGTTGGCGAGCTGAAGCTTACCTGCCTTACAGCTTCTTCTCGGCAGGAGGACCACATGAGCTCTTCTCCAAACAGTGGGGCGTTTGCACCCATCTTCTGTCACGGCTCCGCTCCTTTCTCCACAGGCAGAGGCAAAGTTTCATGCAAGGTCGGGTGCTCCTCCCTCTTACTCTGAGTACCGCCTTTGTAGGGGAAGGGGTGCATTGTGGGCCATATTTGCCACGCTTTAACCACTCAGCTTCCACTCCCTGGTCCGAGTGACATTGATTTCCTTCCGGCGAATTACCTCCGTGCCACTGTGGGAACCAGAGGGGCCAGGGCCTCCCTCTCCCAGTCCTGGGACAGCCAGGGCTTGGTCCCCTGAGCAGTTCCGCTAATCCGACCTTGTCCTGGAACTGGGAGCTAATGACTCAGAGACACTGTAGGGGCAGAGGCAGGGTTGGACTAGGGACCCGGCCATGCTTGTGTGAGCCAGGCTGGGGGCTCACTCCTTCTGTCCACTCCCCCCATCCCACTTAGCCCCAGTAACACTATCCCAACTTCTTTTTTTTTTTTTTTTTAAGATTTTATTTATTTATTTGACAGAGATCACAAATAGGCAGAGAGGCAGGTTGGGGGGGAGGGGGAGGAAGCAGGCTTCCTGTCGGGCAGAGAGCCCGACGCGGGACTTGACCCCAGGACTCTGAGATCATGACCTGAGCCGAAGGCAGAGGCTTAACCCACTGAGCCACCCAGGCGCCCACTATCCCGACTCCTAACCCTTTAGATGGGCATCACCTCTTTTTAAACTCCACAAGATGGACCCACACAGGATATGCCCCCGGGTCTGGCTTCTCTCGTCCAGTGTCATGTTACCTCAGATGGTACGTTCCTCAGAGCTGGCTACAGAATTTGTGGGACCCAGGGCAAAATGAAATCCAGGATCCCGTGTTCGAAAAAAAATGGTGACAGTGGAGTGTACGTTAAGCCTGGGGCCCCTCTGAGTGTCCGTGGGACCTCCTAAGCCGCATGCCCCTGAAGCTGGCCTGTCTATTTGCTTGTGCATCCCCTCGTTGGGAGCAGAAGCTTGTCCAATGGGGATGGTGTGGCTGCTATGAACAGAGCATAGAAACGTGGGGGTTTCTTCAGGACCTTCCCACCCTGAACCCATCAGAGCCTCACGGAGGCCCTGAGGTCGGCAGGGCTGGCAATCATTATAAGCATCAGGCCACTTCAGAGACGCAGAGCCCAGACTAAAAACGCCCTCAGGACTGCCCCAGACCCACAGTGAGTACCCGGGCTGAGCCTCATCCCCAGGCCCTCTGGCACCAGAGCCCCTTCTTGTTGTTAAGCCACATCCAGCGCTCCTTGAAACCCTGCTATGTGCCAAGTGCTGGACTCAGGGTAAAGGGAAGCAAGGCTCCTTGCCCACTGGAACCTACAATCTAAGTGGAAAACAAAGGACTTACGTGCATGGAAAATTATTAACCAAAACATTTCTTCCTTCAAGGGGGCCTGGTAGCTTTAAGAACTACAGGTGCTCTCTTGTCTCTCCGAACAATAGGCATCAGTTGGGGAGGTCTGTGGGAACAGGAGACTAAGGGCAGGCAGGTGTTGCCGGCACGCTGAAGGCTGAAGAATGGGACCCCAGCCTGGCTCACACAAGCACAAGGTCAAGGTCGCTACTCACAGACCCAGGACAGAGTCTGCTTAGCAGAGCAGGTCAGGGTCCCAATCCTGGGCTGTCCTAGGGCTGGCAGAGGGAGGGCCTAGTCCCCTAGTTTCCACGGTGGGAGGGAGGAAATTCACCTTCTGTGGTTCTAGAAATGTTCTACTTTCTTGATCCAAAAGCTGGTTATGTAGGCATGCTGACTTCCTGAAAATCCATCGAACTATGCACAGGATTTGTGCGTTTTTCTGCATGAATGTTACTCTTCAATACCAAGTTAAGAGAAAATCTGTGAAAGGGCCTATGTGTAGTAAAGGGAAACATGGGATGCTGTGTTTGACCCACCTTTGGGTGCTCAGAAAAGGTTTCCCAGAGGAGGATCCAAAGTAAGTCCTGAAGGAGGGAGCAAGAGGGAAGGGCAGGGCAGTCCCTTGCAAAGGGACATAATTTGGGAGCTCAGGAATGGATGGCTCAGGGAAGCAGGGGCTTGTGGGTAAGAGTGGTTCTGCCCCTGAACCAGAGGAGCTGCACAGGACAAGAGACACAAAGGCCAGCCTGTGTGGGCCTCTTAGGCCTGCTGGAGGCCAAGGATGTTTGGGTTGCCATGAATGGTTCCGAGCTCGAAGCTCCAGTTGCAAGGGTGGGATAGATGGGGTGGGCGATGGGAGGCAGGGAGACGCTGCTGGAAAGGCCACCAGACTTTTCTAGGTGAGCAGTGATGGTAGAGGGCTGGTGGAGTGGGGCTGGTGGAGTGTAGAATAGGGAATAAATCCCAGAGACCTCTTTTTTTTTTCAAATGGCACCTTTGGGGGTTTTAACACACAATGACAAGTTCTTTGAGATTTGTCCCACCAAGAGAGGGAGTCTAATCGTCCACCTCTTTCCCATGGGCTAGCCTCAGGGACTTGGGATGAACTGGATGTGGCTGAAGGGGAGCTTAAAAAATCCCCAGCACCCAGGCCAGATCCAAGCATTAATACTCTCTCGAGTATTAACGTTTTGAGTATTTCAATGTTCAGCTGAAGTTGAGAATCTAACCTAAGACCAAACTGAAGATGCCCTCCCATTTCCCCCACTTCCCCGCCGCCAGCTTCCTTTTGTCCTTGTGCCCCGGTTTGCATCGTCTGTTCCTGGCACACGAAACCGATGCTGTTACGCGGCAGGGATTTGAAATCAGTGCTTCAGTCCCTGATGTTCAAGCTGTTTATCTTAAAAGCAACATAGGTAAATGGATGTGGAGGGAGAGCCGGGAGGCTCCCACAGGTGGGAGTGTGAAGAGGATTGCCAGATCAAATACAGGAGGCCCAGTTAAAGCTGAATTTCAGATAAACGACGAATTTGTTTTTAGTACATAGGTTCCAAATTGTGCATGGACGTCATAGAAAATTATGTATTGTTACCTGAAATTCAATTTTTACTGAGTGTTCTATATTTTTATTTGTGAAATCTGGCAACCCTAAGTGTGAAGCCAGGTCAAGGTGATATTTGGGCTTCTCCTGGGGACGTCTATAGATTCCTGAGTCCCTCAACAGAAGGGTAGGCTATACCTCGGAAATCCTCAGGTCACTCCCCTTGTTGGGGGATGGTGAGGCACTAAGTAATAAGTAATAAATCCAAAACAGGGCCATTCCTGATTTGCACAATATTGTGTTAACTAAACCCACGCATATTGGCCCTGTATCCTTGCTTTGCTGCAATAAACATTTGCAACCACGTTTTTATGTCGACGTAAATGTTCAGATCTGCTGGGCGATGGCTGGCAGCATGATTTCTGAGTTGTATGGTAAGTCTGTGTTTCACTTTGTACAAAAGGGCCAAACTGTCTTCCAAAGTGGCTGCACCATTTTGTGTCCCCATCAGCAATAAAAGAGAGTTCCTGTTGCTTCATATCCTGGCCAGCAACTGCTATTGTCTCTTGCTTGGATTGTAGCCATTCTAATAGGTGTGCGGTAGTGTATCCTTGATATTTTAATTTGCATTTCCCCGAGGACAAATGGTGTCGAGCATCTTTTTATATACTGCTTTGTTACCTGTGTATCTTTGGTGAAATGTCCATTCAGATCTTTGCCCCATTTTTAAATTGGATTGTGTGTTTTCCTATTGCTGAACTTTAAGAATTCTCGATACCTTCTAGATACAAGTCCTTTATCACATGCATGGTTTAAAAATATTTTTCTCCTGGTCTATAGCTTGGTTTTTCCTCCTCTTTCTTTTAGCAGTGTATTTTGTAGAACAAAAGTTTTTAATTTTGATAAAGCACAATTCATCAATGTTTGCATTGCCCAAATCATGATCACATGGATTTGGGGGTATGTTTTCCTCTTAGAAATGTTATAGCTGAGTATTTTGGATATAAGTCTATGATTTAATTTTTTGAGTTAATTTTGTGTAAAATATGAGGTGGGTATACTTTTGTTTCTTTGTTTTGCAAATAGACATCCAGCTGTTCTAACATCATTAATTGGAAAAAAAAAACTATCCTTTCTACACTGAATTGCCTTTGCACCTTTGTAAAAACTCAGTTGACTGTATTTGTATGAGACTCTTTCTGGACTCTCTGTCTGCCCCACCGATCTGTGTGCCTACGCCTTTGCCATCTCCCCACTGTTGGCATTACTGTAGCTTTATGGAACAGTATACTCCTATAGAGTATCTTTGAATTCAGGTGGTGTGAATAGTTGTCAGGATGAGGGACTCACTTAAATGCACTCAAGAAGAAAAGGAGATTTGATTGAAAGGAACGAGGGACTTCTCAGATGGCTGTTGGCGAGGGGTCACCTCCTCTCCCAAGATTGGTCCTGCGCTGAGTCAACGCCAGCTGGTCCTCTTGGGGGCGCTGCTTTTGAGCCTCATGGCCCAGCATCCCTGCAGCCTCCCCTGCCCTTGTATCACTCTCCACGATCTGCAGGCCTGTCTCAGCACCTCTGCTCCAGAGCCCCAGCCTGCCCTCAACATGGGCCCACTTCTCACAAACCCCACACACCTGTGTTTTTGGCTAGCATACAGTTTTATTTCTTAAAGTTGAATTAGTTGCCGATATTTTTAAAAATTGGGTGAGTTTGCAAAGAAATTCAGAAATCTGGCTTCTCCTGGAGAATGGCATCATGCTGGGCTAAGTAGCAGTAGATCCCTGAGATGAGCAGGATCTCTAGTCTGCCACCTCCTCCAGCAACCCTCCCCACTCTACCCTTGCTCATTTAGGGAAAGGTCTGTCCGCTGCAGCCCTGAGTGTGCAGCCTCTGGCCTCAGGTTTCAGGGTTCCTGTCTGACACAGACATCCAAGCAGAGTAACTGAGCAGTGGAGTGCAGCCTTCAGGTCTCTGACTGTGGACCTTGCAATGCCAGAGGTGCCAGTGTGCTTGAAGGCCTTTGTGAAGGCTGTGCCTCCCATCTTATCACTGGGCCTGGTGGGGATCCTGAGTTAGGCCTGTTCCTGGGACGCATCGGATTCCTTTGATGGCCATCTTTGGCTTGAGGACTCCTCAAAACAGCCTTGCTGAGCTGTCTTTAGAAGTGCACTGCAGTCTTGGGTGCTTCTACCCAAATTTCTGTTTTGGGTAGAAAAAGAAGGAAGGAAGCCTTTTTCCTTCCCTTGGTGTCAAGGCCTACACTGTGGGCCAACGTCCTTACAGCCTCTTCCTGTTCCCCCATTTGCTCTCACAGGTGTTTCCCCTTATACATTTTGCGCATCTTGATCTTATTTTGGCATCTGCTTCTCAGAGGACCGGGTTTAACAAGGGTCGGGGATCACTTGACAGGTATGACAGAAGCAGATTCTTGGAGAAGGAGCTGTGGGTGTGAGTAATGCAGAGACCTTGACCAACAGGCTCACTCTACCCCATCCTATACTGGTAAAGGATAGAATTGGATTGGACCACAGATCTCCCTTGCTCCGCTCTGTCCCGCCCTGGCTTCTCTACTTCCCCAGCCTGATACCGTTCCGAGTTGGAAAGGCTCAGAGAAACCTCAGGGCCTGAGGTGGGCAGGGGAGGGGTATACACCGCCATCAAGCCTAAAGTCCCAATTTGCCAGCTAAATGCCCCAACCAACCATCCTTACCAAGCTCCTGTGAGCACATGAAGTATCCTAGACATTTGCTTGATTTTTCTGTCACCCAGGATCCCTCCCTCTCCTTTGGAACCAGGGCCTGAGATTTGGGGGTACATGGCATTGGGAGCTAGTTCAACTTTTGCTGTCCTTGAGCCACCTTATTGGCTCAGGACAGGGCATGTGACCTGGTTCAGAGCCAATGGGATGCTCTGAGCCTTTTGCTGGGAAAACCAGGAGACTGATGCTTCTCTTTCTCACTCAGAGCAGGCAGAGTTACCCTCTAGACCCTGGAGGCTGGGAACTTGGAGCTCCCAGACAGCTGAGAATGATGTAGATGCAGCAGAAGGCAGGACTCAGAGAAGAGAAAGCAAGCCCAGCTGTTGTTGTTGAAGCCACTTAATCAAGCCACACCTGAAAGCTGACCCACTCCTGAACTTTACAGTATTAAGAGCCAATAAATTGTCTTTTAAATTAAGGCAGTTTGTAACACATTTGCAACTTAATAAATCCTAATTGACACAGGCTTTTGATCATCCACTAAGTGGATCATTTAGGACTCTCATCTTTCTTCTTCTGGTATTACTTACCATTTTATGGTTGGCTAACTTCTACACCAGGGAAAAGAGTAGGTTAAAAAATAAAAATTTTCAAAAGGCAAGGAATATCCAGGCTCCTGGGGGCAGCAGCCCTTGCTGAAGTCCTAAAGCTTGTGGTGGGCATTCGAAGCTTTGCCTGATAACATCCTCTCCCGTGTCTTCAGATTGTCTTTGGGAAGACACCTTCTTATACCCATAGTCGTTATGTTTGGAATGGACTTGACCCATTCCCTCCTCTTGGGCTGGAGCTGTGGACAGTGAAGCCAGCCTATTTAGGAAGAAAAAGGTACGTTCTTCGCAGAGATTGCTCAGTATGTACATTGATGACTCAGAATGTGGGGAGCCTCCATGTTTAAGGAAACTGCTTCAGAATAAAGCCAATGCAGAAGAAAGTCCAAGAAGGAGCAGAAAGACATATCCATGATGCTGTATATTGAGCTTCTGGGTCTGGCCTTATCTACAACTATCACTGAACTTTTCAGTTACCTGAGGCAAGAAAGCCCAATTTTTGTTCCTTTGTTGTTGTTGTTGTTGTTTTTAAGATTTATTTATTTATTGGAGAGAGACAGCTAAGAGAGGACAAGTGGGGGATGGGCAGAGGGAGAACCAGACTCCCTGCTGAGTAGGGAGCCTGAGGCACGGCTCCATCCTGGGACTCTAGGCTCATAACCTGAGCCAAAGGCAGATACTTAAGGGATTGAGCCACCCAGATGCACCCCTTGTCTATCTTTCTTTTCTTTTCTTTCTTTCTGTTCTTCTTTCTTTCTTTCAGTGGGAAAATATAAAATATATTATTTTAGCCATCTTTAAGTGTACAATTGAGTGACTTTGACTGCATTCGCAATGTTGCATAATAACACGTAACCAATGTTGTGTCACCACTAGTTCCAGAACTCTTTTATTACTCCAAACAGAAACTCTGTAACCATTGAGCAATGACCCCCATCTCCCTTACCTGCAGGCCTTGGTAATCTCTCATCTACTTTCTGTCTCCATGAATTTAGCTGCTTTAGATATTTCATATAAGCGGAATAATACTATATTTGTACTTTTGCATCTGGGTTAGTTCACTTATGAATGAATTTCACATTCATTTGACATTATTTCATGTTTTCAAGATTCATCAATGTTGCAGCATGTATCAGAACTTAATTCCTCTTTATGATGGCTAAATAATGTTCATATGCATATGTATATACACAGTAAAAATATATATACCACATTTTGTTTATCCATTTATTTATGGATGGAAACTTGATTTTTTTTTTTTCGCCTTTCGGCTGCTGTGAGTAATGCTATGAACGTAGATGTATTTGAGTATCTGTTTTCACTTCTTTGGGGTATACGTCCAGGAGTGAAATTATTGGTTCATATGGTAACTCTACATTTATTTTTTTGAGAAATTGCCAAACTTTCCTATAGCAGCTATAACATTTTATATTCCCAACAGCAATGAAAGAGTGTTCCAATTTCTCTATATCCTTGCAAACACTTATTTCCTCTTTCCTTCCTTTCTTCTTTCCCTCCTCCTCCACTTCCTCCTCCTCCTTCACAGAATTCATCCTAGTGACCTTGAATTGGTAGCTCATGTGGTTTAGATGTACATTTCCCTAATGGTTAAGGTAATTGAGTGTCTTTTCATGTGTTTCTTGGTCGTTTGTACATCTTTTTTGGAGAAATGTCTCTTCAAGTCCTTTGGCAATTTTTGAATTGATTTCTGTTGTTGAGTTGTAGGAGACATATAAATTTATATAGAGAGATATATAGAGATAAATATAGGTATAGGTAGATATTCTTGATATTAAACCCTTATAAGATATGATTTACAAATATCTCCTCCCTATTTATCTTTTCATTCTCTTGATAATGTCATTTGATGCATAAAAGTTTTAAATTTTGATGGAGTCAAATATACCTATATATTTTGTGTCTGTGCTTTTGGTGTCTTGTTTAAGAAAGTGCCAATTCGAAAATTGTGAAGATTTTCCCCTATGATTTCTTCTAAGAGTTTTAAAGTTTTAGGTCTTATGTTTAGGCTTTATTCATTTTGAGTTAATTTTTGTATATGGTGTAAGGTAAGAGTCCAATGTCATTCTTTTGCATGTGGATATCCAGTTTCTCGGGTGTCATTTGTTGAAGTGACTGTTCTTTCCTCCACTGAATGATTTTGGAACTCCTGTCAAAAAGCAATTTACCATGTATGGGAGGGTTCCTTTCTGGGCTCTTTATTCAGTTCCATCGGTCTACATGTTTATCCTTATGCTAATAACAGTGCTTTGATTACTATAGATTTGCAGTAAGTTTTGAAACCAGGAAGTGTGAGGTCTTTTCAAACTTTGACCTTTCTCAAGATGGTTTTGGCTATTGAGGGTCCCTGGCAATTCCATGTGAAATTTAGGATGGGTTTTTCTACTTCTGCAAAACATGTCATTGGGATTTGATAGGGATTGCTTTGAATCTCTAGATTGCTTTGAGGAGCATTGTTTTATTAATCTTCTTTGGCTACTATTACAAAATACCACAGATTGTATATGGTATAAGAGAATGGTCGAGTTTCATTCTTCTATATGTAGGTGTCCAATTTTTCCAGCACCATTTATTGAAGAGACTGTCTTTTTTCCATTGGACATTTTTTCCTGCTTTGTTGAAGATTATTTGACCATAGAGTTGAGGGTCCATATCTGGGCTTTCTACTCTGTTCCATTGGTCTATGTGTCTGTTTTTGTGCCAGTACCATGCCGTCTTGACGATCACAGCTTTGTAATAGAGCTCGAAATCAGACACCGTGATGTCCCCGGCTTTGTTTTTCTTTTTCAACATTTCCTTAGCAATTCAGGGTCTTTTCTGGTTCCATACAAATTTTAGGATTGTTTGTTCCAGCACTTTGAAAAATGCTGATGGTATTTTGATCCATGAGCATGGAATGTTTTCCCATCTTTTTGTGTCTTCTTCAATTTCTTTCATGAGTGTTCTGTAGTTCCTAGAGTACAGATCCTTCACCTCTTTGGTTAGGCTTATTCCAAGGTATCTTAAGGTTTTTGGTGCTATGGTAAATGGAATTGATTCTCTAATTGCCCTTTCTAGAATTTCATTGTGAGTATATAGGAAAGCAACTAATTTCTGTTAATTGGTTTTGTATCCTGCCACATTACTGAATTGCTGTATGAATTCTAGTAATTTGCGGGTGGAGTCTTTTGGGTTTTCCACATAAAGTATCATGTCATCTGCAAGAGAGAGTTTGACTTCTTCTTTGCCAATTTGAATACCTTTTATTTCTTTATGTTGTTGCTGGGACTTCTAGTACTATGTTGAACAGTAGTGGTGAGAACGGGCATCCTTGTCATTTTCCTGATCTTAAGGGAAAGGCTTTCAGCTTTTCTGCATTGAAAATGATATTTGCTGTGGGTTTTTCATAAATGGATTTTATGAAGTTGAGGAATGTTCCCTCTAACCCTATACTCTGAAGGGTTTTAATCAGGAAAAGATGCTGTATTTTGTCAAATGTTTTTTCTGCATCAATTGAGAGGACCATGTGGTTCTCTCTTCTCTTACTAATTTACTCTATCATATTGGTTGATTTGCGAATGTTGAACTACTCTTGAATACCAGGGATAAATCCTACATGGTCATGGTGGATAATCTTTTTAAAACAGTGTTGGATCCTATTAGCTAGGATCTTATTGAGAATGTTGGCATCTATATTCATCAGAGATATTGGTCCGAAATTCTCCTTTTTGATGGAGTCTTTGTCTGGTTTGGGGATCAAGGTCATGCTGGCCTCATAGAAAGAGTCTGGAAGTTTTTCTTCTGTTTCTATTTTTGAAAGCACTTCAGGAGAATAGATATTATTTCTTCTTTGAATGTTTGGTAGAATCGGAAAGGACAAATCCTCAACTTTTACATCAACATGAATGGACTGGAGGAGATTATGCTGAGTGAAATAAGTCAAGCAGAGAAAGTCAATTATCAAATGGTTTCACTTACTTGTGGTGCATAAGGAATAACACAGAGGACATTGGGAGAAAGAAAGGAAAAATGAAGGGGGGGAATCAGAGGGAGAGAAGAATGATGAGAGACTGTGGATTCTGAGAAACAAACAGGGTTTTAGAGGGGAGTGGGGGTGGGAGGATGGGTTGGCCCGGTGATGGATATTAAGGAGGGCACGTATTGCATGGAGCACTGGGTGTTACACATAAACGATGAATCTTGGAACACCAAATCAACAATTAATGACATACTGTATGGTGACTAACATTAAATAATAATAATAATAATAATAATAATACTATAGATTGGGTGCTTTAAACAACAGGAATTTATTTTCTCATAGTTTAGGAAGCTAGAAGTTCCTGATCAAGCAAGTTCAGTTTCTAGTGACAGATCTTTCCTAACTTAGAGATGACTGTTTTTTCACTGAGTCCTCACAGGGCCTTTCCTCAGCATGTATGTGGCAAGAATGAGCTTTCTGGTGCATCTACTTGTAAGGATACTAATCCTATTGGATCATGCCCCATTCTTATGACCTTACTTAACATTAATTACTTTCACAAAAGATCTATCTCCAAATTCAGTACATTGAGGGTTAGGTCTTCAACGTAAGAATTTTGGGGAAACATTCAGACCATAACAATTCTCATGACCCTGAGATCCCAACCTGAGCTGAAACAAAGAGTTGGATGCTTAAGTGACTGCATTACCCAGGAACCTCTCCATTTACATTTAAAGAAATTATCGATAAGGAGTGACTTAATTCTTAATTCTGCCAAGTAGCTATTTGTTTTTGTGTACCTTTTATGTTTTTTGTTCCTCACTTCCTACATTTTTGTATTTATTATTTTGTAGTGTATCATTTTGATTCCCTTCTTTCCTTGTCTGTATATATTTTTAGTTATTGTCATAGTACTTGCCTTGTGAACTACAATTAACATCTTAAACTTATAACACCTTGGTTTGAATAAAACCAACTTAGTTTCAATAGTGTACACTGGGATCCTCTACAGATTTTGTCCTTCTCCCTTTATATTGTTATTGTCCCAGATCACATTTCTATACACAGTGTGCCCAATTAACATAGATTTATAATGATTGTTCTATGCATTTATCTTTTAAATTCTAGGTGTAAAAAGCATTACAAACCAAACCTACAATAATACTGGTTTTTATATTTACCTATGTAGTTACTACTTTTACTAGTGTTCTCTATTTCTCATATGACTGAGTTATTGTCTAGTGTTCTTTTATTTCAGCCCAACACACTCCCGTTAGCAAATCTTGTGAAGCAGGTTTACTAGTAACTAACTCCTCTGGTTCTTATTTACCTGGAAATGTTTTAATTCTCTTATATTCTTTTATTATTTTAAAGATTTTATTTATTTATTTGACAGAGAGAGAAATCACAAGTAGGCAGAGAGGCAGGCAGAGAGAGAGGGAGAAGCAGGCTCCCCACTGGGCAGAGAGCCTGATGCGGGGCTTGATCCTGAGATCATGACCTGAGTCGAAGGCAGAGGCTTAACCCACTGAGCCACCCAGGCACCCCAATTCTCCTTCATTCTTGAAAGAGAGTTTGTCTAATATAGAATTTGTTTTGGAGAGTTTGTTTTTCCCTTTCAGAACTGAATATGCCTTTTGGCCTCCTTGATTGCTGATTAGAAATTGGCTGTTATTCTCACAGAGGATTCCTTGTATATGGACAAGTCGCTTGTTACTTGTTGTTTTTAAGACTGTCTTTTTGTTTTGTGTTTTGACAATCTGACTATAATGTACCTCAGTTATACACATCTTAAGAGTTTTTCCCGCTAGGAGTTGCTTAGTCCTCTTGGATGTGCGTATTCAAGTTTGTCATCAAATTGGGGAAGTTTTCTGCCATTATTTTTTTCAAAAATTTTTGGTCACTTTCTTTCTTCTCCTGAAATTCCTGTTGTACAAATGTTGGTATGTTTAGTGGTATCCCTTGGGCTCATAGGCTCTGTTCCTATCTCTTCACTTCTTTTTCTTTCTGTACCTGACTGGATAAGTTTGTTGATGATTTCTTCTGCCTGCTCAAATCTGCTTTTTGGCTCCTCTAGTGATTTTATTATTTTTATTTTTTATTTATTGTATTTTTCAGCTCTAGTGTTTCTATTTTGTTCCTTTCTTAGGGTTTCCTTTAGTTCTTTGTCTACGATTTCCTCCAGCTTATTAAGTATATTTAAGACAGTTGATTTAATGTCTTTGACTAATATTTCTAAGGTTTGAGCTTTCTTAGGGGTGGTTTCTAATTATTGTCTCTTCTGTGAATTGGCTTTACATCCTTATTTTTTGGTATGCTTTATGATGTTTGTTGAGGACTGGGCATTTTGAGTATTATTACGCAGTAATTCTGGAAATCTAATTTTCCTGCTCTAGGGATTGCTGAGTTTTGCTTGCTGGAGTTTGCCACCATTTGTTTAGTGATTTTCCAACTTTTTTTTTTCTCAAAGTGTATATGTTGGTATGTATGGTCATTGAAGTTTCTGTTGTTAGCTCTGCAGCCATTCAGTGATTTGACAAAGATTTCCTTAAAAAAAAAAAAAAAAAAAAAAGTGTTCCGTCCCTTTAAATCTTCCCATAGATGCTGGTAGGGGAGACTGCTACAATTCCAGAAGGCTAAAACCCAGACTAGCCTTGGTGCTGTCTCCACCACTCTCAGGGAGCTGGTAGACTGACCAAAATGCATAACCCCAAAACATGCATAACAAGGATCTTACTGCTCATCCTGGCATCAGCCAACCATTCCGGGAATGCTGGCTGCCAATCCCACAGCTGCATGGTGGGGTGGGGGCTGAGGAACGGGGTGTGGCAGCTGGCTCTCACACCCCCCTCCCCACAACTATCCTCTTACCAACAGTTAGTGACCTCTTCCTTCATTATGCACTCTCCTGGTTTTTTTTTTTTTTTTTTTTTTTTATCTGTTCAGGTTCCAGAGTTGCCAAATAGTTGACTCTGAACTGTTTCCTGTTTTGAGTTATAGAAACTAGATTTTTTTTTTAAAGATTTTATTTATTTGACAGATAGAGATCACAAGTAGGCAGAGAGGCAGGCAGAGAGAGAGAGGAGGAAGCAGACTCCCTGCTGAGCAGAGAGCCCGATGTGGGGCTTGATCCCTGGACCCTGAGATCATGACCCGAGCTGAAGGCAGAGGCTTTAACCCACTGAGCCACCCAGGCACCCCAGAAACTAGATGTTGTTTTGATGAAGGAACCGTTCCCTGGGACTTCTACTCCACCATTTTTGCCAGATGTCTTCCTGAATCCCACTTTTTTTTTTTTTTTTTTGCATAAGTCACTTTAAGTTGAATTTCTGTCTCTGGCACCTGAGAGATGGCAGCAAACTGCACCAACTGCCATGCTTGTTGCTATGTATTTTTCAGATTTAAGGAAGATTTCATCCTCTCCGTGGAGGGGAGGCTGAAATGTACAATAATCTCCACCTAATACAAGGATTAAAGTGATCACCGTCAACTCTAAGGATAAGCAGATGAAGTACTTGGGGAGCTTCTTGGAGGGGATGATCTTTTGACCTGCAGGTGAGGGACCTCATTCAAGGTCTGCAGCCCTCCACTGACTCCAAGATCTGTGGACTGTTCTGGGGCCTTGCTCACCTCATTTCCCCATGCCCAGTGGAGGGCCTGGTACATGGAAGAGGGTCAACAATATTTGCAGAAATTTCATTTTCTTTTATTGAAGGTATTTTGGGGTGGCCGATGTTCACCTGGATGAGTGATTATAACTTGAAGGGTTTTAGGTGGGTGCAAGAAGTTTTATAATTGTGATCACCATTATTCTTCAAGCCGACCCTGAAGCAGGTATCACTCTGAGACTTGCTGTACAAATTAATGAAGTTCAGAAGGAGGTTAAGTGTCTTGCCTCATGCTTATCAGCACGCAAGTGGCAGAGTTGGGATCACAACTTGGTTCTGTCTGGGTTTATAGTTCAAGTTCTTCTGCTGTCGTTTCTGGGTTCTAGGACCTAGTAGAAGGAAGCAACAAATTTCACAGAATGTCTACCAACTCTCTGTTCTCATGGAGATGGTGTTCTAGTGTGAAGAGATGGTGACCAGTATGGAAGCAGATCAGATACAAGTGAGAATCCTAAAAAGTGATAAGTGCTATGAAAATTTAAAAAGTGAGGTGCTGGGGGATGCTTGGAGGAGAGGGGAGGGGCTTCTATGGACAGGATGTCAGAAAAGCCTCTTGATTTAAATTGAGGCCTGCGTAATACAAAGGAGTAGACCATGCAAAGATCTGGAGTACAGCGGGCAGAAAGCTCAGCCAGTGCCAAGACTTGGAGTCAGGAGAAGGGAGAAACCAACTGTCGTGGGTATGAGTGGCAGGGGGCTGGCAAGGAAGTGGGGGAGGTGGGTCAAGCAGTACAGAATTCTAGTAGGACGTCTGGGTTTTATTCTGGTTGCAGGGGAAGTCATGGAGGGCTCAAACAGGGAGAATGACATGATCTAGTTATTTTTAAAAGCTCCCTCAGGCTGCTGAGCTGAGAAGAGATTGGGGGCGCATGAATCAGAGTCTTTGGCTGCTAGTGATAGAAAACCTGATGCAAACTGCCTTAATCAGTCAGGAAATTTACTGGTCTCTTTAACCAGAAGTCCAAAGGTAATGCAGATTTCAGAATTGGCAGATTCAGCCCTGAGTCAAGTGCTGTGACATAGGAGAACTCATCTTCTGTCTCTTGGCTCTGCTGACCACAGACTCAACTTCATTCTGAGTCTAGGAGGTGTCTGGGCTGTCTTACTAGACCTGAAATACTCAGGGCCATATGCTTTGTACTTCCCCACCAAGGGATGGGTAATTTTTTTTTTTTTTTCTAAATGGAAACACTTCCAAAGAATGAAGAACTTTTTCAGAAACCTCCAGAAAACGTCTGTTTGTGAAGTGTCACATGCCCATTCCTGAATCAGCCACTTATGGGGAAAATGCATTGTCTTTAGACTGAAGCTGGGGGTGGTCAGCTTCCCACAGGAAGAGGAGTCATGTGGTCTGGGGCAGAACATCTGAAGGAGGGGAGATCAGGTGGGCAGCTGACTATGTCCATTTCAGGGGACAAGAGTGGAAACAAGGAGGCCAGAGAAAAGTCTACAGTGGTGGCTGAGGACAGAGACATGATGGTGGAGCTGGAGGAGGTGATACGAGCAGTCAGATTCTGGCTCTTTCAAAGGTGTTGATGTTGGATATGCAGTGAGGAACAGAGAGGAATTAACATTGACCATTTGCCCAAGTTTTCCTTCCGTCTTCCTTTGAAGCAAA
The DNA here is from genome assembly GCF_963455335.1 of Martes martes. Lineage (NCBI taxonomy): Eukaryota > Metazoa > Chordata > Mammalia > Carnivora > Mustelidae > Martes > Martes martes. Next base: position 38,027,918 of record NC_137905.1, read on the forward strand.
TGGAAAAAGGGTCTGGGGAGCAGGCCAGGAGAGAGGGAAGGGAAATAGAGCAAGTGGGCACACGACGCTGTAAACTACAGGTAACTCCAAGCCCATTCCCACCTGTACAATGCCGAAGGAACAGGATCTATCCATTCCTGTTAGGAACTGGAGCAGAGGTGGTTGTTAGGCCAAGGCCAGCTCCAGCCAGTAAGCATTAACTGGGTGCCTACTGTGTACAGGGGCCCTAGGAGAAAAGGGGCATAGTTCTGAAATAAGAGAAAAAGAATGGGCAGAGTTATCCTTGAAAAATCTCTTAAATAGTCCAAACACAGCACTATATTAATACAAGCACAGTAATTAATACACGGCAAAATATAATTGCATATTTTAATTCATTAAACAGGCACAGGGTAGAGTTGACTTTGCTAAAATTAAATGTCCTAACGAAACTGCTTTGGTGCATAAACTGAGCCCCTATCTCCAGACGCAGCGCTAAGCGACTGGAGCATGGAGAATGAAAGGGCACAAGAATAAGACAGTGCTCACCTCCAGGAGTACTCTCCGAGCGTCAATGCCGCTAGAATGAAAGCTTCCAGAGGGCTGCAACCCAGCGCAGCCTAGGCTAAGCCTACTCCAACAGCTACGCTCCCTCACCACGTGACTCGCCCCGGGGGGGCGGGGCCAAGGGAGGAGGCTACGCACGCGCTTCCCGACGTGCCGCGCGGGGCGGGGCGAGAGGCGGAGCTTACGGGGGAGGCGCGGAGGAGGCGCGGCCGCCACAGGACGCCTGTCTCGGCCCGGCCACCGGACAGGCGCCTCCGGCTTTCACCGGCCTGCCTGCTGCTTTCAGCCCGCGGCGGCGGCGGCGGCGGAGGCGGCGGCGGGCGGCATGCGCGTGTGAGATGCGGCCGCGGGCAGCCCGGACGCGAGCAGCGGCCGCCGCGGTAGCGGAGAAGGCGGGCGCGGCCTCCTCAGCGCGGGGCGCGCAGTGCATGAGGGCGAGCACGCGGGCTCTGGGCAGCCGCCGGCCACGCCGCCTCCATAAACATTTGTTTAGGACTCGTTCGCCCCGCTGAGGCCCCGGCGCCCCCGCCATGGAGGCCCCGTCCGACCCCGGGCCCCAGGCCTCGGCCTCGGCCTCAGCCTCGGCCTCAGCCTCAGCCTCAGCCTCAGCCTCGGCTGCGGCGCCGCTGCGTGCTCCGGAGGTGGCGCGGCTCCGCGAGGAGCAGGAAAAGGTAACAGGCCGCGCTCCGGGCCCCGCGCTTCCGCCGGTGGTCTCGGGAGGCGCCCGCGCCCCCTTTGCCGGGGCTGGGGCCCTCCTCGGGGTCCGATCCCCCTCCCTCTCGCCCGCCCCAGCGGGCCCCTCCTGCCGTCTGTGGGCCTCAGCCCTCTGGTGTGGGGCGCAGCTCGGTCCTGACCCCGTGCCGCTGGGGAGCACAGCCTTTGGGCCTGGAGAGAGAACGTGTTGGGAGAAACTTTTGTCACGTGCTTTTGTTGTCTTTTGTCTGGAGCCCTTTGACCTTCGAGGGGAGGGAAGGGATGGGGGAGAGGAAGGTGACAATCTGTTTAACTGGCCTAAGTGAGGTTTTAGACGTTAGGAATGCAACAGTGCGTGGGAATTTTGTGGTGTGGGGGACGCGGTTAATGGAAGTGCTCACCTTATCACCTTTTAAAAAAAAACTGTTGCTAAAATGTATACTCTTTGTTACTCTTTATCTGATCGCTTTTAGAAGTTTTATTAGGTTTATAATGATAACCTTCATGTGCAATTCCAGCTTTGTTGTTTAGTTTTTGTCAAAATAGGACGCTGTTTTATTACATTTTAACTCCAGTCGTATCATATGTGAGTTTTAATCTGCCAGTGTAGAGAGAAGAAAGTTTTGCATTTCCTAATGGGATTGTATATGAAAAAGTTTGCCCAATTTAAGAAATACAGTCTTAATGTTTAATTTGAGATTTTTTTTTCCCCCTTTGGATTCTGTAGCATTTCAGGTTCAGGTGATTTGCTGAAAGTTTGAAATTCGTTGACAAGCAGCATTAATTCACTTAAAAAGGTCCTAGGCCATTTTGGGAGTATCTTGGTTAAAAGCGTTAGGAAGTTGTTTCAAAAGTTTAGCAGTGGGAGTCCCTAACTTTTTCTGTTGAACATTCCTGTATCAAAATAACTACTTATATAGGTATATAAATATACTCAGTTCAGCTAGATGAGGGACTTTTGATACAACCTGAAAAATCCTGGCTTGCTTGGAAGCTACCTGTCAGGATGACTGTGGGAATCTTTCCTACTTTGTTCTAGTTCTAAATTATTTTATGCATTGTATTTCCTTTTCTGACAGCCATTTTTTTTTCTAGTGTCTTGTACAACTGCTGGGTTTTAAACTTGGCTTTTTTTTTTTTTTAATCCAACAAAGTGTTGTGTATTTAAATTAGAAGACATTAATGTATCTTATTATTATCATTTTTCTTTTTTGGAAGAGAAAAAAGACCACTCTTCCTGAGAAGAATTTATTCATTTTTGTCAAAACTATTTACATTTTTTGTTCTTTTACGAAGTATGAAATAGAGTCTTGGAAGATGTTGTTCCCATTGCCTTTAGTGTATTCTGTAGAGAGATTACTCTTGTCTCTTTCATATAATATGTATAATGTGCATAATGCTGACTTGATATGTTTTCTTCTGTTTGTCATGGTAAAAAGAGATATCCTTAGTTTTATTCCGATGTTAGTGTGGCTGAAATACAAAGGATACATTTTGGGGTGCTCTGAACAGCTTTCTGGTATAGTATTCAGTTACATTTGAAGACTGCCTTTTCAGTTACGGTCCTGTGGGAACCGAAATAACTATTTTCAGTAGACATTGACTGTGTTACCAAATTACTTTTCTGTGTGGTGTTAATGTTTTGGCACATAAAGTAAGCAAGTGCATGTGTGTCATGGGTATGTAAATCATTCCCAGTTGATGATAAAGCCCTTACCTAAATAGACTACACTGTATTTTAAAGGATCTGTTTCTGTGAACAGGAGACCCACAATGCCACAAAATATACTGGTTAGATAGCTATACTTTAATTATAGTTTAGTATAGGAAAACTTTACCTAGTAAATACTCAATTAAAATTTTTTGTGAGGGACTTTATTTAGGCTTTAAAATCAACCTGGCCATAGTACAGTAATAATAGAAGTGTTGGGACATTCTTAGAATGAAAAAAGGAAAAATGTTATTGTAGCTTTGTATTTGTGTGGCACTTAGTGTTTTTTAAAATATAAATCCAGTTAAATGTGCTTTAGGACTTCAGTTTTTCCAGTGGTTTTTCCAACGTGAGAGAGAATTAACACCTGAAGATAGTGATATGAATGACTTCGTGTGTGCGCGCGCACGCGTAGCTAGTAGGCTTTAGATGCAGAGGAGAGAAATTAATTCATTACATACAATGGATACTTTAGATTTAGGGCATTATTTTCACTGGGAACCTTGTGTGAGAAAGGCTGCCAGGTACTGTGATTTAAATGTTGGCTTATCACTGTTTTTTTTGTTTGTTTGTTTTTGTTTTGTTTTTTTTTTTTTTCAAATTCAGCTAAGAAGTATGACAAGTTGGTTCCTCTCTCTGTTTTTCCCTTGTTTATGTTTGGAGCACTGAATAACAAGACAAAAAATTACTGACTGAGGAAAAAAGACAAAAGGAGGGGCATAAATGAGCCACAGCCCTAACAAATGACAACATCTGTACTAAATGGACAGGATCAAATATTTTAACATAACGTATATGAAAATATAGCATCAAAGCTGAAACATTTTCAGAAACTTTTTTTTTTTAGTTAAAGAGTCTTTTTGTTCCTTTTTGATGTAACAAAAAGACATGTACAGAAAGGTTCCCTGCAGCTTTGTTTATAATAATGAAAAATTAAAAATCCAACAATGAAAAATTAAAAATCCAACGTTAGGATATTGATTAGAACATGGCAGTATGAGGAGCTTTTATGCAGGCATTTAAAACTGTAGAGCAGTATGTGTAGGGTGGATACAGTTACATTTATATGTATGTAAGTATTTACAGTTTATATAGGCAAACACCATTACCTGTTCTTAAAGCACACAATTTCATTTCTTATTTTAGCTAAAAGTGAGTGAAATTGGGTGGGATTTTAGCTCTTTCAATAAAGGCTGTTGATAAAACTTATTTTAATTAATTGTAATGAAAACTGGAATGTTGTATCTTTAATTGCTAAATACATTCTGGGCCTGAAAAATGGCTCTTGGCTAGTTGAAACACCAGCTAGTGTGGTTTATTTTCTTGGTTATTCCAGAATTGATAGGTATAATTTATTCAAACATCCATTCCCCAGTTGATTTCCTTTTTTCGTTATTCCTTGGAGGTTTTATTTGCTTTTAATTCTCTGTCAGAAGATTACAGGGACAAGAACTTGGCTCATCTTTTTTTTTTTACCCCCTTCTTCTTTTTTTTTTTTTTTTTAATTTTATTTATTTATTTGACAGACAGAGATCACAAGCAGGCAGAGGCGAGAGGCGGGGAGAGAAGCAGGCTCCCTGCTGAGCAGAAAGCCCGATGTGATGATGTGATGCGGGCTTGATCCCAGGACTCTGGGATCGTGACCTGAGCCCAAGGCAGAGGCTTTAACCCACTGAGCCACCCAGGCGCCCCTACCCCCTTCTTTTAACTAAATACGGTTTTACCAATGACAGCAAAATATTTGGTGAAAAAATGTGAGCTACTTTGGAGCCTCTTTAGACTGACCTGTGTGCCACGTAAGTTATGATCTAGGACTGTAGTGGGCTGTTTTAGGGAAGTTTCCTCATGCTTAGATCTTGTTCAATTTAGTTCTATTTTCGAGTTGCATTATGTTGAAATTTTGGTTTCTTGACCAGGGCAATATTTCTATGATATTTGCATTTTATATTTCCAGATACTATTACCTTTATTCGCAGAATTATTGACATTTTATTATAATATGAAAAAAGTGGTATAGAGTATTGTTTTCATAGGTTTATTTGTAGGATGATAGTAACTTTGGAGAGTTCATGAGTATAATATTATTATGATTACTGCTGAGTGGTCTTATACTTGTCCATTGGAATTTGGAATAATTTTTGCTTTCCTGATATAGAACCTGGATTCACACTAAATATTTCAAATTTTTCATAAAGCAGAACAACTAATTTAACTTAATGGAGGGTTTTCATATTTCTTCTGATAAACTGAACTGCACATAGTTTAAGAAACTGTCAGCCTTGTCCCCAGTACAACAGCTGTTCTCTCTAAACCCAGAATGCAAACATGTAACTTTTCAACCAATACTGAGCACTACTGCATGCCAGGCTTGTATCTGCCACACTCAGGCACATGTCTACTACATTCCTCTACTGAGGACACAGTAATGAACAAAACAAAGTCCTTGCTTTTATGGAAATTACGTTCTGGTGGTAAAGGCACGGAATAGGCACATTTAAAATGTCAGGTGGTTTGTGATAGGTAAAGCTAGGTAGAAAAGAAAGTTTTGGTAAAGGAGTGTATTTTTGAAAAGAGCTTTCTAGTCAGGGCAGCCAGCTCAGAATGAATCATGGTAAGAGCTGTGCTCATTGTAAGGATTTTGGTTTTTATTTTTATGAGATGAGAAGCCATTGTGTTTTGAGAATCATACTGATCTTAAATTATAAGCATCCATTTCTCAGGTGTGTAGAAAGGGATAATGAGATCGGCGAGTTGTATCATATATCATGAAAATTCTGTGTGTACTAGGCTGATACTAGAATCTTCCTTGACTCAGTTTTTCAAGTGAACAATTTGGGTGGTTTGTACTTTTTGCCCTGAACTTCTAGTGGGGTTTTTGTCTTCAGTTCTACGTCTGATGCTTGTTTTCCAAAGTGGTTATACCAACTTACACTCCTTGTCAGCAGGGGTGAAGGCTCCAGCTCTTGCACATTCTCAGAGACCTTCGATAGTCATTTTAATATTGACTAATAGGGTTGGTCACCTTTTCAAATAGTTACTGGCCATTTGCTTTTTTGTTTTGTTTGTTTCTGGTAAAATAACCTGCTCATTTCTTGTCCGTTTTCAGTTGAGATGTTCACCATATTCTAATTGGTGCATAGCAGTTCTTTATGTACTTTTGATATGAGTACTTTTTAAGGAATGCTTTGTAAATTTCTACTCTAGTCTGTGGCTTGACTAACAGTCTGTAATGCTGTCTTTTGATGAAGAGAAGAAATTCTGAACTTTAACCACCCTTTATGATTGGTGTTTGTGTGTGTGTGTGTGTGTGTGTGTGTGTGTGTTTGGTCTTGTTTTTAGGAAGTCTTTCCTACCCTAATATTCTAAAGATATGCCCTTATCTTCTAGCTTTATTGTTTTGCCTTTCGTGTTTAGATCTACAGTCTACCTGAAATTGATTTTGTGTATAATGGGGGATTGAGGTCAGGTTTCCTTTTTACCATTCCTAGTTGCCCCATCACTATTTATTGGAAAGATTGTCCTTTTTCCATTGCATCATTGTTTTTGTCATAAAGAAGGTAACTATATGTGTGGGTCCATTTCTTGACTCTGTTCCAAGAGTCTGTTTGTTTTCTTGCAGACCTACACTAATTATTATAGCTTTATAAGTCATCTTGATACCTGGTATTGTAAGTGTTGTGATTCCTCAGGATTGCCTTACTTTATCCTTCCAGTTGTTATGCTTTTTATTTTTCTTGCCTTTTGCACTGGCTAGAATTTCTAGTGTAAGGTTGAATAAAAATGGTGATGATGGTGGTAGGTGTTAGGGGTTAACTTTCAAAATCTCAGTCAATGTGATGTTTACTGTGGATATTTTTAGTATTTACTTTTTATCAGGTTAAGGAAATTTCCCTATATTCCGAGTTAGCTAAGAGTTTTTCTGAATGGGTTTTGAATTTTAGGAAATGCTTTTTCTTCTTCTTTCTTTCTTTCTTTTTTTTTTAATAAAGAGAGGGAGGGCACCTGGGTGGCTCAGTGGGTTAAAGCCTCTGCCTTCGGCTCAGGTCATGATCTCAGGGTCCTGGGATCGAGCCCCACATCGGGCTCTCTGCTCAGCAGGGAGCCTGCTTCCTCCTCTCTCTCTGCCTGCCTCTCTGCCTGCTTGTGATCTCTGTCTGTCAAATAAATAAATAAAATATTTAAAAAAAAAAAAAAAAAAAAAAAGAGAGGGAGGGGGAGAAGGGAGAATTTCAAGCAGACTCCATGCTAAGAGCACGGAGCTGGCAGGGCTCAGTCCCATGACCCTGAAATCATGACCTAAGTGGAAATCAAGAGTCAGATGCTTAACATACTGAGCCATGCAGCCACCCCTAGAAAATGCTATTTCTTTTTTTTTTTTTTTTTTAAAGATTTTATTTATTTACTGGACAGAGATCACAAGTAGGCAGAGAGGCAGGCAGAGACAGAGGAGGAAGCAGGCTCCCTGCTGAGCAGAGAGCCCGATGCGGGGCTCGATCCCAGGACCCTGGGATCATGACCTGAGCCGAAGGCAGAGGCTTCAACCCACTGAGCCACCCAGGCGCCCCTAGAAAATGCTATTTCTAAATTGAGTTTTATAGGTAACTTATTGAAGACTGTGTTTGATCTTTCTAATGTTGAGGTTCTCTCTCTCCCTGCTTTTTTTTCCCATTTCTAAGAAAGGCAGGGTTATAAGTTTGTTTATAGCCAAAGGTTTATTTTTTAAGTAAATGAGTTTTTAGAACTAATTACTTGTGAATTATATTTTATTTTAGAAAAACTTGTTTTTGTTACTGTTATTAGCACACTGTCATGCCAGTCATGTGCCATTAGAAAAAACAAGTTTGATTTTAGTCTTTTGGAATTTCTTAATAAACATTATGCTACAGTATTTCAAGAAACAAACAAACAAACCAACCCATTTTCATTATATTAGGCCTCTTCAGATTAGAGTACAAGGCAAGAATAGTTCCAAAACACTGGTGGGGAAAGGGAGGATGAGGTGCAGAGTCTGTGCTTCAACCATAAGTGCTTGATTTTGTCTTCTCATCTAATGTTTTTAAGTATGGGCTTAAAAATCTTATAGCTTGTATCATTCTTTCCTTCATCTCCAGATTGATGTGAGTCTCAATCTTTTTAGTCTGCCCTAGGGCAGTGTTTTGTTTCGGTGGGGGACAGTTTTTCTTATTTAGGCTGTTAGGTTTATTTTGAAAAATTATAAAAGGACAAAAATTTAAGGAATAGTTTAGAGTATCAATAATATTTTGTACCATTTGATTTTTCTTTATATGTCTATTCTTTTTTCTTTTTTCCTTGTTGAACTATTTGAAAGTAAATTGCAGACATTATCATGTCTCTAATACTTAAGCTCATATTCTTTTAGAACAAGGTCATATTTCTACATAAACATAATATCTTTTTTTCACACTCAAGAAATGAACATTGGCACACAATGTTATTATTTAATATACTCAGATGTCCTCAGTTTTTCTAAAAATGTTTTTTATAGCTCTCTTTCCATCCAAGATCATATTTGGCTGTCTTTCCCTTAGGCTCCTTCCATCTATAATAACCCCCTTGCCACCTTTCATCTTTATGAATTTGGTATTTTTGAAGAGTTGACAAAAGTTTTGTTATAGGATGGCCCACAATTTGGAAATGTGTATTGAATAAAATCATGAAAAAATAGTTAAACATTTATGACAAGAATACTACATAGATGATGATAACTTCTCACTGCCTCACAGCAGGAGATACATGTTACTTTATCTCATGATTGGTGTTGCTAATTACTTGTTTAGGGGGGCATCTGCCAGATCTTTCCACCATAAAAGTACCCTTTTCCCCTGTGTAGGATTAAGTGCTTTAAATGCTAATAATGCCTGAAGACTCTACATACCCTGTTCCCCAACAACCCTTTGCCACGGGTATTCCTTGCCTGTATTAGTTATTATATTAATGTTTGCAAATTAGTGATTTTCTAACCATCTATGTTGATAGCTGGCAGTTTTCTGTAAAGAGCCTCTTCCCCTCTTTTACTATTACTATAAACTTTTTTTTTTTTTTTAACATTTAGTGTGTGATAATTTGTCATTATTCCTTGTGATGCTTAAATTGTTACAGTTTGGCCTTTAGGAGCCCCTTGAAGCTAGCTCTTGCATCCTTTTGGCATGTTCCACAATTCCTTGATGATTACTCTGGTTTTGGGCACAAGATATTTGGGCACAAGGTATTCCAGGCTTGCCTTGTAGTATTCTTGCTTGAGTCCTGAAATTGACTATTTCTTCAAAGAGCCCTGTTTCTTTTTAATGAGAAATCGTTAGAGATCAAGGTCTGGGCTCCAGTATTGCTCACTGCTATTGGGGTGTTAATTTCATCAAGGCCTTTCAGTGGATAGTGGAAATATATTATCTTTCAGTATATCAGGAAAAATAGTCATATTTTTCAGGTCCTAAGTCCAAGAGATTCTTTTTACTTTTTTTTTTTTTTTTGCAGTAATTACACATAATTTACAGAAGTAAGAATAAGGGGTAGTGATAATCTTATTAGCTATTTTAATAAGAATTTAAACATTGCTGTCCTCTTTGTATTAAGTAAATTTTGGTATACAAAGATCATGTGAGATTTAAGAACACTGCCACATGTCCTTTTAGAAGAATGGAATAATCCAGGTTCTTGCTACATGCTGTTACTTGATGAAGTTCTTGTTGAATGACTAATTGGATGGGAATACTCTCTTTCCTTTGTGTTCTTAGAAGTGTATCATTGTTCATTCATTGATTTTTTTTTTTCTCCTCAATTCAAGTCAGTCATCTTTTATTCAACATCCACTATATTCAAGTATGTGTAGTTCTATTCCCAGTTTGTATGGTTTGTTCTAGGATTTAGGGAGGTACAAGGATAAACCATTACATAATCTTTGCTTTCAAAATTCATTTCTAGTGCTATTACCTCTCCTCCCTCTCCCATTGTCTTGCGTTTCTGACCTCAAGAAGCTTACTTAAAAACCTGTAGGAGAGAAAAAAGAAATAGAATTTAGAAATTTTTTATTTCAGCAATCTTATTTATTTATTGTAAAATTTGCCATGTTAACCATTTTAAGTGTACATTTCCATGGCATTAAATACATTCACTGTTTTGCAGCCGTCACCACTGTTTATAAAGCTTTTTCAATACCCCAAACAGAAAGTCTTTAACCATTAAGCAGTATCTCTCATTCTCCTCTCTCTTTTTTTTTTTTTTTTAATATTTTATTTATCTATTTGACAGAGAGAGAGATCACAGGTAGGCAGAGAGGAAGGCAGAGAGAGAGGAGGGGAAGCAGGCTCCCTGCTGAACAGAGAGCCCCATACGGGACTCGATCCCAGGACCCTGAGATCATGACCTGAGCCGAAGGCAGAGGCTTAACCCACTGAGCCATCCAGGCGCCCCTCATTCTCCTCTCTTGAGCCCCTAGTTACCTCTAACCTACTTTCTGTCTATATGAATTTATCAGTTCTAGATATTTCATTGTAAGTGGAATCGTATGATCTTTCTCCTTTTGTGACTGGCTTATTTCATGTAGCATAATGTTTTCAGGGTTTGTCCATGTTGTGTATTTCAGCCTCATTTCTGTTTATGACAATAATATTCCATTGTAGGTATATACCATATTTTGTTTATTTGCTCATCTCTTGATGAATACATAGATTGTTTCTACTTTTTTGCTCTTGTGAGTGATGTTGCTATGAACATTGGTGTACAAGTATCTGAGTCCTTGTTTTCAGTTCTTTATGGTGTGTACCTGGGAGTGGAATTGCTGGGTTTAACCTTTTGAGGAATGGCCAGCTATTTTCCACAGCATTTGTACAATTTTACGTAAGTAGTGCATGAAGTTTCCTATTTTTTCCACATCTTTGCCGACACTTACTTTTCATTGTTTTTATTTTTTTAATTTTTAAAATTTTTTAAATTTGTTTACTTGACAGAGATCGCAAGTAAGCAGAGAGGCAGGCAGAGAGAGAGGAGGGGAAGCAGGCTCCCTGCTGAGCAGAGAGCCCCATACGGGGTTCGATCCCAGGAACCTGAGATCATGACCTGAGCCGAAGGCAGAGGCTTAACCCACTGAGCCACCCAGGCACCCTCTTTTCATTGTTTTTGATTGTAGCTATCATAATAGGTGTGGAGCTATCTCATTGTGGTTTTGATTTGCATTTCTCTAATAACTAAGGATGTTAAGTATCTTTCCATGTGTTTATTAGCCATTCAGATGTTGTTTTGGAGAAATGTCTATTCAAATCCTTTGTCCATTTTCAAGTTGGGTTTTTTTTTGGTTGTGCCACAGTTCTTTATTCTAGGTATTAAACCCTTATCAGCTGTGTGATTTGCAAATATTTTTTCCTATTCTATAGGTTATCATCTCACTTTCTTGATAATGTCCTTTGTACACAAGTTTTTAATTTTGATGAAGTCCCGTTTATCTATTTTTTTCTTTGGTTGCTCATGCTTTAGTGTCATATCTAAGAACAAAATTGCCAAATCGAGGGTCATGAAGATTTATACCTGCTTTCTTCTAAGAGTTCTGTGGTTTTATCTCTTATAGTTACATCATTGAGTAATTTGAGTTACTTTTGTATATTGAGTTAATTTTGAGTTAATTTTGTATGTTGCCTATTAGTTGTTGAGTTTGAGGAAATTTAGGATTTTGTCATCTGAAGATTCATAATCTGAGATTTAATTTATATTTATATTATCATTTTTTACCTTTGTCTAGTGCAAATATGGTAGCTACTAATCACATGTGGTTACTAAGTTTAAAATTCAGAATAATTAAAATTAAATAAAATTAAAAAATTAAATTTCTTAGTTGAATTGACCACATTTCAGATATTAGTAGCCGTACATTGTTGCATTGGAGAGTGCTGATTTTGAGGCTTTTCGTCATGAAAGAAAATTCTGTTGGACAGCACTGGTCAAGAGAGCTGCTGTTTTTAAAATTCATATTCTAATTTGTTTAATAATTGCAAAATGTCTTCTCTAACTTTTTTTCTCCTTGCCATTATGGACAGAAAATGAAAATTTCTGAATTGTCAACTGTTTAAAGCTAAAAACAGACAACAAAGATAGTGTCTCTTGGTTTTTATACTTCTTTTGAAAGATGGTATAGTACTTTGGACAGTACAATGAGAAAACAAGAATGACTTTTCACTATTGATTGCAGTATCCGTGACACCCCCCCCTTTTTACTGTATAATTCTTTTTTTAAAGCATAGTTAGGAAAAACTAATAATCATGAAGTATAATTACTAGGGTGATGAAATAGCAAGACATAGGAAAAATACAGTCACTAGGATCCCATAATGTACCTTAGACTTACAAAAAGGTTCACTGTACCCATATAATATTTGTAAGATTAAATGAGTTTTAGTCTTTTAATAAGTAAGTTTTCTCCATTTTTTGGAAGACCTTTAAGAAGTCATGAAATGGCAGTCTTTGCAAATAATTAGAACTACTCAGAAAAGAAAGTTGAAAACAAAATTATTCGGTGGATCCTGAAACTTTCCATTCAGATCATTACCACAGGGTACTTTAACTTTTTGCCATCTTGTATTTGAATCTCCCTTCTTCAGTAGTAAAAACCTGGGTTCTCAGCAACATCTTTATTTGTTCATTTGTTCTATCCTACAATATACACAAAATAGTTTTAGAATTACTACATTAATACCATTGCTAACAGCAAACCTGTGAAGTGAAGCTCAGGATCTCCTTGCAGTTCCATTTGTTCTTACAGAATTAACCCCCTTACAGGTGTCGAGTTAAGATACTGATCTCAAAAGTGCTTGAATTATTATTACTTTTTCTTTGCAGTTATCTCTTGGATTTGAGGACAGTTTCTATTTGTATTGAATTGTAGTATTTGCTTTCTTTTATCAGTTTGACTTAGTTTTGTTTTATGAATTCATAAAACATCTACATGTTTTATACAGTTGTATAAAATCACAACTGTCAAAAGATACACTAAGATAATTAATTCCATTTTTCTATATATTCCAATTGATGTTTTCAGTAATCTCTAGCGTATCCTCCCTGTGTTTCTTATTTAAAAATATACTCTTATCTTCCCTCCCACCTTTTTACACACAAGGTAGCATGTTATATTTTGCCCCTTGTTTTTCTCATTAAATTTATACCTAGGAATTACTCTGGTTCATAGAGCTCTTCCTCATCATATTTTATGGTTGCATAGTACTCTGTTGTTTTTTTTTTTTTTTTCAACTGGTATCTTTTTGATGGGCATTTGGTGGTTTTCAGTCTCTTGATAATGCAAAAAATGTTTCAGCAGGTTACTCTGTTACATTGTTTCTCATTTATGAGGTGATTTCATGTGAAGTCCTAGGGGTGTGATCTCATTGATTTGAAAGGTAAACTGTTTTCGCTTATGAACTGTACTTACTTTCTTAAAGAATATTAGTCAATTTAAGATATTAAGTAAAAAGAGGTAAGAGGACTAGAAGAATAAGATGGTCAAGACCTAGAGAACAGGGGCGCTTGGGTGGTTCAGTGGGTTAAAGCCTCTGTCTACCTCAAGTCATGAGCTCAGGGTCCTGGGATTGAGCCCCGCATCGGGCTCTCAGTGGGGAGCCTGCTTATCCCCCTCTCTCTCTGTCTGCCTCTCTGCCTACTTGTGATCTCTGTCTGTCAAATAAATAAACAAAATCTTAAAAAAAACAAAACAAAACCCAAATCTAGAGAACAGTGTGTTTGGTTCTTTGAATTTCCTATTTCCTGTGCTCTCCACAGCTATTTTCAAGGTATTTCTTACCTGGAGGCAGTAATTCCTTCCTGGTCTTGGTGGTTCCGCTCTTACTCTGCTTCTACCTATTTTTGGGAGCTGTCTTCTTTTTTTTTTAAACAACATAAATAGAATGGTGTCACTTTTGTCATTCTAAGTCCCCGTGTAACTTAGCATAAAATCCAGGGTCAGTAAAATGTGATTTGAGACTCTTGTATTATCTGACTCATCTTTTTAGCTTCATTTCTGGCTGTTCCTCACTTATTTATTGTACCTTAAGGTAATGACATGTTTTTTGGGGGGCAGAATACCCTAAGTACATTTTTTAAAAAAATACGGTATTCTAAAGAAATTCCAATACAATATAGCAAAAAAAAAAAAAAAACCTGTTTAATTTATGGATTTGATCATTGTTCCTAAAACTTTGATTTCTTTGATTTAAAAAAAATTTTTTTTTAAATGTTTTAGAGAGAGCACTTGCATGCACAAGCAGGGCAGGGGGAGGGGCAGAGGGAGAGGGAGAGAGAGAATCTTAAGCAGGCTCAAGTGTGGAGCCTGATGTGGTGCTCCATCCCACGACCCTGAGATCATGACCTGAGCCGAAATCAAGAGTTGGATGCTTAACTGACTGAGCCACCCAGGTGCCCCGATTTCTTTATGAATCAAGTAATATTAAAGTAATTGCAAATGAGTGCTTTTTGCAAGGAACAAAAAGACAAGACTGAGTTTCATTCCAGACACTGTGCTGGATACTGTGATAAATAGGGCATTTTTTTCTGCCCTCAAGGGACTTACAAATTTATAGGGAAATATGTTAACAAAACGTAATACAGTGTGATAATCTTCTCTTAATTTTTTACTTTTCACGTACTTCTCAAGCTTACTGTAAGCTAGCCTCCATCTTTTCACTGAGATTACTCTAGTGTGCCAAACTCAGTGGACCTTTTCTCAGTTCTGGCCTTACTTGACCTCTGTGCTTCATTCGAAACTTTCATTGCTCCCTGTAAACTACTGAAACTGTGTGCCCTAGGAACTTTTGTGATTTCACTTTTTTGGGGGGGTCTTCTACCTCTTTTTCTATTACTACTTAGTCTCTAGTTTCTTCATCTGATTCTTAAATATTAGCAATCCCTGTAGTTTCCATTTTTGGCCATCCTCACTGATTATTCTGCCTGTACTCTCTTATGTACTCCTGTATGCCCTCTGCTCTTGCTCACACCTGTTGCTTTTTGGGCAGCTTCTGTTGGATGTTCCATAAACAGTTCTCATTTACTAAAATTGAATGGGTTACCTTGTCCCTAGTCTATGTGTTGTACATCCTCATCCCAATTCTGGGCAGCCCTGTTCAAACCAGAATCTTCTTAGCCTACCCTGATCCATCTCTTTAATACTACTAATTTACTAAATCTTGTCAATTCTTTCTGTGTGATACATAACTTCTATATTAAGGGACCACTAGCTTATCTTAATTAGGCTCTTATTTGAAAAATAATGTCACATTTTTCAGTTAAATGTTAACTATGTTAGATATTTTCAGTCTGTTAGCCACCTTATGTTGCCTCATTGTGCTTTTATTTTTGAAGTTCTAATCTGTGAACATGTTATTTCTCTATTAGGTCTTTAAATGTTCTCATCCATCACTTATTCTACCCATCTTACCATGTCTTTCCCACTCGTCTGTCATACTTGTTCTTATGCCTTCAATTTTTTTCTTTTGTGTTAAGATATTTTATACTCTTTTAAACTCTGTTAGCTTTATAGTTATATGGGTCTTATTTTTCTCTCAGTTATTACCTTAAAGATTACAATATGTAACATTTACTTATTACAGACTACTTTAAATTGGTAGAAGATTGTTCACTGACCTTTTGAAATTTTGCCACTTAAATAATTTGAATAATTTTTATAGTTTAATTTTATTGACCAACCCTATCTCATTTGTGTTATTATGCTATATTTTACCTCAACATATGTTTTTAACCCCTGAAACATTAGGATTATTATAGTTTTAAACATTCTGTTCCATATTTATTTAATTCTAAGTTGGAAGGTTCACCCTTTCCCCAACACTTTTAAGATGCCATTCCATTGTCTTTTGACTTTCTTCATTTCTGTTAGTCTTCTGTCAGTTACATTGTTTTCTTTTCTGAAGAATTTGTATATATTTTCCCCTTTATCTGCTTTTGTATTTTCTCTTTGGTTCTGTCCTTCTTTGCTTTGAATGCCCATTTAGATACCGTCAATTGAACTGTATTCCTATTCACTAACCCTCTGTTTTTATGTATCTCTAATCTGGTAAACCCACCTACTAAATGCATAGTCTCAGTTACTGTCTTTTTTATTTATGGAATTTGTTTTTGTATTATTTAAGTGGATTCTTGGCCTGTAGAATTGATGTCTCTAACCTTTGCTCTATTTTTGTGAATATGTTTATCATAAAGTATCTTTTAACTGCAATATGTAAATCAAATGAGGATCTGTTTTTGTTTTTTTATTTTTACTCTTGGTTTTTCATCAGCTGCTCCTGTTTTCATAGGCTGTCTTGTAATTTTTGATTGGATCCCAGACATTGTAGTGAAACATGGTAGAGACTCTAGATGATGTTACTTTTCAAACATGAATAAGTTTCCTTTTAGCAGCCAGTTGAAATTTTATTTCTGTTTGAATATTGTACTTATTCTTAGCGTGTAACCCTTACTCCTAAGGCATGGTTCCAATTTCTTATGGAGTATGTCTTTTTCATAAATTATGTGAATCATGTATATGTAATTCTGTTTCTCTTCTGTTTCATTGTATTTGCCTCTACTGGCATGAACACCACATTTTTTTGCTAGGTCTTGGTATCTAGTAGTAAATTTCTCTTAACTTTGTTCACCTTCATGATTTCCTTTACTTTTCTTGAGCCTTTGCTTTTTAATTTGAGAATCAACTTTTCAGTACTTAAGAAGTAACCTGCTGGGGTTTTGCTTGGAGTGTACTGAGTCTAAAGATTAATTGGGGGACTGTTGACATTTTTGCACTAAATTTTCTAATCCATGAACATGGTATATCTTTCAGTTTATTTAGTTCTTTTCTAACTCCTTTTGGCATTGGCTTTTAGCATATAAACCTTGCATGTGTTTTACATTTACCCTTTGATGTTTGTTACTTTTAATTGCATTTTGTAATTTATTTGCTGTTTGTTTTTGCTGGTATATGGCCATATAGTTGATTTTTATATATTGACTGTTAAATGTATGTTCTGATAGTATGTGTATAGATATGTACAGGCATGTTGTCTGCATAATAGCAGTTTTATTCTCTTTACTTCTTAAGGCTTTTATTTTATTTTTGCCTTATTGAATGATGTAGGACCTTTAATATAGTGTTGAATAAAAGTAGTGATAGTAGGCTTCCTTATCTAGTTCTGCATATCAGGTGAACAGCTTCAAATATGTTATCATTATAAATGATGTTTGCTGTAGGTTTTTTGTAGATAGTCTATGAAAATAAGGAATTGTTTTCCTGTTTCTAGTTTGCTCCCTTTATCATGACTAGATGTTGAATTTTATCACATGCTTTTTCTGTGTTGAGCTGTTAATGTGGTGAGTTATTTTGATTTTTAAAAAATATTGAAACACCATTGCATTCCTGAAAACCCCTTTGTTATGATGTGTTTATCTTTTCATATAATGTGAGATTAAATTTCGTATTATTTAGCTAAGGTGTTTTGTTTCTGTGTTTTGCGAGGGATATTGGTCTGTAGTGTTTTTTTGTTTGTTTTCTTGTAATGTTCATGTTTGGTTTTGGTTTCATGGTCATGCTGGCCTCACAAAATAACTCATTTTTGTGTACTTTATAAAAGAACTTGTATGCTATAGGTATTGTTTTTAATTAAGTGTTTGAAATAATTAGTCAAGTTGTCTGGGCCTACTGTTTTCCTTCTGTTAATATTTTAAAATAGGTCTCAGTTTCTTTGTTTATAAGAAGACTGTTCACATTTTCTATTTCTAATTGTGTCAGTTTTGGAAATGTGATTTTCAGGGAATTTTTCTTTCTATCTGAGTTTTCAAATTTTATTGGCCTTGAGTTATTTGTAATACTCCCTTTTTAATATCTACAGGTTTGTTAGTAATGTCCTGTTTTTAATTAGTTTAATTTGCAGTTTGTGTGCATGTGTTTTCTCCTTGATTTGTCTTTCTGTGGGTTTATCAGTTTTTTTTTTTTTTAAAGATTTATTTATTTATTTATTTGTCGGAGAGAGAGCGAGAGAGCGAGAGCGAGCACAGGCAGAGTGGGAAGCAGGCTCCCTGCTGAGCAAGGAGCCCGATGTGGGACTCTATCCCAGGACGCTGGGATCATGACCTGAGCCAAAGGCAGCTGCTTAACCAACTGAGCCACCCAGGCGTCCCAGGGTTTATCAGTTTTATCAGTCTTTTTAAAGGAACAATTTTTGATTTTTCTTTAGTAAATTGGCTCCCTACATCACTGATTTCTATTTTTATCTTATTCTTCCTTTTAAAAATTTCCTTTTGGCTATGATTTTTTTCTAGTTTCTTCAGATGAAAGCTCCTAGAGATGAAAAAGTCATCGATTTTTGCTTTTTTTGGTAATATATGCATTGTGAGTTTTAATTTTTTCTCTAATCATTATCTTAGGTATCAGTCGTTTTTCTACCTGACTTTTAATTTTTCCTTTTTGAATTTGTAGTAAACTATACTATAAAATCATTTAAATCAATTTTAAGCATACATTTCAGTGATATTAAGTATCACCATCATGTATCTCTGGAACTTTTTATGCTGTAAAACTGAAACTGTGCATTAAGAAATAACTCCCATTATGCCTTTCCCTGTCTTTATAAATTTCACACTGTAGGTGTCTCACATAAATGGAATCTTATAGTATTTGTCCTTTTGTGACTCTCTTGTTTTATTCAGCATAAGTAAAGTTTCGTCCATATTGTAGCATATTTCCGGATTTAATTTTTAAAGTCTGAATGATATTCCATTGTATGTATACACTGCATTTTATTATTCATTCATGAATAATATGAACTGCTTTTATCTTTTTCTTTATTGTGAATAATGCTACTATGGACTGAGTATACAAACATGTTTGAGACTTTGCTTTCAGCCCTTTTATGTATATAACCAGAAGCAGAATTGCTGGATCATATGGTAATCCTGTGTTTAGTTTTTGAGGAACCACCGTAGTGTTTCCTGCAGTGGCTGCACCATCTTACATTCCCACCAGTAGTACACAAGAGTTTCAGTTTTTCTATATTCTTCCAACACTTGTTACTTTCTTCCTCCCCTCTCCCTTCTTCCCTTCCCTTCATTTTCTTCCTCCCCTCTCCCTTCTTCCCTTCCCTTCATTTTTCTTTTCTCTAAGTTCTCTCTCTCCCTCCCCCATTCCTCCCTCCTTCTGAGCAATTCTAATAGGTGTGAAGTGGTAACTCATTGTGGGTCTCTTTGATCTACCTTTATGTTCTTTTTTCTCTTTTTTGGCCTTCCTTTGATTTAATCAGATATGTTGCATTTTCTCCCCTTTGTGAGCTGGTGATACTTTTTTTTAACTGTAGAAATATGTGTGTGTATATGTAGATATATATTACACACATATATGTTAGCATTAAGTATACTGTATCATTATACCATCCTTTTTACTAGGTTAATTTTCTTCCAGAGAGCACATGAATTCATTTATTCATCCTACCTCTTGCGTTATTGCTTTCATGCATTTTAATTCCATGTTTTAAATACCACAATACTTTATATACTTGTTTGATGTGATCAATACTGATTTACCTTTACTTTTCGTATTACCTGTACAGTTGTTCTTAGTTCTTTTTGCATTAATGTTATTCTGAATAGCACTGTAGCATTTTTTTCCTCAGCTTTATTGAGATGCAGTTGACATACACCAGTATGTAAATTTAAGGTGTACAATATGTTGATTTGATATGCTTATATGTTGCAAAATGATTATCATCTTGGCATTTTAGCTAGCACCTCCATCACATCATATATATGTAGTATTTCTTTTAGTGAAAACTTGCTGGTGAAGAATTCTTTTTCTGTGTGAAAATGTTTTTATTTTTCCTTCATGTTGGAGGATCTATTTGCTGTACATAATTACCAGTTTTCAGTTATTTTTTTCAGCACTGTAAGGCTTTATCTGATTTTCTGTTTTCTGTTGTTTTTTGTTAAAGTTCGCTCTAGCTCTTCTAGTTGCTACTTTAAAGGCAGTGTATATCTTCCTTGCTCTTTCTTGACGCTTATAAAATTTTCTTTTTTGGGGAGGGTTTCATTTGTGGAAGTTTGTTTTTCCTTGATGTAAATTTTTTTTTCTCTTGCTTGAGGTTGTTAGAGTTTCTAGAATCTGTTGGCTGATACCTTCCTCCTCATTTTGGAAAATCCTGTCATGGTAGGTTCAGATATTGCTTCTGTCACATATGCTCTTCTTTCTGTTTCTGAGTTTTCAATTGTACAGTGTTTTACATATCTCTTCTTGGTTTTTTCTGTATTTTCAATTTTTTGTTTTCAAATCTCTGGGCTTTAATTTGGAGATTTTTCTTGACCTATAATGAAGCTCAACTAGAAACAAGTGATGGTAAAAATGATAATATAAATTAAATCTCAGATTATGAATCTTCAGATGATAGCAGTCAATGGGCAATATTCAAAATTAATTCAAAATGGATCAGTGTTGTAAATATAAGAGGAGACAAACTTGTATCTCTGGTAAAACAGTGGGCATGCAAACTGTGATTCAAGCATTATTTCAAGTTCAGAAATAAATGCAGGTTACAGTCCCCAATCTGCAATTCAGAAGGATAAAAAGCACTGAAAACAAAGTTATTCCTAAGTGTGTGGCATATTCATTTGTTGACAAACTGATTGGAACTGATTTGAGTGAGGCACTTATTCCATTTACTTTGAATATTCATATATTTTATTGCCAGTGTTACTGTGTTTGATACAGAGTGGTGTTTCACTGGGGGTTGGTTTTTATAATGTATGTTAGGTGTACTGTATTACTTTGTTAAGTTATGAAAATTTTTAAACTGAGAAACGTATTTGCTGAGGTTTTTGGCTAGGTGATGGTAGACCTGTACTTCTTTAAAAGGACTAGATGCATGCTTACTGTCAGTATGGCAGGCTAATACATTAGTGAATAAAGTAGACGTGACTCATAACTCACTGGGCTTTCAGCCAGTACGGTTAGAGTTTCCTGGATTCCTAATTCAAATACCCCTAAAAACAGAACCCTCCACACACCAAAGTCTTCATTTTTAGGCATATTGCTGGATGTAACCAGTGTTTGATATTTCCATTGTGACAAACCTTTGTCTTTACCAACTATTATCTTTACCAAGTATCTTTATACTTGGTATTGTGAGTAATAACTGAAAGGAAAAGAAAGAGCCCTAATTTGTAGGTAGAACTATGAAGGAATGGAATGTACAATACCAAAGTATGTTAGACGTAATCTAATATTTGTGTATAAAAAGACTGGGTTCGAATGTGAGAAGTGCATTAGAAGCTTGTGTAGGTGAAAATTGGGCTAAATGTAAAAGTAAGAATTAAGATGATTATTTTGATTCCATCCTAACTGTGTTTTTGAATAAGGACATTTGAATGTTCTAAAAAGTGGTTTATATAGTTGGAGTTAAATTTTTGGTAGTTTTGGTATTTTTTATTTTCAACATATTTAGAAAGTAAATTTACTTAAAATTCTTATGTAGAAATACTCAGTTCATTGCAGTTTATTATTATTTGTTGCAATTTCCTTTTTAAGAACCTGTAGTCAATTCCTTCTTTGCAGAGTCTTATTAAGAAGACTTGTAATATTTTACAAATTTTTAAAAAAGATTTTATTTATTCATTTGAGAGAATGATCCATGGGCAGGGAGGGGAGAAAGAGAGAGAGAAGCAGACTCCCCGCTGAGCAGGGAGACTGATGGGGGCTAGATCCCAAGACCCAGAGATCATGAATTGAGCTGAAGGCAGAGGCTTAACCCACTGAGCCACCCAGGCACCCCTAATATCTTACTAATTTTGTTGAAGTATGCTTTTTGTATACTTTACCAATGACTTTCAGATGTCTGTGTAATTAACTGACAATATGTTTTTGAAAAAATTATTTTCAACCTTTTAAATAATTGTCAGATAACAGTGCATGTGTACTATCCATTGGTTTTAGCCACCACTGATACTTTTTTTTTAATTCAGCAGCTTTAAATCCCCAAATTGTACAATCTGTCCGAAGACAGTCTAATAAGAGAAGCAAACTGTATAAATTTAGACAACTCTGATTAATATAGTCCTCAGATTATTATTCTGTATATGAATCCGTAGAGGGAGAATTTGAAATTGAAATACAGTTGGGGAGGTTTTAGAAATGAAATGGAACATTTTTGAGAGAAGTATCATTTGAGACTTACGCAAAGTTACCCTTCTAGGCTTTCTGTTCCAGTCTGATTTTAATGTGGCACTGTTATTTAACAGAGAAAACTCATGGGTTGATGCCCCCTTGTGGTCTCTTACCAAAATAAATAGCAGAAATGGAAATAAGTAATGAAGATCTTAATACATGTTAAATCATTCATTCCTTACAAAATAATTTTTAGGAAGTTTCTTCTGAGGAAAAACAGCAAAGGAATTATTATTCCCCTTATAGATTATTGGGTTTAAAATTTATCAAATATTACTTTAACCTTTTGCAACAGAATTTGCATGTATGTTAGCTAGACACTGACATAAAGAAAAAGAGGTTGTTGGTTTTGTTGTCTATCGCTGTCATCCTAGGCATCTAATTCAGTCATAAGTACTTCAAAAGTATGACGAGATGTGGTAGTAATTAGAGGGCTAGCGTGTCCTTCCCCCCACACCCCACCTCCCAGTGCACACAAAGAAATGGGGCTTGGGAAATCTGTTTATACTTAGTCACTTGACCTAAAAAGGCCAGGAGCTGTTGGAAGAAATGAGGGTTTTTATTAGCCAGTTGGTGAATTTAAGCTTATTTGCTTTTACTAACATTGGTAAGGTCTTCTTTGTGTATGAGTGTGGGTTTGTGGATGAAGTGGAGAAGTAGCAGCAGCAGTCAGTGTTTTGAAAAAGAAAGACCAAAGATGTAAATAGCTGGTTTGCTTCTGTCACCCAGTAGGATGCATGATGGTTGGAGGTAGTCCAATCCATTGGATACGGGCTTTGAGATTAGATAGTCCCGGTTAGCTAGACTCGGTTCTAAAACTGATTATTTCTCTTACCAGTTCCTGGGCGATTGCATAATAGTGGATAAGATACTTAAATTTTGAACACAGGTTTTGGAGAGGTCAAAAACCTGCCTTTACTGATTTTCATCCTATGAAGTCTTGGCATATACCATTGTTACTACTTTTTAGGGTAAGGGCACTTTTGAACTACAAAGCATACCATGGACTTTCTTACTACTGGGCTGTTGGTGAAGACTCTTATGATAAAATGTATCTTAAAAAGTGGCAAATCAGCTCATAGACCTTTTTCTTTACAGTGGACTTTAATGCTGTACTATTGCGTAAGCACATATTTTATTTATAAATTCCTGGCTCTAAATGCTATTATATCACATTAAAGAATTTACTAGGTCAATTATTTTAATTGTTGAAGCCTACTAATCAATTTTTAAAAAATGATTCAATAAGATTTTTTCTTCAGGAGTAACAGTTGCATGTTTTGACAGGTTTAACTTAAAAAACTATTATTGTTGCTCCATAGCCATCTTATTAAAAAACTTCCGTGAAGGACAACAAAGTAATGAAATGTTTTTCTGTTGTTTTGCTTTGTTCTTTCAAGGGTTTCTTACAGAACCAGGTTCATTTTATTTATTTAATACTTGAATTAATCTGAGTCAATTTTCAGAAGAAGTAAGATTATTTGGACTTATTTAACTTAATAGAAAAATTAGATTTTTTTAACCCATTCAGATTCAATTGGAATCATCAGATTTTTCTTTTTTCTAAAATTTTCCTTGGCATCTACAGTTCTAGAAATTTACCAATATTTTCTTTTGAATAATTTGCTTTAAAACAGAGGAAAACTAGAATGATCTCTCAAAATATCAGTACAACTGCTTGGATTTAAAGGTTTTTGGAAGTAAGTGGGATATATAACTCATGTAAATAAAGATAACTGTAGCCTTATCAGAAGGCTGTTATAGGTATTATACCTGCTTCTCTCTTTCCTTGACTCTTAAAATATGGAGCCTGTACCTTTGATTTTGCCTAACTGGACGACTCTATTCTAATACTTGTATGTAACTAATAATAAGATTTTAGTGTAAGACAGTATTTTGGTGGTTAAAATTTCTGTTATAAATTATGAAATGATTTTTGTTGTTTTATCCTTGAATGTCTGTTCTTGGGAGACTATTTTAGGAAAGAAAGGGGGTGAGGGAGATGGTGGAGTGGGGGAAAGATAGCTAAAACAAAGTGGAGACTAGACCATGGGGGGTGATGGCCAGAACACATGCCATTCTACTAGAGACTTGTTTTTTAAATATAAAAAGCATATTGCTAAATTTACATATTTACTAATTAAAAAGCCTTCCTGGAAACATTAAGTAGACTATCTTCTATAACCTTTAACACTGTCACTAATGGATATTGCTTAGAAAATTTCATCGAAGGTCCTTTAAATAATGTAAATGATTATGAATATGTAACTAGTTAATATGCAGCTACGAAAGGATTATCATGTAGAGGTTAATGAACATTCTGCTCTTATGGTTTGCAGGGCTTTTCTTTTTGTGCTTTTGGCTCACTTCATGCTTGGAAACACATGCATTGGGATTGGAAAGCATCCTGACTGTTTTTTGGGTCTCATCTTTTAATGGGGTTGTTAAAGAGGAACTTTATGAAAAGGATTTCATGAAGATTTTTTTCTTTTTCAATTTACATTTAATTCTGTTTGTCTATTTTGTAATTACTGCCAAATCAGAAACAGTGAAATGGATTGATGTAGTTTTAGCCTGGTTCTTCCAGATGTAAAGTCAGTACTCTATTATATATTACCACTGTTATTAAGTGTTGCTATGTGATTGATACTTACTGAGAGATCTTCATTCTAAAACGGACTTTTTATGCTGCGTTAATGTGTAGTATGGTTGGGTATCTGATTACAGCATGTATTTTGGTACAGGATTGCTGCCTAAGTATTTAAAATGTACCAAAGGAGGACATTTATTTCAGGAATTAAATGTTATAATAGAAATTTAGTGACAGCACCCCACTCCCCCCCTCCAAAAAAAAGTCTTGTGATTTTGGGGTGAAACATTGAGCAAGAGAGACAAGAGACAATATTGGTGTTTAGAGTGGTGAACTGAAGCAGTGTGTTTCAAACCAGATAATGCTGCTGTCTTTCTCACATGGCCTTGTATTGAGCATTTTGGCTTGTATCCCTTAGTTTCTCTGTCTCTAGAATGGTGTTACAGTATTTGAGATTATTGTTTAAAATTTTTATTAATGGGCAATTTAAAAACAATTAGTAATCTCTGAAAACAGTGTTGTTTTTTAAATTACCATTCAAGGGTTTCTTTTCTTTGTTGGTTAGTGTTGTTGTTTTTTTTTTTCCCAGCATTTTTAGATTCTGCTGAAATATCTTTAAGGAAAACAAATAAGTTTTGCCCTTAATTTTATTATTTTAGTAATATAAACATAGTTTAAACTGGCTATTAAGTGCTTAAAATTTTATCATAATTCACTAAGGGAACAAATGGGCTGTTCAGAGCATCTCTTTATCCCAAGTATTTCTTCTTGAAAATGTTAGTAGAAAAATATCACTGAACTCATTTTTAATGCATCAGAATAAAAATTACAGGTGAAAACATTTGGAGATATACTGACAAAATAAAATATTTTTACTACTGTAATTTTTTTTTTTTTTAGTGATGAAACGTGAATATTGCATTGGTTTTTTGTTATTTATAACATTTGCGTATTCTACAAAATATGTAACATTGAAAGCAGGTCTGTAGATTGTACAAAATACTAGTTATCTTATATCATATGTCACCTAATAGTTATGAAGCGGGTTTTGTAGCAAAGTATGAATCGGAAGGCTGTAATTTGTTCTGCAGTTATCTGCCTGCATTAGGGGGTTATGATAAAGTGTGCTGCTTAAAAACTAACAGTCACATCTCTGTGCATTTGACAAATAAAAATGTACACTGAGATGCTATTAAATCTGTAAAGCCACTGTTCTAGTTTTCTGATACACTGATTTTGTAGCTTTGTGTATAGCCCATTTTTTCATGAGTAGTTATCTGTTTTCATGACAGGTGGTCACTAACTGCCAAGAGAAAATCCAGCATTGGTGAGTGAAAGATGGTTTTATATTATTTCTGAAATACTGATGGGGTCATTTCTTTGTATTTAAATAAAGTGTGTATTATTTTTTTGTAATCCGTAATTGAATTCTTCTAGTAATCTCCATTTTGAATGCTTTGATACTAATTTATATTGTCCTTCACTGTTTACTGAATTACGTGTTCCCTGATTTCCTGAAATTGTGTCACCATTTGTGTTTATTCTAATTGCCTTTTTTCTTTTCTTTTCTTTTTTTTGAATTAGAATAATATTAATATCATCATGAGGTGGAGACTGAGACATTTTTGAACCTGGCTAATCAGAGAGAGCTCTATTTGGGGAATATTCTTATATTTGTAGTAGAATAATAATTGGAATCAGTTGTTTTAAAATAATGATGGAAATATCCACATTTCCCTGAAGTTTGAAAAATCTAATTAATTGCCTACTTCCCAGAGCTTTCTTTATGGACTGCACTTTTTCTTAGAGTATAGAGAGAAAGAAAGCATATCTATTTTAATGTGCTAATCTTTAGTTAAATAGGACAATGCTTGGTAAATAACACACTTCCCTAACTCTTTTGAGGAAAACACTCAATGTAATGGTGAATAAAATCTTACATTATGAATTGTCATGAGGTATAACTGTTGATCTTACAGATATCAAATTACAATATATCCATGCTGTGTTTACGAAGATTTTACTGAGAGAACAACAGGAGCTGTCTTGATTATTGTCTGCAGGGTTATTGCAAAATCATGGTAACTGCCCCTTTAGTGGTGAGATTAAACCTTTGGTTATACACCATCAAGCATATAATATTTTAAATTTATTTAAGAGGCTTTTTCTTCATGCCTGAGAGATCTCCAAGGAAATAATTTATAGTTAGTGTATATCAAATGTTTTTTGGTTTAAATGCACATAGGCTGCAAGCAGTGGATAAGAGTGAAAATCGGTTCAATCTGTACACATCATCTTATTAAATTCTGACTGTTGGCTTGCAGAAAATAATCTAAAACTAATAATATTCACTTTATAAATAAAAATTCAGGGACTTCATTAATTTTCAATAAATGCAGTGTTGTAGTTGCATCTACTGGTAGTGTAAGTCTGTCAACATTTCCATGATGGACATTCACTCTTTTCATTATACATTCAGTCCAGGTTAAAACTTGAAATGCAAGTACTTGGCCAAAGAATTAACCATTCCCCCTCAACCCTCCACCTTGTGCTAATTTAATTTGGCCAAAGTGATCCATTTTACAAATAATTCCAGAGGAAGTTTTATTCATGTGGACTTCTCTCTTTTTTGATTTGGTAAGGAATTCAGGAAATCAGTAAAAGGTTGGCTTCACTAAGAACAGATACTAATTGAAGCAGATGTGTGAATAACTTGCTTCTGGTTTGTTTTGCAAGATTCTTTCCCTGTTAGAATAAAAATTCTTTAAGGCCAAGGGGCATGTTTTCATTTTTTTTTTAGCTGTAGCACCTCCTACTGTGTTTGGCATATTATAGGCACTTAATAAATGTTTGAGTAGATGAAGAGCATATATATATAATTATATATAATGTTTTAGTTTCCAGATACTGTAGCAATGTCCAAGTCTGGTAACCATTGACAAAAGGAAATGTGACATTTATTTCAGAGCAGGTTCATGTTGACTCTCAATCTCAGTTTCTAATTTTCCAAAGCTTTCCAAACTATAGAAGCTTAGGTATTTACCTACAAGTGTCTTAAAGTAATACAATACCTTATTTCTACTTCAAAAAATTAAAATAATTTTTCCAGTTGAAATTTGCCTTTTCCTCTGAATCATTTCTAATAGGGCTGAGGAAACAGACTTTTCTGTTTGTTTTTAATGAGGATCTGATATTGCTAGAATCTAAATGGCCAGTGAACTCACCGATTTATTATATTAAAAAACTGAAACCAAAGTATCTCCATTCCTCTGAAAGCCAGGAAATAGATAGCTATTTGGGAGCGTTGTGGAATTCTCGTGATATTTTTATTCTATTAATTCCACAAACAGTGATTGAGTTCCTACCATATGCCAGTGTTATGTTGCTGTTTGGAATTGAACGACCCTGCCGTGGAGGAATTCATAGTCGGACACTAAACAGGGAAATCACAATAATTTTGTGCTATTTACAGAGAGCTAGGAAGCAAGAACGGAAGCTGTTAATGCTTCTTAAGGCTGTCTTTCTTACACACTGCTTTTAAAAGCATGTTGCTTTTCAGTTTTCTTTAGGCCTTGGTTTTAGCCTAGTCTAAAATACAATTCATATAGCTAAGCTCCCTTCTTCAGGGGATACATACCAATATATTAAGGGAGAGCAACAGAGATGATTTTTTTAAAATGCTTTCTTACGCTAGTGATGTTTATACTTGTTTGGGCAGTTTTAAAGCATTCTTTTATTTAAGGGACAAGTAATGAATATTGCAGGCTTCCAAAATGATCTTTTTTTTTTTTCTTTTTTCTTTTTAATGTAGGGCAGAACTAAAAATATTTGTGGAAAAGTAGGAGTAAAAATGGCCTGGGGCAAACAGGATCTGCCCAAAAAAACTCTTCCAGAAAATTAATTCAAATTCCAGAACTTTGGTAAACTAGAAACATTTATAATATTTGTGTAGTTAATAACAGATAATAAGGAAAGGTTTGAGCCTAGTAGTTGAGAATTTGTACAACACTTAGAGCTAATAGTGGTTTTCAATTTAGTGAAGATTAAAAAAAATTTAAATACAACTTTTTTTTCCCTTAAAATCCTTTTTACTTAACTCAGGAAATAAGGTATTATAAAATCCACACACTATTTCCTTATTAAAATATGGATGTACTTCCTACTGTTTAATCCACCAGGGCCTGATTATTCTGTTTATAGATTACCTGTAATTTTTTATCTTTTTAATTCTTCCCTAAAGAGCATGGGATTCAGAGTCACACATCTACATTTGAATCCTGTCATTTACTAACTATAACCTTGGGTGAATTCCTGAGATTCTCAGTTTTCTCCTTGTAAAGTGATGATGATACTACTTAACTTGAAGATCGAGTGAGATAATGTCTATAGAACACCCAGGCTGACACTCAATAAATATTAATAGTAGCTCTGAAATCTCTTTTGAAAATTTTAATTATCAGATGAATAAAGAAAACAAGAAAAACCTACCAAAGCTTTGTTAATATTCCTGAATATTTTGTATTCATGCCATCATCTTATTTTATCATGATGGAGAGATGGTTTTCTAAGCAGTATTGTTAAAGCTTTACATTAATGTTTTTAGATAACTTGTTTTTGTGAAGAATTTCAAACAAAAGGTGACTCTATTGTGAATCCACATATACCCATCACTCAGCCTCAGTAATTAACAGCTTGCAGTGTCATCTGAGCTGTTACATTTCAACAGCCTCTCCTACCCTCTTCCCCCACCTACAGCACTTTTGAAATGAACCTGAAAATGTCCATCCGGAAATATTTCAGTTTGTGTCTTTAAGACATAAAACTTTGAAAAATTTACACTAAAAATTTTAAAATTTGGCAGTATATTTATATAGTTCAAAATTTAGGAAGTTCTGAAGGGTATAAACAGGGTATATTTTTTCTCCTACCCATATCCCTCAGTTCTCATTTACCTTTGTAAACAGTGGTTTTTTGGCCAGTTTCTTGTAAATGTTTTCAGAAATCGTTTGCCTAAAGGATATGTTGTATGTGTGTATGTGTGTGTGTATGTATATGTGTGTATACATGTGTATTCATCCACATGTCTTTATAGATTGTGCTCCCACCCTTTTTGACAAAAATGAAATCAGATTGTATGCTGTTCATTTAATTCATCCTTGGAGATTGTTCTCAATTATTAGTTAACTCTTATTCTTTATTTCATTTCCATAAACTTCGTTGTGTGTCAAATGTTTAATTTTTAGAGTTACCAAATAAGATTTGGTACTGATTTTTTTTTTTAATAAATAGTGGTGACCTTACTAAGACAATTGTTTTATGACTCGAAATTTATCCTTCTTGAGCTGTTATACCCATTATTTATTGTTTCTTAATAAAATTACTCTAAAACTTAATGGCTTAAAACAGCAACCATGTTTTTGTGTGCGTTTGATTCTGTGGATGTGCGTATTGGTCTTGACTTATCTCTGTTCTTGTTCTGCTCCTCTATTTGGGCTCATTGTGTGGTTGCAGCTTTTTGGTGGCTGGGTCAGCTGGGTTGTCCAAAATGACCTTACCCACAAGTCTGGTGGCTAGTGGGTTGTTAACTGGGCCTCTGTCCATGTGCTTTTCTCCCTGGCTCACTTTACTTGATCTCAGGGTAGCAAAAATGGTAGCTGCAAGGCTACATTGCGTAGGGCAGAGTGGGAAATAGACTCCAGTTGGTAGGAGGAGTGATGAAGAATTTATGGTCATTTTTAATGCATCATGGCTACTTCTGTTTATGTCCCACAAGAAAAAAGTTCCGTTACTTGTATTGATTTGTGAGAATTTAATGAAATATAGCATGTGATGCCTGGCACATACATGTCACATGTCTCTTAGGCATTACTTGTAATCATAAACTGTATGCATATGAGTTGTAAAAACTACTGTCTTGCTTCCTTCAAATCATCTTAAAAGAGTTTTAAGTAGTAAAGATACCTGTAAAATGATGTGAAGCAGATGTAAGTGAAAATAAAAAGGCATTTTATATTATCCAAATATTTAATTTTAGAAAGAATAGCTTTAAATTTGGGCATACAAATGCTGAAATACTTGAGCATGTGAATTTATTTTTTAAATTTTTATTTAAACTCTAGTTAGTTAGCATACAGTATAGTATTCGTTTCAGTTGTAAAAGTTATAGTAATTCAGCACTTACATACAACACTCCGTGCTCATCACAGCGAGAATTTTGAGAGAGGATTTTAAAGCAGATACCTGGCATTTTCACTTTTCAAGGGAAAATAGACAAAAAATACTGTATAGAGGAAAAAGAATAACTAGTTTCTAGTATAGGTTATAGTCAAAGTATATAGAGGGAAATAACCAAGTGAGCATACCTAAATAGTTAAAAAACACAGATGAAGGTGTTTGTTTGGAATTCTTCTTTCGAGTGAATCAATGTGGATGGATGGATATGTGTATCTGTCTCTGTCTGATGTTTTGAGGGATTCTTTGCCCCACAAATTCACCAGGCTATTTCATTATAGTAGTGCTGTAGTTTGTGGTATATTTCTTGTAAATTACCTGAAACAGGGCTTTCCTAACTTGCCTGCATATACAATAAAATTTGTTGTATTTTATTATGCATAATCTGAAATATTGATTTGCATACCTTTAATACTTAAAAAGAATGTTAATAGTGATGACTTCATGTTTCAGTGTTAAGTAAATTTGGAAACCATGTTTTTCAGACTCCCATTTTACTGACCACAAAGTTTTTAGTCACTTGTTTTGTATAGGGCCTTCTGTTCGGGCTTTCTCATTTTATGTGTCTTCGTGACTCTCACCGTCACCCCCAGTAGAGCAGAGGACAATTTCCAAACCTGAAGATTTTACATGCT
This sequence comes from Martes martes, assembly GCF_963455335.1. Taxonomy (NCBI): domain Eukaryota; kingdom Metazoa; phylum Chordata; class Mammalia; order Carnivora; family Mustelidae; genus Martes; species Martes martes. The sequence goes on from NC_137905.1 coordinate 38,059,510, forward strand.
TTTATAGTTGGAATCTCTGTAGTTACGAAAGTGTCCTTAAAGACAAGGGCAAGAGGGAGGAATCGTATATATAAATCCCCTTCTTTGTTATTTTTAAGTTCCTGCATAGTTTTCTTTTATTCCTTTTTTTCTTTTTAAACAGTATGGTATTTTAGTACATGGGTTTGGGAGGTTAAGTAAGTTTTGCAGTTTTTGCATGTGATATCTCGAAGCAAATTAAGTTGCAAAAGAAAAGGATTCAAGTTGAATGTTTTAAGGATGGTATTTTTTGAAACAAAATATGAATTAGGTTTTTAATTTTTTATCCTGAGTATAAGATAAATACATTATTTAGAAAGGTTGAAATAAAAGAATAAAGACAAATTTATTTGTAATTCTAAAGAGAAGGTAATTTTTCCTCTTTTTAAAATATTTTGTTTTATTCCCTTCAGCTTTTTAATTCTGTATGTGTATTTATGTCACCAAGGTCAAATTGTAAATGCTTGCTTTCTTTTCTTTTTAAAAAAGGTTAATGATTTTTAAGTTGTTTTTAGAATTTGTTGCTTCTAGTAGTCCCCTAGCCTTTGTGTCACATTTAATACTAGTTTAATACTAGTATTAATACTTAACTAATACTTAAGTTTAATAGTTAATGCTTTTTTGAAAATGAAATGCAAAATAAATGCATTACAGGGGAATTTTTTTATAGGGAAATTTTTAAAATAAAATTCGGGGTTTTATAAAAAAGTTGTAAGTACATTTCCCCCTTTAGAACATAGTCTTGATTGTGTATTTGCGGTATCCATATACATTGTTTGGTTCACAGTTTCCCACAATCAGCTTAAATCTAGTGAATATCTGATTGATGCTACACCTCAATTTGACTTGGCATACCTAATGATTTTTCATCACTATTTTGACTGTATTAGGTTTGAAAACTACACCTCCTTGCACTTCGAGTTTTTAAATTTTCTATTCATTTCAATTTATTCTTTTTATAAAAATAAGAGCAATGTACAATAAAGCTTTCAAGCTCAGAAGAGTACCATGTAAGGGTGAAGGTGTCAGTATTGCAACAACAGTGCTTGACTGAGAGGCAGACCACTTAGTGATAATCCAGGGTGCTTATTCTTGTTTTGAGATACAAAAGTCTAAATTCTAATATACTAAAGGCAGTGGGCATCAGTGTATTACTAGGGAAAATGTAGGCAGTAAAAAAACTGAGGCATGCATACGATTTAACATTTTTACTAATTTATATTCAACTCATGACTGAACTGGTGATGGTTTGCCTATTTTTTATTTAAATCAACAGAGTTGAAGATAATTTTGAGAATTTTACATATTTGATGGGTTTAAAACCAGGATTGCTTGAGGGATCTGAGTGGCTTCTGTTGAAATTATACGCCAGATACTGGGACTTCTTCTCAGGAAAGAATCTAGTGTTTTTATTCAGTTTCTCATGGGTATCAGTGACCGTAAAGGTTAGTCATTCATATCAGTGATACGAATCACTGCTCTAAGAAAACAGTACAAAAAAATTTTCTGTTTTCTAACATAAATTTTGGAAATAAAGTGTAGAAAGTTGAAACCACACTTATAAATTAGAATTAAATATAAATGGCACAAACATTCAAAGCTTGTCGGTTATAAACTTAGCATAGCAAAACTCATCTTTTCTGAAAGGCCCCTCCTTTCTGATTTGTCACAAAAATTAGTGTCAGTTGTAGAGAACTCAGAGAATAAAGAAAATTAAAATGACCCATGGACTCTTCCCTGAAGCTGACTGAACTAGGAGGCACCTTGGGACATTTCTTTCACACTTAGAGTGTTGTGTTTTTATATGATTTTTAAACTTTCTTACTTCAAATTCTCATCTCATTTTATTCTTAGAGTAAAAGAACACTAATGAGTGAAGAAACAGGTACCCGTGACCACTGACAAGTCTGAAGTCCCATGTACATGTGTGTCAGCAGAGAGCACTAGAAACAGCTCATCTGTGCCAGCTTTGCTGTATATAAACCTGTTGTGACTCTGTTTTCTCATTGTTGAGTTAAATTGAGGAAATCTAGTAAAATGTTAGCTGCATTGATCTCTCTTTGACAATTTTCTTTCATTAACTTTAGAATAATTATAAGTGTTTATATTTAAGTTTGTCTTTGTGTCTATTTCCAGCACAATTTTTTGATGGACTCATAAAAATAAAGAACATGGACTATTTCATCAGCGTCTTCTGATGACACAAATTTCCTAGGTATAGAGTTCAGAAAAAGGAATATGCCACCATGTTGCCTGAATTTTGTCATCAGTTTCACTTAATAGTATTTTGCCATGACCGTTTAAAAAAAGAATACTAATTTAATACAGATATATTTTAATTTTTAAATTAAAAATGTTCCCCTTAAAGCCTCTGCCTTCAGCTCAGGTCATGATCCCAGGGTCCTGGGATCGAGCCCCGCATCGGGCTCTCTGCTCAGCGGGGAGCCTGCTTCCTCCTCTCTCTCTGCCTGCCTCTCTGCCTACTTGTGATCTCTGTCTGTCATATAAATAAATAAATAAAATCTTTAAAAAAACACAACCTTAATTATTTATTTAGACTTTTTAAGGGGATTTTGAAAACGATCATCATTCCTTTCTTTAGTAATGAGAATACTTTTCTCTTTACCTATATGTAATCCATGCCTGAATTTAATATTCCTCTATTTTCTTAATGTCAGAAGTAAAATCCCAGGCATCCATCAAGCTAGTGGATCTTTAACAAAGAAGCAATGCAAAGAAATAAAAAAGGCGTGCTATATTTGAGTGATGATCCTTGCAGCATATGGCATAAGGCTTCGTTGCAGAGGAGAAGCTCAATAAATGGTGAATTGAATTGAAACAAAGGTTTTCTTGAATTCTTAACAGGAACTAATAGAGAGGGTATAATGGATTAAGAATCATTTGTAAATAAGATTATACAGTTATTTATATTACAAAATCATTAGATTTTATAATTTCTTAAAAACTTAAATAACTCTGCCCCAGATTAGCCCAGATAGTAATTTGAATGTAAAGCCCATTTCTTTTTCCCTTTTTGATCACCAATTGGTGTTTCCTGCTTTTTTGTTTAGGACATGAGGTAAAGGGAGAGAGAATGATAAGTAATAAAAAAACAAAAACAAACCCACAGACCTAATGTCAACATTTCTGCCTATTTCAACTTTCTACTTTAAGTTGAAAAGTTAACAAAGTCTTATTTCCATCAGTGATTTAAATTTTATTTCCCTTTTTTATTATTTAAAGGTGAAAATTGGAGACTTTGTTCTTGCCTCAAACAAGAGATACAGAACTTTTTTTTCTTTACAGAGATTGTCAGTTGCATTTAAGAAAAGGATTAAAAATACAGTCTTGCTTTCATATTCCCCCAACTCCTTTTTAATATTCTATTATGAAAATCTTCAAACATTCAGAAAAGTTGAAAGAATTGTGCAGGTAAACCTTGACCATGTATCTGTCTTTATCTCAATCATTAATCCCTTTTTCCCTGATGCATTTCAAAGTAGGTCGTGGACGTCAGTATACTTCACCTGTAAATACTTAAGCAAACACATCATTTTACTTGCTCTCATACTTTTAACAGTTTTATGAAAATAAGGTGTTTTCCATGGGATCTATCCTGATCTTCATTCTTAAGGTTAAGGCTAATTTGTAGTGTGCTATGTCTATGTCCTTCTTTGCAGCTGCTTTTTAATACAAAAGGTGCTTCTCAGAAGGCATATAGCGTGTGATTAGCAAGATTCAAAAGAAGATTGTAAAAGTCTCTTGTATATGACTTATAGCAGTGCTTTAGTTCTCATTTTCTATAAGGAACGTTGCATGAAGATACCTGTTGCAAATTAAATCTTGTTTATTAGATAGCTTTTTAAAATTAAAGAGTTGAAGCCTGAACTTAATCTCTAAAGATCAAGTACGATCAAGACCTCCAGACAAGGAGGTCTATATGTTATAAGTAAGTAGACTGGAGTGGTTTATCCTAACTATATCTGGGTTTTATTTTCCATTTGAAAAAAAAATTAAGCAGTTGCCTCTTTTGACTACATATTTTAGTATGACCAAAGTGTCTAAAAATTATGTTTCTGAGTAGTACAACAGAAGAAACATAACTCTTCAAATTTTGCTGGGAATAAAGATCCCCTACTTACCTTTTGTAATACAGTAGTTCTTAGAATCATATTTGTATTTTCTGCTGCATGGGCTTTGTGATCTTTGACAGGATTATTTATTTAATCCCTGAATCTTAGAGGGACTATTTCAAGACAAATAGACAAATTCTTTGACCAAGGTGTTTGATCCTGCATATTTCCACTAGTGGAACCTTTGGGAAGAGTTTCTCAAGCTGTAATTTCTCCTAGAGACACTGCTTGTCTCATGCTTCCCTCCCTTCAAAAAGGACTTCTGGATGGGCTGCACTTTAAATTTTCTTTCTTTCTTTCTTCTTTCTTTCCTTCGTTTCTATATTTTTAGAAAACTCAATTTAGAAATAGCAACTCTGATCTTAAATCATTCTCCAGTATGTCCACATTTTTGTTCTAGAGAGAATTAGTGATAAGTTTAAAACTGATCATACTTGATTTGGAATACTGACATTGATCTCTTGTATTACCTCTGGTTGAATCTCCTATTCTTTTTTTACAAAAGAGGTGTTTTGTTAGGGAAGTCTCCTTTTTCCAGGTATAGTTACCAAAATAAGACATACTGAATGCTAACTTTAATACTAGGTTTTTTTTTTTTTTAAGATTTTATTTATTTATTTGAGAGAGAGAACGAGAGAGAGCATGAGAGAAGAAAGGTCAGCAGGAGAAGCAGACTCCCTGCTGAGCAGGGAGCCCGATGTGGGACTCCATCCTGGGACTCCAGGATCATGAACTGAGCGGAAGGCATTCGCTTAACCAATTGAGCCACCCAGGCGCCCCCTACTAGCTTTATAACAATCACAGGAACATTTAGGTATCTAAGCTGATGTATAGTCCTTGGGCATTTTCTGAATTACTTATCTAAAACATACAAACTGTTAGTGTTCCATAGATTTAATAATGAGTGTTTACTGTGTACAGGCATTGCACCAAATCAGTTCTTTATGGACAGTATCCCATTTATTGCACATACCAACCCTATCTCCAAAAGCCCCCTAAATGTAACATTTAGCTATACTGTCTTTCAATAAGTTGTGCTCTTTTTATCAAATTGAATGCATTTAACATAATGGAATCTTAACTTAGTGGGCAGTAGTCTTTCTTGAAAATTTTAGAATGGTGTTTTTTGATAGTCTATGGAAACAGGGGTATCAGCTACTCAGTGTAGATGTACATTTCTAAACCCTTTATATTTCTTTCTCTTGAACCTGTGAGATAGGCATTATTCCAGTTTTACCACTGAAGATACTAAGATGGGGGTTAATTTGTGTATGTTAAGTGGTGGAGCTGGGATTCACCTTCTGGTCTGACTTCAAAGCCTTGCTCTTTCTGGTGTGCAGCTCTGTGCATGAAGTTTTTAAACCAGTTTATTCTCTTAAAAATGTATCCAGAAAGATGATATTTCTCCCTTAAGTAAATAGAATAAAGATACTTTATGTTTATCAAAAAGGATTTTGAGGGGACCTTTTACAAAAGTCCTTGAACACTAGGAAATAAAAAGCCTTGCTTCAAAGAATACAGGCCAGAAGACCCAGGTTAAGTTCACTGCTTGCATCTTTTATGATGGAGGACGTCTGATTTCTCTTAAATGCGTGGTTTTTCCATCTTCCTTCTGCTTTCTTTTTTGAATGAGGAAAAAGTTGATAAGTGACATTTACTGCAGGAATATTTTTAGGATAAATAACAGTATATTTGTGAAATTCCTTGATATTCTTAAGAGTAAATGAGATAATTTTTATTAATTATGCTGCTCTTGCTTTAGGGGTGCTAAGGAGTAAACTGAACCTATTCCATGGCATTTATAGCACAGCCATTTTTGTTATCTGGAGAACGATTATCTGTGTTGCAATTTATTCTAATTTCAGTTTGGCAATATCTACATGTTTTTTTAAATTACTTGCTGAATTGGTGAGTTTTGTTTTTGTTACTTTTTTTAAACTGACAACACCCTTTTGCTTTAAAAAAAATTCCAGTGCACTGGTTTAGCCTGCAGCTTTACACCCTAGCAAGAAACGCTTACGAAACCTAATTTTCAGAGAAGATTTGAAAACAAACATCTGCATGAAGGACTATTCATTTCCAGCAGGTGTAAGAACTGAGTGCATAGTGTGGAAACATATGACCATCCCTGCTCCTACAGAATACCTTTTGGTTATTTGAAATTAATTTATTAGGTGGCTCTGTCTTGATATGACATGAAACAGGCTCCAAAGCCAAATCGAAATGCTTTTTTGTATTACCTCTACCTAATTTCTTCTAGCTCCTCGTTGGTTCTCTCTCACTGTAATCACATTAATATGAATAACTGTGGGGTTATTCTACATTTTTCAGCTTTAACTTTTCTAAGGACTCAACTGTCTCATCCAATTTTGTGTTCAAATTTTGTTTTCATGATTTCTGCTGTGGAGCCAGTGTTTATTCATCCACAAGCTTTATTAAATCTAGTCTTCTTTCATCTTAAGTTCCTGTTTCCCTCTAAACATCAGACCCTCCCTCAGTATCTCCTTTAATTTCCAAATTTTATCTCATTCAGTTGATATTCTACATTACAAAACACTAGTTCTCAAGATGTGTGTTCTAATTCTAAAACCAAAGTCCTTGAAAGTCTTAAATTTTTTGAAAAATGTATGGTTGAATAATGCCACTGCCAAACTTTTAAATAATGGTTGAATAATGCCACTGCCAAAATTTTAAAATTAAAAAATTAAAATTAAAAAATACTTTAATATTTAAATTGCTAAAATTGGGTTTTTGATTAGCTTGTCTTTTGATATATATAGTCTACTCAAGGAATTGCTAATTTGTGTATTCATTTAGTATTTGCTATTTTTTTGTCAACAGGAAGAAGGTAGATAATGACTATAATGCCCTGCAAGAAAGGCTCAGTACCTTGCCTGATAAGTTGTCATACAATATCATGGTATGTGTGGTGTGTTGCTTTTAAAGTAGTATGTTGTTTACATATTAACTGTGGAAAGTGATGGCTCTTTGCTTTATATATATTGATTCACAAATTGCCAAGCTAATAGACAGTATCTGAAAACTACCATAGCAAGGAAAGTTTGTTTTGTTTTACTTTATAATAATCCACTAATTGTTGTAATAGTTGGTATTTGCTTCTTTTTTTTCAGATTTATATTAAGTTATCACATTATAGAGACACAAATGGCATAAATGTTAGCACAAAATTTGACAAATTTGGTATGCAAATTTACTGTGTTAGAAAACTGTAATTAAGACAGAAATATGGCACTTAGTCGTTTCCTGTTAGCCAGAGCAAGAATAGATCATAATGTATAATTCACAGAATTACACCCTAGAACATTGATTTTATATAAAAAGGTACTGCTAATTTTTGTCTGAATGATCTTCATATCGACATAGTGATCTATTCGTGAGCCCTGGATTAGATCTTTCATTGCTTAAATATTTTTTTTCATAAGACTTTATTCTTAATTACAGTAGCTCAAATGTTTTGTAAATGTATTGTTCTTTATTATACTAACCCAAATATTTTGTAAAATTTGTAGACTCATTAAAGCTATTTATTTGTTAATTCCAACTTTGTTATAAAATGGCTATTTTATTGGAAATAATTTTCAGGTTTTTTAATCAGATATTCTTTATTAAGTTAATATTTCATTGCTAGTTTGCTTTCATTTAGATTTATGAATGAACACGAAGTATCAACATTCAGAGACAGTGCTAATTTCTCTGAAAGCTGTATGTAAATGTGCTGATTCTTCTTTTCCTGTTTTAACATTGATTTATTAACGTGAAGCAATTTTCTGTAGGTTTTCTTAGTGAAACTTTAATGTGAAATTTCTATGAAATTGACATTTTCCCTTAGTTGATAAAAAAGCCTCAACACAACTTTTAATGCTGTTTCTTAAAATGTATTTTTTAGTGTTTTTAATTTTTTGTCTTCTTCCTTCCTTACTTCTTCCTTCCCTCCCTCCCTCTCTTCCTTTCAATAATAGGTACCATTTGGCCCCTTTGCCTTCATGCCAGGAAAGCTTGTCCATACTAATGAAGTCACTGTTTTACTTGGGGACAATTGGTTTGCAAAGTGCTCAGCAAAGCAGGCTGTGGGCTTAGTCGAGCATCGGAAAGAACGTATGTACCAATTATAAATGATGTATCTTTGCTGGATATGTATTAGTTTAAAAAGTGCCAAGCTGTTACTAAAAGTACCATCCATGATAATATTAGTCCAGACTATTTGTGGTTTGGTTGAATTGTAGGTAGTTTGATAGAACCAACATTTGAGAATGTAAGCTGGAGAATGGAACATCTGGGTTGGAAATACCACCCACATTAGCATGTTTTCAGAAATGACAGAGTGTAAAAGTCCTTAACATGTGGTTTTAAAGATAGAAGTTGGGAAGACATCAGACTTGGGCTCGTTTTATATTTTATAACTGGTTTGTTTAGGTGCTTTCATAGGCTTATTTTTGCTTTTAATACTTTCAGTACATAGAAGGAATTTACTTTTTATTTACTGAACTAAGAGTAATACCTATTTATAAAAGAGGAAACAGTTTTTAAACATGCTTTTTGGTTTAGAAGAAGTTGTATTTTCATCGTAGAGAGAAGGCCAACTGTGGAGAGATGCTACCCAAAAGAGTGCCCATTTAATTGAGGTAGTTCTTTAAGTTTGTTTATCTATGATGTTATTTTTTGGTGTAGATACATATCCACGTACACATTTTTAGTTGGATGGGCTTGGTTTCAGTTCTAGCTTAGTTACATTTTAAATGTAGCTTTAAATGTAGCTTAGTTACATTTTAAAATTAGGTTTATTTAATATCTGTGTTCTTACTTCTATAATAAAATACTTGAATTGGTAGTATAATATCACCCCTACCTGTTTTTTAATCTTGTAGTTAAATGTGCATTTGAAAATAAATTTTTGAGGATTCTTCTGTATAAATGAGGTCATAAAGATAAAAAAACAGCTGAGTTTCTACAGCTGAAATTATTTCACTTATACATGTGAGTGGGTACTAGTTAGAGAACTCATTTACTCAGTGAAATTGTGGGATCTATATTTGGACACTCTAATTGCAAATCAGCTCCTATAAGTTTATAATTGATAACATATTTGATCATTTGTGACACTAATCAGAATCTTATTGTTAGGCCTGTATATAATTTCTAGCAATGATAATTCTTTTGGCATTACTACACTAAAATAAGTCATGTACGTTAGAGGAAAAAGAATGAGCATAATTCTTTCTTAAAGGGCTTTCTTAATCGGGAAAGCTTTCTTATTTACTGGGGTAGCTCTGCTGATATGAAATCAGTTCATCGTCTGTTAAAGTTTATTCACTCTGATCTTCATGTGGATATTTCAGCAAAGAAATCTTTAGAATCAGTTATGACATATAGAGCTCTTGAATAGAGAAGTATTTTTTGGTAGATCTCTTTCCATTATTAAAAATGATTTTGGGGGGCGCCTGGGTGGCTCAGTGAGTTAAAGCCTCTGCCTTCGGCTCAGGTCATGATCCCAGGGTCCTGGGATCGGGCCCCACATGGGGCTCTCTGCTCAGCAGGGAGCCTGCTTTCCTTCCTCTCTCTCTGCCTGCCTCTCTCCTTACTTGTGATCTCTATCTGTCAAATAAATAAATTTTGAAAAAAAAAATGATTTTGGGAAAGAACCAAACATGATGACTTTTGGGATCAGTGTTTATTTAAGATAATTTTCAGAATATGTACCTATGAATTATGTTTGAGAACCTATCATAAATCCTAAAAAGTTGTTTTATTCACACAGTTTTATACTAATTTTAATAACTAAAGGAATGTTTAGGTATATTGTTACATTTAACATTTATTAAGAAAATTATTTCTCTTATGGAACAAAAAAATATGACAAGTTAAAGGCATACTCCTACCTCACTATTGACAGGGTAATTGGGACAGATGGAAGGGAGGTTATTGCATGTTTAAAAAGTAGTCAAAATGAAGGACAAAATGGATTTAACACAAGTACAAAATGATTCCCAGAGGAGGTGTCTCTGAGGAAGCTGATTTTTTTAAGAGTGCCCTATTCTTTGTGCTCACATCTTGTATTTTTGCCACTTAATATGAATATGACCTGCTTTTTAAAGTTTAAAAAAATTTTTTTAAAGTTATCAGAGTGAATTTGACTTTATTTGGTAACTGTTCCATGAGTTACAACACAAGTAAAGATTTGTTTAACCGTTGCCAGTGTCAGAATATACAATAGGATATAGGATCCACTAGTCAGGGCACAGGATTACACCGGAAACTCCCTCTCACATAGAATGTGGTCACATCCTACCTCTGCCTGTAAGGCCTGACTATCACTAAACTGTCTCTATCACTATTAATTTCACCTTTTCCAGAATGTCATATAAATGGAGTCCTATACTACATAACCTTTTGAGACTGACTTCTTTCATTCACCATAATGCCTCATCTAAGTTGTTCTGTATATCAAAAGGTCATTCATTTTTACTGCTGAGTATTGTTCCATTATATACACATACCCCAGTTTTTCCACTTATCCACTGGCGGACGTTTGGTTTGCTTTCATTTTCTGAAGTTATGAACAGAGCTGCCATAAACCTCTATGTTTTTGTGTTACTATAAATTTTCATCACTGTTGGTATATACCTACAAGTGGGATTGCTCGGTCATATGGTGAGTGCGCTTTCAGTTTTTAAGAAATTTTCAAGCTATTTTCCAAAAACACTGTTGTTTCACATTCTCCCAATCCCAGCAGGGTGTGAGAGTCCTAGTAGCTTTGTATCCTTACTAGCATTTTAGTTTTAAAAATTTAAGCCATTTCAGTAGATGTGTGGCAGTTTCAATTTGCATTTTCCTTGTGGCTAATGTTGTTCAGCATTGATTCATGTACTTTCCGGCCATCTGTGTGTGTATCTGTCCTCTTTGATCTGTTGAAGTCTTTTGCCCATTTTTAAAAATTTGGATGTATTTTTTCTTACTCTTGAGTTTTGAGAATTATTCATTAGTCTTTTCGTTGTGTGATTTGCAAATATCTTCTCCCGGTATGCTACTTATCTTTTTATTCTCTCAACATTGTATTTCCAGAACAAAAACTTTTAATTTTGAAGTCCAGTTAAAACTTTTTTGTTTTATGGATCATTTGTTTGGTGTCATATGCTTTGCCTACCCTCAGTTCATGAAGATTTTCTCCTGTATTTTCTTCTGTAAAATGTTTATTGTTGAACATTTTGCACTTGGATCTGTGATCCATTTTAAGTTAATTTTTGTATAAGGTATGAGGTTTAGTTCAGGGTGTTCAGTCTTTTTATGTGTAGATGCCAGTTTTTCTCAAATTATTTGTTGGAAGTCCTTTCTCCATGCAGTTGCCTTTGCACTTTTGTCAAAAATGAATTGGTAATCAAAATCACGATGAGATACCATTTTATCCCTCCTACAGTAGCTATAATAAAATAGACAATAACTTGTATTGGTCAGGTTGTGGAAAATTGCAAGGCTCATATGTTGCTGGTGGGAATGTAAATTGGTATAGCCACTTTGGAAAACAGTTTGGAATTTTCCATGAAGTTAAACATTGAGTTACCATCTAGCCGTGTTCCACACCTAGATAATATTATACCCAAGGGAAAGTAAAAACAAATGTCTGCACAGAAGCTTGTATATGAATATTAGTATAATTCATAATAGCCAAAAAATGTAAACAACCGAAATGTCTATCATCTAGTGAATGGATAAATGTGAATGTTAGGCAAGAAAAAGAAATTACGATAAACGAAAAAAGCCAGCTACAAAAGACTGTATATGATTCCACTTGTATGAAATATTTAAAATAGGTAAGTATATGAAATGAAAAGTGTATTAGTGGTTGCTTAGGGCTAGGGAAGGTATGGGGAAGAATGGAAAGTGACTTAATTTTTTGGAAAAGATTGTATTTGGACATGATACAAAATTTAAAGGATTTTACTGAAAAATGAGTGTCCCTTCTTCTGTCTTTTATCAGCCACTTGGCCAACTTGGAGGCATTATTATCAGTATCTTATTATCAGTATCTTACCATTTTGTGTGTTCACACACATTATTAGGCATTCTCAACCCATTATATACACAACCACTCAAATGGTAGCACACTTTTTTTTTTTTTTTTTACATCTTTCTGTCTTCTTTTAATGGCTGCAGAGTGTTATTTGGATATAGTGTAATTTATTGTTTCTTTGGCAATAACCATCCTAAAGGTTTTGAATTCCAGTTCTTTAAGGACTTCAGGATGTTTGTTACGCATTTTTCATGTGCTTATTGGCTATTTGTAGAAAAATTTTTGGAGAGAGGTCAGTTCAAATCCTTTGCCCATTTTTAAATTGGATTGTCTGTGGTTGAGTTGTATGAATTCTTATATATTCTGGATATTAGTCCCTTATTTATGATTTGCAAATATTTTCTCCCATTCTGTGGATTGTCTTTTCACTATATTGATAATGTTCTTAGATGCACTAAAGATTTAAATTTTGATGAAATCCAGTTTTTTTTTTCTTTTGTTGCTTGTACTTTTAGTGTATGTCCAAGAAATCATTGCCAACTCCAATGTCATGAAGCTTTTCCCCTATGTTTTCTTCTAAGAATTTCAGTTTCAGCTTCCCATTAGGTCTTTCATACATTTTCAGTTAATTTTTTTGTATATTATGTAAAGTAAGGGTCCAACTTCATTCTTTTGCATGTGGCTATCCAATGTTTACCTGCGTTGAATGGTTTGACACTGTTATTGAGAATTGTGTGGATATGTATGGGAAGATTTATTTCTGGATTCTCTACCTTGTTTTATGATCTATGCGTTTGTCTTAGTGACAGTATTATAGCATTTTGATTACCGTACCTTTATAGAAAGCTTTAAAATCAAGTAGTGTGAGATCTCCAACTTTGATCTTTTCCAAGATTGTTCAGCTATTCAGGGTCTCTCAAGATTACATTTGAATTTTGGGATGGATTTCTTCTATTTCAGCAAAAATGTTGGGATTTTGATTGGGATTGTGTTGAATTTGTAGGTTGCTTTGGGTAAAATGATATCTTAACGATATTATGCTCTCTAATCCATGAACACAGGATATCTTTCTATTTACTTATGTCTTTAAATATTTCAGCAACATAGTAAATCTTGTGTCTTCTAGGCTAAACTTATTACTAACGGTATTGTGAATGGAAATTATTTTCTTAATTTTCTTTTCAGATTGTTTATTGCTGGTATATAGAAATGCAACTTATTTTTGAGTGCTTATTTTATATCCTGCAACTTCGCTGAATTTCTTTTTTTAAGCTGTGTGTCTATGTGTGTGTAATATTTCAGGTTTTCTACATATAAGATCATATCATCTGCCAGTAGAGATAATTTTACTTCTTCCCTTCAAATTTGGATGCTTTTTCTTTTTTTTCCTTGCCTATTTTTTCTCGTTATAACTACCCCCCCCACTCCATGGACTCTCTTTTTTTTTTTAATTTACATATTTATATTATTAATATATAATGTATTATTTGTTTCAGGGGTATAGGTCTGTGATTCATCAGTCTTAAACAATTCATAATGCTCACCATTGCACATACGGTCCCCAGTGTCCACCATCCAGCCATCCCATCTTTTCATCACTCCCCACCTGCCCCTGGGAACCCTCAGTTTGTTTCCTATGATTAAGAGTCTCTATGGTTTGTCTCCCTCTCTGGTTTTGTCTTGTTTCATTTTTTTACCTTCCTCTAAGATCATATGCCTTGTTTCTTAAATTCCACGTATCAGTTACATCATATGACAGTTGTCTTTCTCTGATTAACTTATTTCACTTAGCATAATACCCTCTAGTTCCATCCACGTCGTTGCAAATGTCAACATTTCACTTTTTGATGGCTGCATAATATTCCTGTGTGTGCGTGTGTGCATGCATGTGCACCAGCTTGCATTGCCACCAGCAGTGTAGGAGGGTTCCCCCTTACTCTGCATCCACACCAGGATTTGTTAATTTCAGCTATTCTGATTGATGTGAGGTGGTATCTCGTCATGGTTTTGATTTGTATTTCCCTGGTGCCGAGTGATGTGGAGCACTTTTTCATTTGTCTCCTGGGCATTTGAATGTCTCCTTTAGAGAAATGTCTGTTCATATCTTCTGCCCAGTTCTTCATTGGATTATTTATTCTTTGGGTGTTGAGTTTGATAAATTCTTTATAGATTTTGGGTACTAGCCCTTTATCTGATACGTCATTTGCTAATATCCTCTTCCATTCTGTCTGTTGTCTTTTGGTTTTATTGACTGTTTCCTTTGCTGTGCAAAAGCTTTGTATCTTGATGAAGTCCCAATAGTTCATTTTTCCCTTTGTTTCTCTTGGCTTTGGCAATGTTTCTAGGAGAAGTTACTGCAGCTGAGATCAAAGAGGTTACTCCTTGTGTTCTCCTCAAGGATTTTGATGGATTCCTGTCTCACATTTAGGTCTTTCATCCATTTTGAGTCTTTTTTTGTGTATGGTGTAAGAATATGGTCCGGTTTCATTTTTCTGCATGTGGCTGTCCAATTTTCCCAACACCATTTGTTGAAGAGACTGTCTTTTTTTCCATTGGATATTCTTTCCTGCTTTGTTGAAGATTAGTTGACTGTAGAGTTGAGGGTCCATTTCTGAGTCCTCTATTCTGTTCCATTGATCTGTATGTCTGTTTTGTCTGTTTTTGTGCCAGTACTATACTGTCTTGATGGTTACAGCTTTGTAATAGAACTTGAAGTTTGGAATTGTGAAGCCACCAGCTTTGGTTTCCTTCTTCAACATTCCCCTGGCTATTTGGGGTCTTCTCTGGTTCCATACAAATTTTAGGATTGTTTGTTCCATTTCTGTGAAAAAAGCTGATGGTATTTTGATAGAGATTGCATTGAATGTGTAGATTGCTCTAGGTAGCATAGACATTTTAACAATATTTGTTCTTCGAATCCATGAGCATGGAATGTTTTTCCATTTCTTTATGTCTTTCACGAGTATTCTATAGTTTTCTGAGTACAGATCCTTTGCCTCTTTGGTTAGATTTATTACTTAGGCATCTTATGGTTTTGGGTGCAATTGTAAATTGGATTGACTCTTTAATTTCTCTTTTTTCTGTCTCATTGTTGGTTTATAGAAATGTAACTGATTTCTGTGCATTGATTTTATATCCTGCCACTGTAATACACTGAATTCCTGTATGAGTTTTAGCAGTTTTGGGATGGAGTCTTGGGTTTTTCACATAAAGTATCATGTCATCCGCAAAGAGTGAGAGTTTGACTTCTTTGCCGATTCAGATGCTTTTTATTTCTTTTTGTTGTCTGTTGCTGAGGCTAGGATTTCTAGTACTATGTTGAACAGCAGTGGTGATAGTGGACATCCCTGTCATGTTCCTGACCTTAGGGGAAAAGCTGTCAGTTTTTCCCCGTTGAGAATGATACTTGCTGTGGGTTTTTCATAGATGGCTCTTATGATATTGAGGTAGGTGCCCTCTATCCCTACACTGTGAAGAGTTTTGATCAGGAAAGGATGCTGTACTTTGTCAAATGCTTTTTCTGTATCTACTGAGAGTATCATATGGTTCTTGTCCTTTCTTTTATTAATGTAGTGCATTCTATTGATTGATTTGTAGATGTTGAACCAACCTTGCAGCCCAGGAATAAATCCCACTTGGTTGTGGAGAATAATCCTTTTAATGTACTGTTGGATCCTATTGGTTAGTATTTTGGTGAGAATTTTTGCATGCATGTTTATCAGGGATATTGTTCTGTAATTCTCCTTTTTTTATGGGGTCTTTTTCTGGTTTGGGGATCAAGATAATCCTGGCCTCATAAAAGAGTTTGGAAATTTTCCTTCCATTTCTATTTTTTGGAACAGTTTCAGAAGAATAGATATTAATTCTTCTTTAAATATTTGGTTGAATTCCCCTGGGAAGCCATCTGGTCCTGGGCTCTTGTGTGTTGGGACATTTTTGATTCCTCCTTCAAGTTTCTTGCTGTTTATGGGTCTGTTCAGGTTTTCTATTTCTTCCTGGTTCAGTTTTGGTAGGTTATAGTCTCTAGGAATGCATCCATTTCTTCCAGATTGCCTAATTTGTTGGCGTATGGTTGTTCATAATATGTTTTTAAAATTGTTTTTATTTCTTCTGTGTTGGTTATGATCTCTCCTTTTTCAGACATGATTTTATTAATTTGGGTCCTTTCTCTTTTCTTTTTGATAAGTCTGGCCGGGGGTTTATCAGTCTTTCTAATTCTTTCAAAGAACCACCTCCTGGTTTCGTTGATCTGTTCTAGTATTCTTTTGGTTTCTGTTTCATTGATTTTTTCTGATCTTTATAATTTCTCTTCTCCTTCTGGGTTTAGGCTTTATTTGCTGTTCTTTCTTCAGCTCCTTTAGGTGTAGGGTTAGGTTGTGTATTTGAGAACTTTCTTGTTTCTTGAGAAAGGCTTGTATTGCTGTATAGTTTCCTCTTAGGAGGACCGCCGTTGCTGCATCCCAAAGATTTTGAACAGTTGTGTTTTCATTTTCATTTGCTTCCATGAATTTTTTTAATCTTTAATTTCCTGGTTGACCCATTCATTCTTTAGTTAGAATTCTCTTTAGCTTCTGTGTATTTGATTCTTTCCAATTTTCCTCTTGTGATTGAGTTTTGGTTTCAAAGCATTGTGGTCTGAAAATATACAGGTAATGATCACAGTCTTTCAGGACCGGTTGAGACCTGATTTGTGACCCATTGCTGTAATTTCTATAACTGTGTTGCATAGATAGGATAGTCAGCATCCTCATCTTGTTCCTGATCTTAGGGGGAACAACTTTCAGTCTTTCACCATTGGGTATGATGGCAATTTGGTTTTTTTATATGTGGCCTTTATCATATTTAGGAAGTTACCTTCTATTTCTAGTTCATTGAGTGTTTTGTATATTGAAATAGTGTTGGATTTTGTCAAAGGCTTTCTCTGCATCAGTTGAGTTTCATGTGTACAATGTAAAGGTTTTACTTACTTATGTTGTAAAATGATTACCATAGTAAGTTTTAGTTAACATATGTCACCTCATATACATACAGTAAAAAGAAATGAACAAAAAAAGAAAAAAATATTTTCTCATTACTTGTAATGGCAACTCTTAGAATTTACTATCTTACAACTTTCATTTATATCATACAGCAGTGGTAACTGTAGTAATCTACTATACATTACATTCCTAGTTTATTTATCTTATAACTGGATGTTTATACATTTGGACCACCTTCCTTACATTTTCTTGGCCACCCATTTGCTAACATTTTGATGAGGATTTTTGCATGTATGCTCATAAGGGAATTAGCCTATAGTTTTCTTTTAGTGTCTTTGTCTGGTTGGCCTCACGGAATGTGTTCCTTCCTCTTCAATATTTTGAAAGAGTTTGAGAATTGATGTCAGTTTTTTCTTGGATGTTTGGTAGATTTCATCCATGAAGCCATCTATTTCTGGGCTTTTCATTGTTGGGAAGTTTTTTGATTACTGATTCAGTATCCTTACTTGTTACAGGTCTATTCAGTTTTTCTGTTTCTTCTTTGTATCATTTTAGTAGTGCATTTGTTTCTAAGAATTTGTCCATCTTGGTCATCCAGTTGATTGGCATTCAGTTTTTCATAGTATTCTCTTAGAATACAGTTTATTTCTATAAAATAAAGAGAATTGTTTCCACATTTGTTTCTGGTTTTAGTAATTTGAGTCCTCTCTCTCTTTCTCTCTCTGTCAGTCTAGGTAAAAACTTGTCAATTTTGTGGCTCTTTTCAAAAAACCAACTTCTAGTTTTGTTTTTTTTTTTTCCTATTGTTTTTCTATTCTCTGTTTATTTCCGCTCTAATCTTAGTTCTTCTATCTGCTAGCTTTGAGTTTAGTTTGCTCTTTTTCAAGTTCCTTTTAAAGCATACGGTTATGATTTGAGATCTTTTTTAACGTAGGTGTTTACTGGTATAAATTGCTTTCTTAAGTGTTTTCCCTGCATCCTGTATGTTTTGTTGTATTGTATTTTCCATTTTCACTAGTCTCAAGAATTTTCATTTTTCTTTTGTGATTTCTTCTTTAACCCATCATTAATTCAGTGTTATGTTAGAGTTCCATGTATTTGTGAATTTTTCACTTTTCCTTCTGTTCCTTCCTTCTGTTCCTGATTTCTAGTTTTCTAGTTTTATTTCATTGTGATTGGAAAAAATACTTTGTAGGGCTTCAAAATTTTCAAGACTTGTTTGTGGCCTGCCTTGTATTCTTTTGGATAGAGTGTTCTGCACATATATGTTAGGTTCAATTGGTCTGTAGTTTTGTTCAAATCTATTATTGCTCTTATTTCTGGTTATTCAATCCTTTGTTGTAGGTAGAGTATTGACATATCAAGTTTTTATTGGAGGACTGTCTATTTTTCCTTCGGATTCTGTCAATTTTTGCTTCATGTATTTGGTGATATGTTGTTAGGTGTGTATATGTTGTTAGGTGTGTGTTATATTTTCTTGATAGATTGAAATTTTTATCGATATAAAGTATCCTTTGTCTTGTATAATTTTTTTGACTTAATGTCATATTTTGTCTCATTAGATACTCCCTCCACTTCTCTTTTGGTTACTATTTGCATGGAATATCTTTTCCATCTTTTCACTTTCAATCTGTTTTTATGTTGTAAGATTTAAAGTTGAGTCTCTTATTGACCACATAGAGTTGGAACCTGGTTTTTTTGTTTCATTTTGTTTTAAATTTTTTTTAATCCATTCTGCCAATGCATGCCTTCCATAAGGTTTATTATAACTATTTATAGGGCAGGATTTACTTTTGCCGTTTTTAAAATTTGTTTTCTCTTTTGGCCTCAGTTCCTTCATTACTGCCTTCCTTTGTGTTTAGTTGATTTTTTTGTAGTAAAACATTCTGATTCCCTTCTCACTTCCTGTATTAATGTTTTATAGATATATTCTTTGTGGTTACCATGGATATTACATATAACATCCTAAGGTTATAATAATATGTTTTGAATTGATTCCAACTTAACTTCAGTCACGTGTAAGAACACTATTTCTTTACAGTTCTGTCTCCCTCTTTAAATTATTGATGTCACAAATTACATCTTTATACGTTATATACCTATTAACATAGATTTGTAATGATTTTTTTATGCATTTCTCTTTATATCCTGTAGTAAATAAAAAGTAGAGCTGCAACCCATAATGACAGTAATACTGGTTTTTATTTTTGCCCACGTTTACCTTTAGTGGAAATTATTTTACCTTTACATGGCCGTGAGTTACCGTCTAGTGGCTGTTCATTTCAGTCTGAAGAATTCTCCTTAGCATTTCTTGTAGGGCAGGTATAATGATAAGGATCTCCTTCAGCTTTTATTTATCTGGAAATATCTTCATTTCTATCTCATTTTTGAAGGACCTATAGTTGCTGGATATAGGATTCTCAGTGGACAGTTTTTTTTCTCTCAGTTCTTTAAATGTTTCAACCCTCTGCCTTCCAGCTTTTCAGGTTTCTGCTGAGAAATCTGCTTATCTTCTCATTGAGGATCCCTTATATGTGATAAACTGCTTTTCTCTTGCTGCTTTCAAGATTCTCTCTGTTTCTCCAAAGTGTGATTATGTATCTTGATGTGGGTATGTGGGTTTACTCTCCTTATAGTTAGTTGAGCTTTTTGGATTTGTAGGGTCATGTTTTTTGTCAAATTCTAGAACTTTTTGGCTGTTATTTCTTCTGATAATCTCTTTGCCACTTTCTTCCTTTTGAGACTCCCTTAATGTGTATATTGGTCTGTTTCGTAATATTCCATATGTCCCATAGGCTTAATTCCCTTTTCTTCATTCTCTTCTCTTTCTGTTCCTTAGACTTGATAATTTCAAATGCCCAGTCTTCAGGTTCACTGATTGTTTTGTTTGCTTGCTCAAATAAACTGTTGAATCCCTGTGATGGATTTTTTGATTCAGTTATTAAATTTTTCATTCTAGAATTTCTGTTTGGTTCCTTTTTATAATTTCTCTTTCTTGATATTTTCATTTTGATATTCTCATTTGATAGTCACATTCATGCATTATTTTCTTTATTTACTTTAGTTCTTTTTGTGTTTCCCTTTAGCTCCTTGAACATATTGAAGGCAGTTGTGTTAAAGTCTTTGTTTAGTACACCTAATGCTTTGTTTTTTTAGGGACAGTTTCTGGAGATTTATTTTGTTCTTTTGAGTGGGCTGTGTTTTCTTGTTTATTGTATGCCTTTTGATTTTTGGTGAAATTTTTAATTTTTGATGGGTATTTATGAAAACAGCAATCTTTCCTGGTCTTTGCAGGTTGATGAAGATTTTGGAATAAGGTAGGTATGCTCTGAGCTTTCTTTTCAACCCAAAGTGAAAGGTTATGGTCTTTACTGTGTTTTCTGGACATGTAATGTTTCATGGGCCCATGTGGGAATTTTCTTAATATCCTATATACATAGCTGCTTTTGAATATTTTAATTTACAAAGATTCTCCCTTCTCCTTCTCTTTGCAATGTCAGATTGTATGGTGTGTGGCTCTGCCCCAGTGTTTGCAGGTCTCTAGTCTTTCTGCAGCTTTCATGGTCAGTGCCAGCTAATCTCCCCCAACTGAGGTTTGCTTTAGGTGAGACACATACCAGTTCTTTAGTCAGCCCCTAGACAGATTAGAATTTTGCTGATAAGGTCCAGTCTGTTCTCTGTGGTTCAAGGAAAGGAATTGGGATCTGGGCTCCCACATTCCCCAGACCAAAACTGCTTCCCACTGGGGAAGGGATGGGGAAAGCCAAGTAGAAATGCCTTGAAATTTACTGCTGTTTTGATTGTGATATTTTCCTGGTTAGGTGTTTGCTTGGTTGCTGTAGATCTTTGTTTTCCAGAACTCCTGTAGGTATTTTAGTTTTTGGTTGTTCTTGGATGTTTTTTGGTTGGGAGGGTGGGGAGGTAAGGGCTTAGAGCTTATTAGTCTATAATTTTACTCATTATTATTGTTTTAAGGGAAGATTTTATTTTCCTTTGAACATGGGGCATTTTTGAGCATGCTTGTAGTGATTGTACTGAGTGATTAGTGGTTCAGGAGAAAGAAAGGATAAAATATCCTGGATGTAATGGCATTAAAAACACAGAAAATGTAGCTTTGGAAAGTGTCAGTGAAAAGAGAAAGAGGGCAAGATAGATGGAGAATATTTGAGTTAGAGAAGTTAAAGATTTAAATTTTCAGAGGAAATCAAGTTTATTCAGAAGGGGGAGAGATTAGAAGATTAGAAGTATTTGTCAAATACGTGTGGTACGAAATGTGATATGGCCATCAGGTGTTTTATGATTTATTTTATGAGGCAATACATGTATTTCTGAGTGTCTTCAGTGGGGCATACATATTTTAAGTGCATTGATATTTTGTTATGACTTATGATTTTGTTTTTTTAACTTATGATTTTGTTTTATCTGTATAATACTGTGTAAAATTTATATTTAAATACATATACTTATGATTTGGGTTTTATCTATATAAGGAATGTATATAGCTTGGGGCCCTGCATGGCTCAGTTGGTTAAGTGCCCAATTCTTGGTTTTGGCTCAGGTCGTGATCCTCATGGGGTCATGAGATTGAGCCCCATGTCGGGCTCCATCAGGCTCTGTGCGCACTAGGGAGTCTGCTTGAAGATTCTTTCTCTCTCTGCCCCTCCCCCACCCGCAGTCTGTCTGTCTGTCTGTCATTCTCTCTCTCTCTCTGTTCCGTTCTTCCTAAGTAAATCTTTTTAAAAAATATATGTAGCTTTAAAACATCATACGTCGTCTTAAAACATAAAGAAAAAGTAGTAGGATCTTGCTCCCATTTCCCATTCCCCAGCAGTAATTACTTTCATTCTTTTGGCTAATCTTTTGTTCTTTTTATCCATATTTCCCAAGTTATTTGCATATTCTATATTCTTGACCCCTTTTTCAGTTTTACGTAGTATTTGTTAGCTCCCTGTCTATAGTTAAAGACTAACATTTAGATCATTTACATGCCCTTCATTCTGTCCTTGCTCCCCAAATCTTTTTAATATTATTTTATTATAATTTTTGTTAAATCAGTGTTCATGCTTATATATAATTCCATTTCCATTCTTGTATATCTCTTCATTAGAAGTTAACTGCTTTTTACTTGTTGTATAATGACATGTGCCTATCATTAATTCTCAAACACTTTGATTTTATTATTAGAGACCTCTGTACTGGAGATCTTCATAGTCTTGCTTTGATTTGGACTACCTTCCGTCTTGAAAAAAGGATGAAAAAAGCTATCTTCTTGGTATTTTCTTTTGCCATTATACCACATTTTGTCTCCTATATATTCCCTGTTCCTTGGTTACCATGGCATCATCTTTCTGGTCTTACTCATTTTGTTGGGGTATACAGCCTTTAGTAACTTTCTAGGAAGGTGTGCAGGAGATATATTTTTTAAAAATTTGCATGTCTGAAAATATTTTTTATAGTCTTTCTGTAACCAGACTGTGATAATTCTGTTTTAAATAATTTTTCCTCCAGATATTTGGAGATACTATCCTGTTACTTTCTGACTTGTGTATTGCTTTTGCAAAAGCTGATGCCATTCTTGTTTCTCTGTATGTAACTTGTTGTGTTTTTGTTTTTAGAAGGTCTAGGTTTCTGTCTTTATTCCCCATGATCTGAAATGCTACAGTGCTGTACCTTGTTGTGTATCTTTTAAAATTTGTTTGGTGGGTTCTTCCAGTGTGGAGATGTATGTCCTGCAGTTTTAGAAAATTTTAATATTATTGCTTTAATAATTTCCTTCTCTTATTATTCATCTCTTTGTCTTATAAGTTGAAGTTATTTCTTTTTATCTTTGGAATCATGGATTTTTAAAAAATTTCTGTACATTTTAATTTCCAGGATTTCCATTTTTGTTCTGTTATTTTTTGAATTTCCCTTTGGTATAGCATACTGTTCTTGTTTCGTGAGTACAATACCATTCTTTTAGGAATTTAATTGGAGTTTTTCTTTTAAAGCTTTCTTCATGCGTTGCCTTTCTTTCCTCCAAGGTGCTTTTTATATTTTTTCCTCCCCTCCCCTTCCTTCCTTCCTTCCTTCCTTCCTTGCTTCCTCCTTGACATTAATAGTGAAGACTCTTCAAATATTTGGTGATCCTTGGCTAACCAGTTATATTTAAGAGGTTAGATACTGTTAAGAAGCTGTGTGTGTGGATTGAGTTTGATTATTAGGCTTTTATGTAGGGAGTTCAAGTGGCAAACTGATTTTGTTTCATTAAGGAATCTACAAAAATCAGCAGTTTGGGGCTTAATCAGCATTCCACAAAAGAATTTTCCAGTCTTTATCTTAGTGTTTTGGGAATCAGGCTGGATGTTTCAGGACTGTTTACAGTAAGACTTTTCTTATTCTCTCCTGTGTTCATCACCCCTCCCAGAGTCCTTGCAAACCAATTTAGGCTGTAAATCCTTTGTTTTGTCAAGAAAGGGAGGAATTACTGTGGCTATGCTTTGTGGGGTGGGGTTGGGTTTGGAACCTAACCATTCTCTTCAGTCTTTGATTCAGATCTTTGTTTTAACTCATGCTTTCATTCAGAAGTATTTCCAAGAGGATTCTTTCCAGGTCTGACAGCCCACATTGACTTGCTGCAGTTAGGGGTTCAGCTTTTTCTATTGTACAAAATCAGTTATCACTTGTCCAGTTTCCAAAACTTGGTAGATGTCGCTTGTCATTTCTTTTCTCTCTTCCCATTATCTTTGTCTTTATGCCTTTGATAAAAATACTTAGTGTTGGTTTAATAAGCCATGGGGAAAAAGTAAATATGAAGTGCATGGATTCAATTTCTGTGTTAAAGCAGAAGTATAAACCTTGAAACTAGTTTAAGGAGAGACCTTGTACAGAGGTTTGTG